>NC_140953.1:25071785-25461785 GCF_014529385.1 Adiantum capillus-veneris | reverse complement strand
TGATTAAATTAGGACGCATGATCTTTTAAGTATTTGTACAAAAGGTACCATGTGGGGTGCATGGCTTAGGTAGAGTGGTATAATCTGACATGACCAACCTATCTTCAGGAGTACTTATTGGCTCCTCCTTTAAATATATTTTTTATTTTTCACATTTTCCTCTTTTAGTTTAAGTTAGGGTGACATAGATAATAACTAGAGTCACCCCAGTTACCTGTTATGATGTCTAATCTAATGATGGTTTTCTTACTGTGGATGCAGGTAAGGGTGCTCTCTCTTTGGCTTTGCTAAAGGAAGGACGTGTTGTCACTTTTCCCTTTTCTATAGCAGGACCCTAGAGAAACTAAAATCTAGCCTGCACATTAGAAATATGTATCTTTTAGTATCTAATTCCACGTCGTTGGGATCATAGCAGTTGAAATGGAGGTCAGTAGAGGGTGTAGGACGAGTGCAGGACAATGTGGCGGTGGGACAACTTATCGATAGGTCCACGTCTCCTGCATGAGGGACACCGACTATCCAAAGAGCCATATAATCTTTGTTGTTTTTGCTTCAATGTGCACCATACGCTGCTCCTACAAAGGAGGCCGTGCCACTTGCTTGAAGCGTCCTTGAGCTTCTACATTATCTCTTTCCTTTGGATTCTCTTGAGGAGATCAAACTCGGGTGCGTGCTGCATCACCCAATGCTTATCCTATGAAGGAGGCCGTGCCGCTTGCTTGATGCCAAAGAGCCTCATAATCTTTGTTGTTTTAGCTATGGTGTGTACCATACACTGCTCCTACGAAGGAGGTCGTGTGTCATAAAATATAATATTTACTTTACCAAATGATTTTCTCACATTAAACCGGTCATTTAATATGAAAAGATAAAAGGGGAACAAGAGTTAGGATATAGATATGTGCTTCTAGACCTATCTCAATAGGGGACCAAAAGGAGAAATGGTTGCATCTCAATAGGGGTCCAAAAAGAGATGGTCTACCAAAGAGCAATGTGCAATAAGTGCTTCTAGATTTACCTCAGGAAGGGACCAAGAGGAGAGATGGTTACATCTCCATAGGGGTCCAAAAGGAAGTCCTCTATCGAAGAGCAGCGTGCATCTAATGGAGCTTAAAATACCTTAGGGTTAGCTTCATTAAAGACCTCCAAAAGTTAGTAGTAAAAAGTCCTTTGACCTTAGGCAAGCTAGGGCTGACCTTGAGGTGGAAATCCTACCCAAGCATGAGGTGCTTGCCGGCTTCCTATTAAAGTGCTTAAAATGTTTATGGGAACCTTTCCCAAGCTTGAGGTGCTTCTCATGCTTAAATGACTAAGGTTCTTAAAGTGTTCAATTCAAATATAAACTCTCAAGAGGCATAAACGGTTTCCATGCTTAAACGACTAGGTGCTTGAAGTGTTCAATTCAAACATGATATCTTAAGAAGCATAAAATACACATGTCAAGATCCTCCCCATGTGGCCTTCATGATGTGCTTGAATCCTATTGGATAGGCTTTAAAGGGGTCCAATGAGAATTTAGATACATAAACATAAATAATTAAGCTCTTTCTCTCAAAGAGGAAAACGAGAACACATCTCCAAATGATATAGTCAAATAATAGGAGAGAGAGAGAGAGATAGAGAGAGACAGACAGAGAGAGAGAGAGAGGTGGACCAAGCATGAGAGGGGATATACTCTCCCACACACACACACACACACCTACTCTCATTGTGTGAAGTGCAAAGTCCAAGAGCTCCGTCTCCTTCTCCTCCAAACTTGTTGAGAAGTTGAGAGCCTACACCAACAACCTTGGCTATGGAATGCAAATCCAACCAAGAGCCATGCTTCCATGCTTAAGCTTTCCATCTTCTTCATCTTCATTACTATGCTATTAAGCTATGCTAAGCAAGAAGAGTGATGATAAGTGAGGAACTTTTTCTTTCTCCTATGGATGATTCGTCTTCCTCTTCCCTAACCTCATTCCCCGCTAGCTCTCTCCACCTTCGAAGGTGTTTAAGGCCTTGGGATAGTTATTGCTTTTGCAAATTTTATGTTATGCTCGTGATGCATGAATATTTCCATCTTCATAGCATCACCAAGGTCACAAGGAACACAAAGATTGTATTGTACCAAGTCTCTCTTGATGGGAGAATCTATAATACAAACGCCTTTTGGAGGGGGGACCGCCAGCTCCAAGTAAATCCTTAATAACAAGCTATGGGCAACCCTACTTTGCAGCCGAAGTTACCCAACAACTTCGTGCTTATGGGATTTCCCTTCCTCTCCAAGAGGAGACAGAGCATAGGAGCCTCTTGATGAGACTCCCAAAGAAGACTCTCTCCCATAAGAGAGGAAGAATCCAAAGAGCGAGAATGAAGTGAATCCTTAAGTTCCTTTAAAGATGTGGCTCCATGAAGAGGGCGGTCTAGATTATCGCAAACTCCTCCAAGAGGAAATGGTCAACCCATAGTCCTTCTCCTTATCACTGCGAAAGGAAAGAGAGGAAACAAAGTAATAAAAAGGCAAGAAACAGGTCCCCATCTTATCCTTCTTCTTCACCTTTCTCCTCTTCCGACAAAAGCAATAGTTATTCTCCTAGAGAATACAAGAAGGACATTGCAAATCATACCCTACATGGCGAAGGTCCCAAAAGCTCAAGAAATTTAAAGAGGGAGGAAAAAGTATCTCTTTTCTCACCTATGATGGCACAGTCGGTGCCACCGACAAAGTATTGGCCTTCACCCATCAATTTGATGCAGCCTTTTGATACGAGAGCTTCACGGATGGTAGGCTAGCCTTCATGGCAACAGCAAGGCCCGAAAGACATGAAAAACTCTACAAGGTTCTGTCATGAAGTAATTCCTTGCAAGAGATGCCAAGGACAAAGCACTCACCAAATGGTAAAGTTTGAAGCTACTCTTCAACAAGCCTATCCACAAATATGTACATAAGTTTTGGGATTTACATCTCAAAGTACAACCTTTCAAAGGATACACTTCACTGAACAAAAGCAACAATTTTGTGCGGTATTACCTGAAGAAATGGCCGAGTATGTCAACTCACAATGGCCTAGCACTATCATGCACAAATGCTTTAAGTGTGGGGATCAAGGGCATGGTTATCGTTCTTGCCCCAAAAGAAATGTACGCAATGACACTCCTAGAGTTTCCATGGTTGAAGCTCCAAAAGAGGATACTCATTGCAAACGCTCATTCCTCTCCTATCCTTGGGAGAAGGTAAGGGAACATGATTCCTTCATCTTGTTTGACTCACAATTTCATATCAACGGAGTTGGCCACTAAGTTGAACAATCAAGCTTTCTAGATGGGAGATACTATAACTGTTGATGGAGCTTTCAAGGGATAGCAAGCATCCATTACTCCCTTGATTGGGAAGTTGAGGCTTGATTGGGAAGTTGAGGCTTCATATCCAAAGCTACGTTGACAAAGAAGACTTTTTTTCATCTCTCCTCTCCACCATGGCCTAATAACTTGTGTGTAGCGGAAATTCGCATGAACATAGTGGGCATTTCATTAGAATAGATTCCTAATGAGAATTACAAGAGTGCTTGGGTGGAGAGAGCAACAAAAAGCATAACACCTAGTTAGATAGCATCAACAATACTTTCAAAAGAGAGAGAAATTAAGCAATTGACAACAGTTGAGGACCGGATTTGCATGGAGCCGGTCCCCCCTCCAAAAGGCTTTGTATTATGGTTTCTCCCATCCAGAGAGACATTGTACAATACAATTCTTTGTGTTCCTTCAAGACAAGCTAGTTCAATGAAGATGAAAGCCTCATGCACTAAGCAAAACACTTAGCAAACACAACATCAATTATCCCCAGTCTCAGACCCAAGACCTCACACACCTTCGAAGATGGTGAGAGCTAGCAGGGTATGAGAGTAGATTGAGAGGAAGAAGGAGTATCTTACGAGAAATATGTACATCTCCTCACATAATCACTCATATCAGCATAGCTTAGCTTAGTAATTAGCTTGGTATAGGAGATGAGCATGCATTGAAGTTTGGCTCTTGGTTGGATTTGCATCCACATGCCAAGAGTATGTCGATGTAGGCTTTTATCTCACAAGCTTGGAGTAGGTGATGAGCTCTCCATTAAAGCTTGGGAAGAGATAGTCTTCTCTTTCTTCACACATGAGATTGTGTGAGTGTGTGTGTGATAATGCCTTGCAAAAATCAGCCCCCTCTCTCTCTTGGGCGATCCCTCTTGCTATTTTCTCTTGCTCAATCCTCATTGGCCCCCCCCCCCAAGTCAAGCCAATGACTATTAAGCAGCATAAGTGATAGCCTTCTGACATGTGTCCCCCTTTCCTCTTTTGTGAGAGCTTTAGGTTAATTAATAATTCAATTAAACTCTCATTGGACCCCTTTGCCTCCTGGCCAATAGGAATCAGGCAAGCCATTGGGCTGCTGAATGCTCATTGGACCCCTTGGGAGATTGTCCAATAGTCTTCTAGAGGACTTAATTCTCATTGGTTCTTTTATTAAGTGTTTTTAAATTAATTAAACTAGATTTACTCTAGCCTAATTCTCATTGGTCCACCTCCAAGGCCATCCAATAGGAATTGGGTACACCTTGTGGGCATCTGGCCTAGGGAGCTGACATGTGTCCCTCATTCCCTTTGTGTAAAGGGGGCTTGTGTGTGTGTGTGTGTGTGTGTGTGGCTGTCTCTCTCATCCCCTACATGCTAGGCTCGCCCCCTCCTATGTATGGATATGCAAAGACTTTTTTGGTCACACACAAAGCATCCAATTCCCTTAAGGTTGACCTTTGGACACAACCTTTGAATTTTGGAACCTTAGCATTTTGGAAGTCTTAATGGGATGAACCTTAGGGTGTTTTTAGCCCATTGTTGCACATGGCTCTTTTGTAGATGGCCCCCCCTTTGGATCCCTATTTTCCCTCCTTTGGATCCCTACTGTGGCCGGTCTGCTAGCTTAACCAATATTCTAGATTTTTCTCCCCTGGCACTTCCCCATATTAAATGATCTGTTTAACAGGAGAAAATCATTTAGGAGAATCAGATATTGATTATTATGACATTACCTCTCTCTTGAAATCATAGTCGTCCTCGACTATGGTGTAGAGAAGATAAAGCATATTCATGAGTCCTTTTCTTAGCAGGTAGAGGATCCCTATGTTACCCTACGACATCATTCCACAATGGATGACTAGTCCATTTGGTGCTTGAGAGCCTGAGACTGCCGCAAGCATGTCTGCACATTAGTCCTATCAGTCTTCCATAGTAGAGTGACAAGCTCTACTTGGTGTTTGGGAGACGTCGTCTCCACAAACTTGATCTAAGCATGCATACTACTTAATTCTTGTGCACAATAAAGAAAAAGAGAGTCTTATAAGACAAAAAAAACCTTTGTTCATTTTTAACATTTTGTACATTTGCTTACTCTTGGGAAGCATTGTAAGGATTGACAAGGTTTAGGTTATCCTTTAATTGTATGTCTTGCATCCATCTAGCATCTTCAAAAGGATAATTCTTAAACTTAATAAGATATCGTCAGATAGTCTTACCGCCTCTTAATACCTTGTCTTCATGTCGGAGAATGGACTCGGGCTGCAGGACCTCCTCTTGGTCCTCGATCTCCGGTGGGTCTTCAATAGTTGGTTCTTGAGGTGGCTCTCCTTTGTAAGGCTTTAATAGGCTCACATGGAAAGCATTGTGTATGAGCCAATGATTGGGCAACTTGAGTTGATAGGCCATCTCATTGATTGGCCTAAGAATCTGGAAGGGACCATAGTACCTTTTTTCTAGTTTAGCATAGTACTTTTGGTGTCCCGTAGGATTCTTGCCCGTCGTGTGCCTTAATCGAGCCTTGGGAAACTTTAATAAGACCCAATCATTTTCTTTAAAGGTTTGGGCTCTTCTGTGCTTGTCAGCAGCAGCCTTTTGCCTTTGCTGTGAGATAGAGATAGCATCCTTAATCTTTTGAAAAGATTCTTGTAGGTCTCGGCTATACTCATCTGCAACGAAGATCTTCCCATGTACCTTAAGTAGCAAGGAACTTTTTGATCTCCCCTCAATTACCTCGAAAGGTGCTTTTCCCGTGGAATTATGTACAGTGTTATTGTAAGCATACTCCACTAAGGGTAAGTACTTCTCCCATTGGGATCTTTGATCTACTTCCGTTACATAGGCTTTTAGTAGATCGAGAATTGTTAGGTTAGCTATTTCACTTTGGCCATCCGTTTGTGGATGATAGGCCGAAGAGAAGTTTAGCCTTGTTTATAAATTCTCAAAGAGACCCTTCCAAAAATTACTGGTCATTCTAGGATCTCTATCCGACACTATAGACATTGGCAAGCCATGGTACTTGAAAATTTGTGAAATGAAGAGGGTTGCCATTTGATGGGCTTTGATAGTCTTTTTGACAGGTATAAAATGAGTTTGTTTACTGAACCTGTCTACTATCGTCCATATTCCCGTATTCCCATGGATAGACTTAGGTAATCCAAAGATAAAATCCATGGATATGCTCTCCCATGGTGAATTAGGGATTGGCAAAGGTTGAAGCAATCCTAGTTGCTTCCCTCTATCAAATTTTGTCTTTTGGCATACCACACATTTAGAAACATACTCTTGTATGTTCACTTTCATGGTAGGCCGATAGAAATATGTCTCAATTCCCTTTATGGTAGAGTGAATCCCTCTATGCCCCGCATAAGGTGGAGCATGAGATTCATACATTAATTTCTCACGTAGTGAGTTAGTAATGCATAGTCTATTGCCATAGAGAAGATAACCATCTTGTAAAGTAAATGGTTCTTCTTTCTTCCCTAATGCAAGGGCTGAAATCACATCTCTAAAATCGGGATCAATAGCGTACTCATCTATCATTGAAGATAGATCATTGTGAGTTGCTATGGAAACCGCATTCACTCTCGGCCGTCTTGAGAGTGCATCAGCTACTTGATTATGCTTGCCAGCAATGTGAGAAATATGAAAATGAAATTGCGAAAGGAAATTTGCCCACCTCATTTGTTTGTCGGAGAGCTTGGTCTGCGTCATGAAGTACTTAAGACTTTGGTGATCCGTTCGCAGAATGAAAGGACTCCCCAATAAATAGTGCTTCCATGAGTGTAAGGCATGTAGAACTGCAAGGAGTTCCTTTACGTATATGCCTAGAGCTTTCTCAATAGGGTCGAGCCTTCGACTCTCATAGCCTATGGCATGCCCTTCTTGGAGAAAACCAGTTCCAAGGCAATCACCACAAGCATCACATTGGACCTCAAATGGTTTTGAGAGATCCGGTAGTGTAAGCACAGGTTGAGAGATAAGCTTTTCGAAAGCATTGTTCTCCTTAGCAGACCATGTATACCTAACATTTTTCTTTGTTAGATCATGTAATGGTCCTGCAATTTGTGAGAACTTTTCTATGAAGCGTCTATAGTATGCACACATACATATAAAGCTTCTTAGTTCATGAAGATTCCTTGGTTTAGCCATCCTTTTATTACCTCTAACTTTGATGGATCCATTTGGATGCCATCTTGAGAGATAATGTGACCTAAATATTGAACCTCTTGCAAGAAAACTTCACTTTTGTTTCGATTAACATAAAGTTTATTCTCTCTCAAAACTTGAAATATTACCTGGAGGTGTTGCTTGTGTTCGTCTAATGAATTAGAGTAGATGATAATATCATCAAAGAACACTCCAGTGAAGGTTCGATGAGGCCTGAACAGCTTCTCCATCAAGCGGTTGAATGTGGCTGGTGCATTCGTCAAGTCAAAAGGCATGACAATGTATTCATAAAGACCAAATGTGGTGCGAAATGCGGTCTTTACAATGTCTTGATCAACTCTCCTTATTTGATGATAGCCACTTTTTAGGTCAATCCTATTGAAGTAGGTCGATCCTTGTAGCTTATCAAATAGGTCTTCTACCCGTGGAACGGGAAACCTATTCTTGATAGTGATCCTATTTAGTGCTCTATAGTCGACACACATACGATATGTGCCGTCTTTCTTTTTCACTAATAGCACAGGTGAGCAAAATGGAGATGAGCTAGGCCTAACCATTCCCTTCTCAACTAACTCATGCACTTGCTGCATAATCTCCTCTTGTTGAGCTTGAGAAACTCTATAAGGAGGTTTATTAGGCGGTGAACTTCCTGGAAGAAGTTCAATTGCATGGTCATCATTACCTCGTTTAGGAGGTAGCTCACAAGGGATGTCGTCAATAAAAAACATCTTGAAACCCCTTGAGAAAATTGGATGACTCTAATTCCTTTTGGTTGCTTTTATTTTCTTTTGCTAAAGCATTAGGTTCATTTTGAGAATCTTTAACAAAAATCATGTACACGGAAATAGAGCTCTTTATTGATTTGTTGAAAGCTGGTGTATGTACAATGGGGATAGTGTTACCCATTTCCTTAGCATCTATATACATGTCTTTTTCCCTGAACTTAAAGGAGATTCTCCTTTCAGGAAATTTAACATTGGCAGCCAGGCGATCAAACCATGGTGCCCCTAGGATTACATCCTCATGCTTGAGAGGAGAGATAAAGAAGTCCTCTTTGTCCACATAGCTTTGAACATGAAGCCTCAATTTTTCGATTAAGGGAGTGACTGAAGCTTCTTGCTCCTTGAAAGCATTGTTTGCGGGTAGGACATCTCCCATCTCGTAGGCTTGTATGCCTAGCTTGGTGGCCAACTCTATAGATATAAAATTGTGAGTAGAACCAGGGTCAAAGAGAATAAAAGCATCATGTTCTCTTACCTTTCCTCAAGCATGGCATACAGGAGATCCTTTGTGGTGAGTTTGGTGAGTCTCCTCCTCTTGGATTTCAACCAAGGAAGCTCTAGGAGGATCTTGGCGGTTGTTCTTTTGGGGACAAGCACGATACGCATGCCCTTGTTCGCCGCACTTGAAGCACCGGTTATCCTTGCGATAACGCTCAAGCTCTTCAGGAGAGAGTTTGTTCTTACCTTTGTAAACTCCCTTCTCTTTAGCTTTGTTGGAGTTGCCCTTAGGAGAATTTTGGACATTGTCCTTCCCCTTAGGCTCATTGGAACCCTTGTTTTCCGTGGGCTTATTATTTCTTTTAGCCCCCGTTTGGAAATTGATTCGAGAGGCCACCATAGTATGGTGTATTATCGCCGATATGGTACGTGGCCTTTGGGAGTTGACATACTCCGCCATTTCTTCGGTTAAGCCCGCACAAAATTGTTGCTTTTGCTCTCCAAAATCCAACTTTTTGAAGACAGTGGCTTTGAGTTGTAGGTCCCAAAACTTGTCTACATATTTGTGGATGGATTCATAGGGAGAGAGCTTTAGGCTTCGCCATTCGGTGAGTACTTTGTCTTTGGCATCGGTGGCCAAAAACTGCTTCATAATGGAAGCTCTTAAAGCTTTCCATGTTCGTGGAGCTTCACCGTTGGCTCGTAGGCTAGACCACCATTGTCTGGCAGACTTTTGAAAGTGCATAGCTACATGGCGTATCTTAGAGACTCCGTGAAGCCCTCATCTCCAAACGCCACATCGAACTGTTGGATGAAGGCCAAGACTTTGTCCATAGCACCAAAGGTACCGTCATAGATAAGGAAAGACATGCTCTTCCCTCCCTCTTTGAATTTCTTCAACTTGGACGACCTCTTCCATGCGGCATAGGATTTCCTATGGCCTCTTCTTTTTTATGGTTCAAAGGTTGCACCATCACTTTCTTCAGAAGGTGAAGAATTTGAAGAAGGTGAATTAGTGTGTGCATTGACCAATCACATTGGCCAATGCACACACTAATCACACACTAATTAGTGTGTGCATTGACCAATCACATTGGCCAATGCACACACTAATAGCACACTAATTAGTGTGTACATTGACCAATCACATTGGTCAATGCACACACTAATCACACACTAATTAGTGTGTGAATTGGCCAACCCCATTGGCCAATGCACACACTAATAACACACTAATTAGTGTGTGCATTGATCAATCACATTGGCCAATGCACACACTAATAGCACACTAATTAGTGTGTACATTGACCTATCACATTGGTCAATGCACACATTAATCACACACAAATTAGTGTGTGTTAATGAGCACTAATTAGTGTGTGCATTGACCAATCACATTTGCCAATGCACACACTAATCACACACTAATTAGTGTGTGCATTTACCAATCACATTGGCCAATGCACACACTAATTAGTGTGTACATTGACCAATCACATTGGTCAATGCACACACTAATCACACACTAATTAGTGTGTGAATTGGCCAACCCCATTGGCCAATGCACACACTAATAACACACTAATTAGTGTGTATATTGACCAATCACATTGGCCAATGCACACACTAATAGCACACTAATTAGTGTGTACATTGACCAATCACATTGGTCAATGCACACACTAATCACACACAAATTAGTGTGTGTTAATGAGCACTAATTAGTGTGTGCATTGATCAATCACATTGGCCAATGCACACACTAATAACACACTAATTAGTGTGTGCATTGACCAATCACATTGGTCAATGCACACACTAATCACACACTAATTAGTGTGTGCATGGCCAATCCCAAATTTAACATATTAGGTTATGCAAGTAATAAAATCTAACAAGTTTAGATTTTGCAAGTAACTAATAATTAACAAATTTAAGTTTTGGTGTGTCTTTACTTACACTAATTTGTGTGTGCATTAGAATAATTCACACACTAATTAGTGTGTGTAATTAGATTCTAATGCACACACTAATTAGTGTGTGTAAAGAACACATGCACTAATTAGTGTGTAAAGAACGTACACATGCACTAATTAGTGTGTGTAATTAGTGTGTGTGTATGCATGTGTATGCATGCGTGTGTATGAGTGTATGCATGTCAAAAAATCAAAAAACATGTGAATTGAAGCGCTTGTTGGGAGAGGGTAGGAGAGTGGAAGAGTAGAGATGGTAGAGAGTAGAAGAGTAGAGATGGAGGTAGAGCTCAAGGTTGTGAGGTTCGCGCTCTCGGCTTCTGTGGAGAAGACGATGAAATTCGAATTTTAAGGCTTTGAACTTCGCGGGGCACGCGGGTGCCCCTATTTATAAAAAAATTGAAATTTGATTTTCCGCTCCTATTATCGCGAGCATTACCACGTGCCTTACCGCGCTTATTACCGCACCTATTACCGCGGCGCAAATTCGGGCCAAATAAACAGATGACCACGTTCTGACATTATTACTATTGATCCTCACAATCTATTGGTACTATGTTTTTTATAAAATATATATAAAATGAAAGTATTTCTAGTACTTTGAAATTGACATTTTTACCTAAATGGTTAATTTTTACTTTTTACGGATATTTTATTAACATTCTTTGGTAATTTGATTTTAATTAGTGTATGTAATTTATTAATGTAGGTTGCTTGGGATGATTTTGGCCCGTCCACTGAACCGGATAGATCACGGTGGTTGGCCGAGCGATTACCATGCCCATGCGTGCGATGCAAATGCGCCATTGCTCGACTTCGACGGATATGCTTGAGCCATATAGAAGATTATAATCTATGGGACGATCCTCGCAAGCGTGCACGGATGGAAACAAATGATCCGCGAATTGTTGCGGCTATTGATGTCACCCCACATTGGCGTGTGGTTGGTGGAGGAGGGGAAAGGAGGGTGGAAGAGCGCATGCGCCAGGAATCCATTAGAGAGGGAGGAAGCACATCAAATCAGCCAAGTATTGCTGCTCCCTCTTATCCGAGTGACCACATCCCATCTCCTTACGTGGATGCAGAAGACGACCATTTGCATAGAATGGTTGAGGATCTCTTTGCACGAGAGGAGGAGAATGAACCAGAGTGTGCATGCGAAGAAGCTTCCGAGCGAACGAGGAGTGAGCTACTCGATTCGGCACACACTGCACTATATGATAGATGCTCTTACTCCATTTTAAGGGCTTCTCTTGAAGTCCTTAACCTTCAAGCGATGTTTGGATGGAGCAATGCTAGTTTCGATGCACTTTTGAGGTATGTTTACAGATTGTGAAGGATGCTTGTGGAGTGCATAAATTAGCTTCTAATGTACTTTCTTCTTGTGATAGGTTGCTAGGAAAGATGCTGCCAGCTGGCAATCACATGCCAGAGAACAGACGAAAAGCCCGCGAAGTGGTGACTGCATTAGGGATGGATTATGATCGCATTCATGCTTGCGTGAACGATTGTGTGCTCTTTCGTAATGAGCATGCCGATTGTGACACATGTCCATCGTGCGGGGAGCTTAGGTTCAAAGAAGGAATGCAGAGCAACAGAATTCCATGTAAAGTTTTGAGGCATTTTCCACTCATCCCTCGCATCCAACACATGTTTAGATCGAAGGGTACGAGCGAGCTTTTGAGTTGGCATGTAAAAAACCGCTCCACAGATGGTATTATGAGAGTGTCAGCTGACTCACCAGCGTGGAAGCACATAGAGGACACATGGCCAGAGTTCAGGGATGAGCCTCGTCACTTGAGGATTGGGTTAGCTAGTGATGGAGTGAATCCATTTGGGCACCGCTCTACTTCATGGAGCACTTGGCCGGTGGTTGTTGTAAACTACAATATTCCGGCTTGGGAGGCAACAGAAAAGGGAAACATTTTACTATCACTTCTCATTCCAGGAAAGCACAAGGTAAAAAACATGGATGTATATCTGCAGCCTCTTATTGATGAGCTTCAAGAACTATGGAGAGGCATAGATGTCATTGAGATTTCACGGCCACCACGAGACCGCAATGCCGTCATCAAGTGCATCCTCATGTGGACCATGCATGATTACCCAAGATTTGGAGAGGTATCTGGTAAGTATGCACATGTTAATTGTACTCTTTGCTTTAGGTTTATCGTCTCATGTGTAACGTTTGTTTACCTCTTGGCAGGATTGGCAACATCTGGACATAGTGCGTGTCCCACTTGTGGCCCTTCCCTTGTGACAGAGAGACCTCCTCTTCTTGGGAAGGTGATCTATCCCAACAACCATCGCTTCCTACCTCCTTCACATCGTAGATATGCTCCCCCTATCAATGGAGTGCAGCCGTTCCATTGGAACATGGCTGATTGGGCGAAGCATTGGGAGGAGCATCATGGTACCTCACCGCCTCCCAATGGGTTGCCAAAGGGTATGTCGAGGTACTCAATCTTCTTGTTGCTCCCCTATTGGGCTTCGTTGAAAATTCAGCACTTATTGGACCCTATGCATGTATTCAAAAATGTTGGGCAAGCTATATGGGATCACATAATTGGCAAGAAGGATTCATTGGGTGCGAGGGAAGATTTAAGAGCCATTAGACGTCTCCCCCCTTCAGCCACGCCCCGCATGGGGGAGCGGGGAAAGATGATTCTCCCAAAAGCACCGTGGATAATGTCAAAGGCAGACTAAGAGCGGACAAAACAAGTTATTGCATCCATCAGAACTCCAACAGGATATATGCGGTCACTCAAAGGTGCTTTCACAAAAACCAAAAAGGGTGGTTCCACTCAATTGTATGGATTGAAATCCCATGATTGGCATAAAATCCTTCAGGTAAGAGTAGAACAATTTGTGGTGTCTATGTGTCCTTATATATAGGTTGACATTCACTAAGATGTTTTATTGCTTGTAGTTTGTACTTCCCATAACTATTAGTGGTTATGGGGACACTAAGGTGAAGGCGGCAATATTCAAAGTGGGTGAGATTGTGAGGTAATGGGTTTTTTTCAAGTACTATATCATGTTGTGCATGCATGAACTTTGGAATTTTTTTTCATCTACTATATAACGTTTGCCCTGTAGATTTGTGAGCTCCAAGGAGATAGAAGTAGAATCCATACCAGTAGCCCATCAGCTAGCAGTAGAGGCAGTGTGTGCTATTGAGGATGCATTCCCACGTACAATCCTTGTTAGCCAAATACACCTATTGCTTCACCTTGTTGAGGAGATTGCCATTTGTGGGGTGGTTCACTCTAGATGGATGTTCTTCTTGGAGAGATTCTTGAAGACTTTAAAGGATTTTGTTAGATTGAGGTCACAACCGGAGGTATGCAAAATAAATACAATATAGATAGCATTTAAACGCTATGGAGTTACTAATAAAAATATGTGGTTTTAATGTTTTCAGGCGAGCATGGCAGAAGGTTGGGTGGTGCAAGAGGCATTTGTGTATGTCTCACAGTATCTCATCACAGTGGATCCATCATTGCCTAGTCTGTGGAGTGAAGAAGAGGATCCTAGGAAGCACTCAACCATTCCCAGTGGAAAAGGCTCACTCTTGGTCATGGATAGAGAGTTTCATGCCATAGTCAACAACTACTCTTTACTCAATCCCACTATCATGACCAAATGGGTCAATATGTACTTGGAAGCCCGCGCAGCTAGAGAAAGGGATAGAGATGCATGGAAGAGGTCCCATGGAGGTAGACGTGCACCTCCTTTTCCTAAAGAGCTTGCAAAATATCCTGACTTGATTCAAGTAGAGTGGATCCATAATGCCATGACCAATGCCAAAGCACAAGGAGAACAAATAAGCCCTAAAGAATGGGAGTATGCGCGAGGATGCTTGCGCAAGGTGAGTGTGTATATGTTATGTATGCATGTATGCAAATCACTTAATGAAATGCGATGTAACCTCTTATGCATTGTGATTGTAGGGTCTCATTTTCAACTCCATTTGGTCCGAAGGCCGACATTTTCGCACCCGCAAGATAGATGAGCGTCGGACCACTAATGATTGTGGCGTGATGGGAAACTTTGACACAACAATAGATGAGGTCAGATATTGTGGTACTATAGAGAGAATAATCAAAGTGGATTTCAGATCTTTTCACAAAATCCTCTTTGAGTGTCGATGGTTTGCGGGTGAGGTCAAAAGAAATGAAAATGGGCTCATTATGGTGGATTCCACCCAATTCCATCGCGGAAAAACTGACAACTTGGTGTATCCTAGTAGTTGCGAGCAGGTAATTTAGGCTATGTGCAATTAACTTAAATTAAAAATTTAAGTTATGTATATCAGCTTATTCTTAGTGTGTGACGTACAGGTCTTTTATGTGCCATGTATATTTCAAAGAAGACTTTGGTATGTCATTCCAGTCACGCCGCGGGGTAGATCTATCTTTGCAGAGACGGACATTGAGCCAGTAATTGATCCCATCATACCATCACCACAAGATGCAGAGGAAGATGTAGTAGAAGTTGAAGAAGGTCAGCCAAGCCTTGCAAATAGTCATCTTGAGGAGGAGGAAGAGGGAGAAAGCGATGATGATTCTACAGGAGGTGATGGAGAGGAGGAAGAATCTCTAAATTTGTTTATTGATTTGAATACTATGGGTCTAAATATGGATCCTAGTGCTTGTAGAGATCTTATACAAGATGAGAATTAAAAAAACTCTCCATTCTTTCACTTGGTGTAGTATATGATTAATTTGCAAATGTTTCGTTATGTGCTTATGAATAGTATTTGTAATGGTTTTGTTGTGAGTTCAATGATTTATGTATAGAATTTTTAGAGTGAAAGAGAGATTAAGTGAAGTGAGCAAGCATTCTGGAGAGTGTAGGAGTTGTATTGGATTTAAATGGAAACCCGCGGGAGAGGGAGGGGGAAGGGGGTCCAGCCTGTCTTAGCGGTAATGTTTGCGTCAATAATCGCGAATATTTGCGCGGTAATATGTGCGGTAAAGTGCCGCTTCTGCATCAAAACGATTCTCTCTCCTCATTTTGAATTCCTCTCTCTTGTTTTGCGGTAATGGCCCGCGGTAAACACCACGATCTCTCATAGTGAAAGGCGGGCTGCAATGGCAGGAGTTGGCCGCCAGTGAAAGAGTAAGAGGAGGGGGTCGCATGTGGCTACGAGGAGACATTTTTTCCATAAAGCCCTTCATTATACACCTCCTTTTGAAGGATTTAGTAGTGATTATTGCATAGGTTTCTCTGCCAATTGTGTTAATCGCCTATTGCACTCTCATGCTTATGATGATCTCATGGACTCAGATGGTTTCTTGTGTTGGTGCCTTCTATGTGAATGCAGTGTAGGCCATTGATATCGAAGTGTTTAATGGTGTTAGATGCATATATTGGGTGCAAACTTAGCCGGAATAGATGAATGCTAGAGATTCTGCAATACCGTGTGGATGTTAGTTGATTTTGAAATGCTACTGTTGATGTGAAGAGGCTCTAAAGGGTTATAGGCGAGAATCTCGCTGATATGCTTGGTCTGTTCGTGTATATAGTTGGAGATGTTTGAGTCTAGGCTTGGACAATAGCTGTTTGCAGATTGTGTATCTGGATGTGTGTTTGCTAGGAGATAGGGGTGCTATGAGATCACTGAGCTATATAGAGGCATCGAGTTTATGTGCTGGTGGTTTTCCCATTTCCCCCTTTCCACCGTGGGCTGTATAAGCTCACTTTGTATGACAAGTGTGGACAAAAATTTGCAAATACAGTTGCAGATTCAAGGGCTGTTTCAGATGCAAAACTGTGGCATGCACGTTTTGGGCATCTGAATTTTTCCAGTTTGCTATGTTTGCAAAAATATGATATGGTTGCTTCTTTGCCGTCTCTTGAAGCACATGTCAAACATGTTTATGAAGGCTGTATTTTGGGTAAAATGCACCGTTCTAAGTTTCCAAAGGATGGTTCATCAGTTAGGGCCACATGCAGGTTGCAGGTTGTGCATAGTGATGTTTGTGGGCCCATGCAAACTCCACCCTTGAAAAATTACCTTTACTTCGTGACTTTCATTATTGATTACTCCAAGCATGCATGGGTATTTCCGCTTAAAGCAATTAAGTCTGAAGTTTTTATGTGCTTCAAACAATTTCTGGCTATGGCTGAAAATGTCTGGAAATGTACTATGGGCACCCTCCGTTCCGATCGAGGGGGGGAGTATATGTCTCATGAAATTCAATGCATTTCTGGCTAGTCATGGGAGAAAACACCAATATACAGTGCCTTATATACCTCAGCAAAATGGTGTTGATGAGAGGAATAACAAGTCACTTACGGAAATGGCACGATGTATGGTCAAAAGCAAGCTTTGCTGCATTCTTTTTTGCTTGAGTCCATCATGTGTGCCACTTATGTACTTAACATGTGTCCTACGAAATCTTTGCAGTCTATTACTCCATATGAAGCATGTCATGATAGAAAGCCTTCTATTGAGCACATGCGTGTTTTTGGCAATTTGGCATATGCTTTGGTGCCACAAACACAGTGCTGAAAATTGGATGATAAGGCTGTCAAATGTATTTTTGTTGGTTATAGTGCTGAAAGAAAAGTTTACAGGTTGTATCATCCACAAACAAAGTGTATTCTGGTTTCACGGGATGTTGTGTTTGTGGAAGAAATTCTATTCATCCCTTGCTCTCATGTACCAGAGACAGTAATGTAAGCTCATAGGACATTTATGACACTTTGTTTCCTCTTTTCACCGGATGTTGTGTTTGTGGAAGAAATTCTGTTCAGCCCTTGCTCTCATGTACCAGAGACAGTAATGTAAGCTCATAGGACATTTATGACACTTTGTTTCCTCTTTTTAGTGGTGGAAATACGAATGTAAATTCCAATGAGTCAAATGTATAGCCTATGGGGGTTTTTGAAAATGTTATAGATCAGCCTATTACTAATGAGTCAAAAGTATAGCCTATGGGGGTTTTTGAAAATGTTATAGATCAGCCTATTACTAATGCAGATGTACATGATGTACTTGATGAGGAAAGGGCTAGAGGTATGTCAAAATGGTTGGTGCATATTTTGCGTGACAGTAAATTGGATGTACCTTTGTCTAGTCGTACTCATTCAGGTTCTCGCCATGCATCTTATGCATCAGATTGTTATGCTTTGGTTGTGTCTAGCCTACATGATGTTGAGGAACCTCTGTCTTTTAATGAAGCACATAATTCAAAAAAATTGGATGGCTGCCATGCAATCAGAATATGATGCACTTATAGAAAATGACACATGGACTTTATGTGATTTGCCTCTTGGAAAAAAGGCCATTGGTACAAAGTGGGTTTACAACTTGAAACGCAAGCCGGATGGTGAGGTTGATCGCCATAAGGCTCGACTTATTGCAAAAGGCTATGCGTAGAAAAAAGGCATAGATTATGAAGAGACTTTTGCTCCCACTTGTCGTATGACTACTGTTTGTTTTCTATGTGCATTGGTAGCTCATTTTGGTTGGGATGTACGTTAACCAGACATTGTTACTGCTTTTTTGAATGATGACATATTTGAGGAAGTTTATGTAATGCAGCCTTGCGGTTTTGTCAAGAAAGGACAAGAGGATAAGGTGTGAAAATGTAACAAAGCTTTGTATGGGTTGAAGCAATCTCCTCGTGCTTGGTATGAGAAGGCTGACACTCATTTGGTTAAATGAGGCTTTCGTAACAGTCCAAAAGAAAGCACATTGTATGTCAAGCGTGAGGGCGATGTACTTGTCATTGTTGTTCTTTATGTGGATGATTTGCTGATCATTGGTCCCAACGAGGCACATATTGCTGAATTTAAGGCTGATTCGAATGCTACTTTCAAGATGAAAGATTTGGGGCTGTTGCATCATTACTTGGGTGTAAGCAGTGTGATGGTGGTATTGCCTTGTGTCAGAAAAGTTACATAGAGACATTGCTATATATGTTTGGACTTGAGGATTGCAAATCTATTGCCACTCCCATGGAAACAGGTTTGAAGTTGAGTCTACATGATGCTGGCGATCTTGATGATGTCCCTCTTTACCAAACTGCCGTTGGATGCCTCATTTATGTATGCAACATGAGGCCGGATATTCAGTTTGCAGTCTCATAGGTTAACAGATTTATGCATAGCCTAGGGTCTAAGAATTGGCAAGCTTTCAAGAGGATTTTCAGCTACTTGAGTGGCTTTTTACATCTTGGCTTGTTTTATCCCAAGGGGGGATCCTTGCCGCCAGACTTACACGCTTTTTTGGACTCATACTGGACTGATTGTTTTGACACGCGAGTGTCCACACGTGGTTTTTGTTTCATGCTTGGCAGTTTATGTATATCATGGTTGAGCAAGAAGCAACCTACTGTGGCCACTTTGAGTTGTGAGGCTGAGTAGAAGCAGTCTTCATAGCTACGGTTGAGTGTGTATGGCTCAGATGCCTTATGGCTGATTTGGGTGTTGGACACGACACTGCCAACACTATCTACACTGACAGTTAGAGCGCATTGGCAGTTGCAAAGAACCCAAATTTTCATGCTCGCACAAAGCACATTGAGGTGCATTACCGCTATGTCAGGGAGAGGCTCTCAACAAGAGAGATCAACTTGGCTTATGTGCCAACACAGGACAACCTTGCAGATCTTTTCACAAAGGCATTGTTTCATGAGAAGTTCGAAGCTTTCCGCAAAGCTTTGGGCTTACTCTCCTCTGTGAACTGATCATGTCCTGAGGGCATGGCACTTCCCTTTACTCACGTACTAGCTCTTGTTCACCACATCACTCCAGGGGGGATTTGTTACCATATACATGTGGTAGTGATGTGTGTGAGAACACACTTAGGACCGTCGGAGAAATTTTTCCCTCTTTAAGAGGTTTTTTTTCCCGTGCATTGTATATTCATTCTAGGGCTATTTATCTTTCCATTGCACTCTAAGTAATACACTCTCTGTTGTGTGCCTTGAGCTTCCTTCGTCTTCTCCAAGCTGTGTGCATTTCCCTACACCCTAATTTCAACAACAACCCTCTAACCAGGGAGGTTGTGGGTTCAAATTTGCAGTTGGCAAGAGTGGACCTGATTGTGTTTTTCCAAATGTCTATTTGCCTCCACTGGTGCTCCAATGGCTAGGGTTTCATAGTGGACTCTACCGTGGCCTGTAATAGCGGGACGCAGCTCTTATATGATGACCCTTCAAAAAGGCGTTCCAAAACCTGTGTCCGGACGTTGCGTTGAGGTTCGGACATTAGAGTGTGAAACAACAAGCTTTTATGAGATCGAACTGGACAAAAGGGAAAGGGGATAAAAGTGCAAAGTTTCTCCTCCCGTCTTTCTCAGGAATCAGGAAACATTTCTTCGCCAGTCGATTGTTGTTCTGATCTGCAGGTAAGCTCGAGTTCTCTGCTGGTCTTTCCTCTTCTCGTCCCTAATCTTTCTTCCTTTTGTGCAAAATCAGCAGAAACACTACCGTGTAAGGCTAGGGTTTCCATCCTAACTTCTACGCTTGAACCTTGAATTATTTGTTTGGTGCCTCTGGGGAAGACATTTCCTCGGTTTTGTCAGCTGAAATTGATTACTTACGCATTCATGAGCACATACACGCAGAAGAATGCTTTGTATTGGCACAATGGAAGCCGTGTTTGAACATAGAAGGGCTGCTATGCATCCTAAGAATGGGGTTTGTTTGCAAAGTATCTTACGTAGGTCGTTTCTCCTTGTAACTGTTAGAGATCATGATTCAGGCTTTTGGCTCTAGAGCACAAGCTTTTTGGTTTTGGCCACTCCAAGCATACAAGACTGCATCTGCTGTCCTTTTCAGTTGGAAATATTTACCTGTTCCTTCCTCCCTTGGGTAGGTTTTTTTATCAGCATTCGCAATTGTCCGGTTTCTGTTTTAAGGTTTTTGATCCCTGGTGTTTTATTGCCTGTAATGAATATCTAACATATGGCCTTACTGCGATCTTATTCAGGTGTTCAATAAAGTGCTGTCATAGTTCCTTAAATAGCTGGAAATGGCGCAAATACAGACAGGGTTATGCATTCAGCAGCCTATACAGCTCTAAAGCAGCTTTACGTTGATCATCCTATTTTGCTTTAACCTTTTCTTGATCTTGCGTTGATTTGCGTGATGTCCTGTCTGGTGAGTGAAGCTTGTCTTTTATTTCTTTATATTCACGCTTCCTACTCTTGACATAAAGTTATAATGATCATGTTGGTTTTGATGTTTTCTGGGGCGTCCCTTGCAGTATTGAATTTTTGGTGGCTTTACATAGGGATGACTCTTTACGATGGTAGCTACATTTAATAGATAAGATTTTGGAATTCATTAGCTGCTCTCATTAAGCTTTTGTGTTGAGAAAACTGTTGTGTTACTATATATTTTGGTTAAGAAGCTGTGTGTGTGGCAACATAATGATAAGTTGGTAAATATATAGGTCGATGTTAATTCAAACTCGCTGCCTTCAACTGCTTGGCAGTCGTTTGTACATGGCTGAGCTTCATCAATGTAATCAAAATTCAGCATTAAGAAAAGACTTCAGCTGCTATTGCTACTTCTGACTCATGGATGTTCTTTTTTCGACCAATGAACTTTATTTCCGCACACAATTTACTTTTTGGAGCCATTTGCTGCACGTCTATCTTGATTTCGTGCCTTTTCTATGAGTTTGTGTTTTGAAATGTGAGTCTTATGTATTATAGCTTCTGAAGACAAGTGGTAATTTGGAAAAAGAGGTCGTTAAAGCTACACATGAAGAAGTTCTTGGTGAGATAAATTATGAACAAATACTCCAAGGGTGTTCTTGCTGGTCTATATCAGACCAACCTTCCTGCGTGGTTCATGGAGATTGCAGGGAAGGGGGTGGTTGGGAAGAGTCTGCTGTAAGGTCTGCGGTTTTACAGCCTGGCATTTGTAGTTCCATAAAAGAAGAGCTACAGACTGGCATATTTCCTGCTAAGAACGATCACCAAGAAATCTTGGAGAGCAGGAATATATTGACAAAACCTGAATGTAACCGAGAGCAGCAGCTAGCGTGGCAGGAATATATTGTGGATGAGCTGGTGTGCAAGTTGATCTCACAGTTGCAGTTTCCTCCAGAGTTGTGCTCCCAGAAGAGAGAGGTCCAGGAGCTCAATAATCAGAAAGGTGATATACAAGGTGGCAAAGTCCCGGCATCTAGTGTGGATGCTGAAATATCAAAAATTTGTACGTCACTACATACAGAAGGGCACAAAGGCCCTTTGCCTCTTGAGTTGCCAGAACATGCAGTTTCAACTGAAGGTTGTCATCATGATCCTGCTAAGGTGGGATTTGCAACTGCATTTCTCATGTCCGGATGGCTTGTGATTTGTTCTTTTTGTAACTTGTTTGATGCGTGGATTGTTTGTTCTACTTTTGTAGGTAAGATCAGCATTACGAGCTGGTTATGAAAAGTCTGGCCTTGGACACCGGCCCCAAAAGCATGTTACTTGGGCTGCAGATGTTTATGATCCACCATGTACTAGCACATCGCATACAAGTAGCCAGAATCGCCGGCGGCATCATCATCATCCCAAGAGCGAACATAAGAATCGGCACAAAGGGAAAGGAAACGGTCACACAGAAAAGAAGTCGCAAAAGAAGTTGTACCGTAGGTTGAAACATACTGGCGAATCTTTTTCAAGGTGGGAGTCGAGTGTTCTATTGTTTCTTTGAAGAACGACCATGTTATAGGCTAATGCATGGTTTGTGTTGTGCAGTGGGTCCACTGTTTTTTCTCAAAGAGGGCAGCAGAGCAGCCCTTTGAGGTTGAAAGAGTTCGTTGCACCTTCTTTGGATGATCTGACATTGAAGGGCTCAAGAGTTGGCCCCTTTATTTCACTACAGAAAGCCTGTTTTCTAAGCCCTGTGCTCTCGTTAGGTGAGTGTGAGGTCGTAACCTTAGATAACATTCAAGGTTGCCGTCCTAGGCAATTACCAACGCACAAGGTTTTTGTGTAATTGTACTGTTTCTTTAGGTCTTTTTGCTCTACATACAGAAATGTATTGTAAGTTTTGTAAACAGCTCGATCAAACTCTGTATAAAGCCTGCTGTGTTTTTCACTGTAAATATTTGTTGGCAGTCTTGTTTGAGCAATGGTGTAGAGACTGACCCAATGGAAGTGCTTCAAGGGGCGGACCTCTTGGATATCCTTTTGGTTTAGTAGTAATCTTTTTTAGAATTACTGCAAGGATTTGTAACAGCATAAGGTTCACCGCACAGCTGGGTAGCTGGTTACTGCAAACTTTAATGGTGTCTAGTTGTGGTTTGTTTCTGAAGGTGAACCCTTACCAATGGAACCACTGCTTGTTGTTTAAAAAACTGTGTCTCCATTATGCTGGTCGGGAGCAAGAGGAAAGGGAGAAAATCCTCCGAAAACGCACTGTGCAGAAAAGAGTAAATTTCCTTCTAGGTAAAGCTCAAAAAGGAATAACGTAATGTTAAGGAAACTGGTTTTTTTCCGAATACTGGGGTGATCTGTTGCATCTGCATGTAGTTGACACGTAAGTGCTTAAAGTGAAATTTGTAGAAGGCAAGTTTAGACCTGCCAATTATGATTTCCGCAAGTTCATAAGCGGATCTTTTTCGTCTGTCCACATCCTCGTATGTCCATATGGTTTTTTTTTTTTCAGCATTGATAAGTATAATTCTGCTTTCGTTAGTGAAGTATGAAGTGGGCTTTTTCAATAGCTTTGCCATCTGGTCTTATACTTTGTGCTGTGCTGCTCAATGAGGTCCTTTCGTTGACTTTGCTGTGCTTTTGAGGTCCTTTCTTTGACACATGCATTTGCTGTGCATATGAAGGGTCTACTTGAGAAGTCATCCTAGTAGCATGTGTGGTGCCATGGCCACACCAATAGAGGCCATGTAAATGTAAATAACTATGAAAGGAGAGGATGGTTACTTAGAGATTCAAAATCAGGTGTGTTTCGTATGTTTAGATTGGGGGACTGCTGCTGCTGATGTCATCTAGAACCTCGGGTATGTCATCTAGAACCTGGAAATTGAATTTGCCTTGCCGGTGGTGTCAAGAAATTTTGTTCCTTGCTATTTCGTTATGACGAGCAATAGTGTTCACTTTGCTTGCAGTGGTCTTCATATGGTTTGGGAAATATGCTCTCTCAGAGTTTCTTCAGTTGTGGTCTACTTACTTTTCTCTAGAATCGTGCAAATTCTTCAGTAAAATGTGGGTTATCATAGACTATATCTCCTCTTGTCCACTTCTACCATCACCTTTGATCGAATTTTCTATTTCATACAGAGGAGCTTATTTTGGAGGCTATTTGAAGGTTGTAAACAATACTGCATTTATGTCGGAACAAAAAAACACATATCAGATCGTGTTTGTCATATTTGGCAAGAGAGAGAGAGAGAGAGGAGAGCGCCCAACTTTGGGGGGGTTTTGGTATCTAGGTGAATGGTAGTTTGTATCATGGTACAAGTTTACTCCCCCCCCCCCCCCCCCCCCCCCCCCCCCCCCGCGCCCCTTTTCTCTCTCATTGAAAGGCAGTTCAAGTTGTCTTCATATCAATTGATTTTCCTCTTTCTTCATCTCTCTGGCAGTGCCTTTTTAAACTAGTCATACACCGGATGGAATGAACTTTGTTGATAAATACTTGGGTAAATGATTGAATGAACTTTCGTTTTGTGTGTTAAAGTCTACATACAAATAAATGTAGGAATCCATGGCTTCAAAACAGAAAGGTCAAGGAGAGGCGGCAAGTGGTGCTCTCTCCTAAATACAACGAAATAAATGTCTTTAGGGTGATGCTACTATGAGAGATGGTGAGTTGATTGATGACTTTGATGAAAGCACTTGGATATGTATATGACCACTCAGTTGGAACGGATCTATGAAATTTTGTCTCAAGTTTTTTTGTTCAGCCACACGACTACACAAGAAGTTTTGGACAGATTTCCATAGCAACTCACATTGTGACTTACCTCAACATCATGAGCTTCTGCGAGGGAGGCAACGCATACGTAGCTAAGTACGATTGGGGGCAGGGGACTGTTGGCCCGGTGGTCCCCTGTCCCCAATCGTACCTAGTTAGATATGGGGTGCCTCTCAAGCAGAAGCTCATGATGTTATGCATTTTATGAAAAACAATGAAAAAGACTCCATTCTCCTACATGAGAATTTCTAAATCTTCTTGTGCTAGTGTTGGTAAAACTGGCACCCACTTAAGCTGATTTTGGTTATAAAATGAATTGAGTTTATTTTTCTACAATTTGTATTGCAAAGAACATGAGGTAATACAGGAATGTTGAGCTGACACTGGATGAAAAACACTGGAAACTTTTTGCTCCTAATGGTAGACTTTATTTATTGCTGTAGGAGTCCTTAATTTTTGCCTAAAATTCTTGGATAAAAATATAAATTTAACTCGGAAATTCAAACACTTTACAAAAATGATAGAGTACTCTCTTAAATGTCAAAGAAATAGACATTGGTCCTTGATGAGATAACTAAGAAATAAACTTCTTTTCACAGATACTATGCCATAGCCATTAAGGGGGGAGATGGCCTTTTTGATGAAAATCAAGACTAGTAATGACCTTTGAATAACAAAAAGAACAAGAACTCCTCATAAAACCTCTTTTGGAACCTTTGAGGATATCACTACCTTTTTTGGAATCTCGTAGGATCTCTCTCTCTCTCTCTCTCTCTCTCTCTCTCTCTCTCTCTCTCTCTCTTTGACACACACACACACACACAAACTATCCGCATAGCATATAGCTTCACTATTTTTAGCATTTGGGAGCCCTTGAGCCTCTACATGTGGTGGTCAAAATAGAGTAAAGTAGACATACCACTTCTGAGAAGGTTTAAAAACTCTCAAGTGAGGAACAACATCAATAACATCTCCCACAGTGGGTAGTGTAATCAAACTATGTGAGATGCACACACTTACACACATTATTACCACATATTGGATAATGCAAAAACCTTCTTACGGTTGGCAATTCTGGAGTTTTTTTTATAGAAGTTCTTGAATAATATTTTTTTGCTTTATACCACCAAGGGATTCTATAGTATCGGACAAACTAAAAATTTGGTAGCACATTCTAAGAGCTGAGTCCCGCGATCTTTTAGTGAGATTAGTAGGATGAGTTGTATGCTTTTTAGAAAAGACTTCCCACATTGTTTAACATTGCAAAAATGCTTTAACCTCATTGGTTGCACGATTTGTCAAATACCTTTCTCTTGATTTGAGGGAGGTGGAAAAGGAATAGGCCCTTTTTCATTTGTTGGTATTCCGAAAGGAGGGGTAATACTAGAGAAAAGATCAATATGAAGGGTACTACTAGCATTACAGAAAGTGTCCCCTTGAATGTACTAAAACAAAAAGGTGAGCATGTGCCCACTAAATAATGATATTAAATAAATACCAATAAACTAATAAACATGTAGCAGGACTCGGCCCTAAGCATTTAAGGATACCACTATTAATTCATAGTTGGATGCTGGCAAGGTTGTAGCACCTACCCTTACACACATTTAGGGGATCTCTCCTTATCTCCCTCCCCTACCACTTAATCCTGCATAAAGATTCACATGCATTCCTACTTGTTCCAAGAATACACGAATGCAAACTGCCAGTGCTACACAACCACCACTTCCATCTCACATTCTTTATGAGCCCCCCATCGGTACTCTCTCTCTCTCTCTCTCTCTCTCTCTCTATGCTTTTGAAATTGCAATAGATACCCATGGAATGCGGGGGTTGGCATTGATGAACTAACAAGCAAGCCAATGTTGTACTTCTTGTTGAAACTTGGGAGCATAATACACAAAGGATTAACGGCTTGGAGGATTACAATGTACATTCATTGATGTGGTCAATGAATCTCAAGTAACAAAGAGGGCAAGGAGGGGTAGCATATATGGTTAAGAAAGGATTGAAAGATTTTGTATCAATTGTGAAAGATGACAAGTATAAACATTATGTATGGCTGAAAATTATGACACCAAAAAGAGCACCCATTTTTGTAGCTGATTGCTACATTCCTCATCATGATTCCCCCTTTTATGCTTAAATGGATAGAGATAATCCATTTTTTGATTTAGAAGAGGACATTGCTTATTTCAAAGACGAAGGTGATGTTATTGTATTTGGGGATTTGAATGATCGCACAAAAACATTGCAACATGATACTCAACAATTTGATATGCAATACGTTTCAAGGGAGTTGGAGGAAGTTCACGAGTATGATCGTACTTCAATGGATGAGAAAGAGCCGGATCACTATGAAAAGTTACTTTTACACATGTAATAGCACATGTATGCTCATTGCCAATGGTGTATCTTTGTGGAATGGAACCAATGGATTTACGTGTAGAAAACATAATGAGCAGACATGCATGTAGTGGAAACGGAGGCCGAAATGACCCCAAATCAGAAATCTGAGTAGACTAAGCTCTAAGAGCTTTCCCAAAATTTTTGTCGACCTGCGAACGCTCGCCAAAGCTCACAAAAATTGAAGAAAATGAGCAGGCGTGTGCTAGAGCTGTCGGTGGACTAAGCCCGAGAGGACGACACTTGCTCTGATACCAATTGTTGGAATTAGGGTTGTAGAGAAACACACACAACTTGGAGAAGATGAAGGAAGCTCAAGGCACACAACTGAGAGTGTATTACTTAGTGTGCAATGGAAAGATAGATAGCCCTAGAGTGATGGGCGTATATACAATGCACGGGGGGAAAAACCTCCTAAAGAGGGAAAAAATGCCCCGGCGGTCCTAGTGTGTTCACACTCATCATTATCACATGTATATGGTAGCAAGGATGAGTCTTATAAGACAAAAACATTGTTCATTTAAAATGTATTTTCATTTGCTTACTCTAGTGTAGCATTGTATGCATTGACAAGGTTCATATTATCCTTAAGCTAGGTTCCTTGCATCCATCTAGCATCTTTAAAAGGATAATTCGTAAACTTAACAAGATGTGGTTGGATAATCTTACCATTTCTTAATACCTTGTCTTCATGTCATAGGATGGACTCAGATTGAAGTACTTCTTCTTGATCTTCGATTTTTGGAGGTTTTGCAACCATTGCTTCTTTTGGTGGTGCTCCTTTGTAAGGCTTAAGTAAGCTCTCATGGAAAACATTGTGCATGAGTTAATGCTTGGTCAAGTTTAATTGATAAGCCATCTCATTGATTGGCTTAAGAATTTAAAAAGGACCATAGTATCTTTTTGCTAGTTTAGCATAATACTCTTGGTGGGCCGTAGGATTCTTGCCCGTAGTATGTCTTAGACGAGCCTTGAGAAACTTTAGCAAGACCAAATCATTTTCCTTAAAAGCTCTTCCGTGCTTATTAGCATCAACCCTTTTTGCCTTTGGAAAAGATTCTTGTGAGTCTCGGCTATATTCATCATTAGCAGCAAAGATCTTCCCATGTACTCTAAGTAGTAAGGGACTTTTGAATCTTCTCTCTTTAACCTCGGAGGTGCTTTCCCCATAGAAGTATGTAGAAATTCATTGTAAGCATACTCTATAAGAGGTAGGTACTTCTCTCATTGAGAACGTTGATCTATTTCCATGACATAGGCTTTTAGTATATTCAAGAATCATTAGATTAGTTATTTTACTTTGGTTATCTGTTTACGAATGATAGGCCAAAAGAGAAATTTAATCTACTTCCTAGATTCTCAAAGAGACCCTTCCATAAAATACTGGTCATTTTAGGATATTTTTCCGACACTATTGGCGTTGGCAAGCCATGATACTTGAAAATTTGAGATCTAAAGAGGGTTGTCGTTTGATGTGCCTTAATAGTCTTTATGACAGACATAGAGTGTGTTTTCTTGCTAAGCCTATCGTTTGAAACAATCCAAGTTGCTTCCCTTGATCATATTTCAATTTTTGGTATACCCCACATTTTGAAACATACTCTTGTATGTTTACTTTTCATGGTAGACCAACAGAAATACATTCCTACTCCTCGAAGAGTAGATTATGGAATCCCTCTTTGCCCCGCATAAGGAGAAGCTTGGGATTCATACATGACTTTCTTATTGTATGGTGGACTAACACGTAGCCTATTGCCGTTTAGAAGATAACCATCCTCCAAGGTAAATGGTTCTTCCCCCCCCCCCCCCCCCTAATGCAAAGGTTGTAGTTACATACTTAAAGTCTTGGTCAGTAGCATACTCATCTTCATAAAAGATAGATCATTGTTTGTGAGTTGCTATAGACACCACATTTACCCTTGGCCGTCGTGAAAGTGCATCGACCCCCGTATTTTGCTTGCTAGCAATGTGAGCAATTTGAAATTTAACTTGAAAGAAAATTTTTCCACCTCATTTGTTTGTCGGAGAGCTTGGTTTGCGTCATAATTTTCTTGAGGCTTTGTGATCCATTCGTAGGATGAATGGAGCCCCCAAGAGATAGTGCTTCCATGTGTCTAAGGCATGTAGAATAGCTAAAAGCTCTTTTTCATATATGCCCAAGACCCATTCATCATCATTGAGCCTTCGCCTCTCATATGCTATGGCATGCCCTTCTTGAAGCAAAACTGATCCAAGGGAATCACCACAAGCATCACATTGGACCTCAAATGGCTTTGAGAGATCCGAAAGCATGAGGACTGGTGGAGAGGTAAGCTTCTCTTTGAGCTTGTCAAAAGCTTTTTTCTCCTTAGCAGTCCATGAATACTTAACGTTCTTCTTTGTTAAGTCATTCAATGGTCTTGCTATTTGAGAGAATTATGCTATGAAGCGTCTATAGTATGCACACATACCAATAAAGCTTCTTAGCTCATGTAGATTCCTTGGATTAGGCTATGCTTTTATTACCTCCAACATTGATGGATCCATACGGATACCATCTTGAGAGATAATGTGACCTGAATATAGAATCTCTTGTAGAAAAAAAGTCACTTTTCTTTTGATTAATCAAAAGGTTATTCTCTCTCACAACTTGAAAGATTACCTAGAGGTGTCACTTGTACTCCTCAAGAGAATTTGAGTGGCCTGAAGATTTTTGTGCATCGTGAGTTTGAATGTGGCTGGAGCATTTGTCAGGCCAAAACTTGTAACCTATCAAATAGATCTTCTACCTGTGGCGTCATGGAAAATATTCTTTTTTTATAGAGATCCTATTTAGTGCTCTTTAGTCCGACACACATGTGATATGTGCCATCTTTTTTTTCACTAAAAGTAATGGTGAATAGAATGGAGAGTAGCTAGACCTCACCATCCCTTTTTCCACCAATTCATGCGCTTGCCTCATGATCTCCTCTTGTTGAGCTTGTGAAATTGAATAAAGAAATTTATTAGGCTGTGAGCTTCCTAGTAGAAGCTCTATTGCATGGTCATCATCCCCTCGTTTTTGAGGTAGCTCACTAGGGATGCCATTAATGAAAACATAATGGAATCCATTTAAGAAATTAGACAACTCTAATTCCTCTTGATTCCCTTTATTGCTACTTGTGAAAACATTAGAAACATTTGAAAAATTCTATAACAAAAATCATATACGCAAAAATAGAGCTTTTCATTGACTTATCAAAAGCAAGCGTATTTACCAGGGATATGGTGTTCCTTGACTCATTAGCATCTATGTACATGCTCTTTTTCTTGTAGGTGAAGTAGATTCTCCTTTCAGGGAACTTCATGTTGACAGCCATGCGGTTGAACTATGGTGCCCCTAGGATAACATCCTTATGTTGGAGAGGAGAGATAAAAAAGTCTTCTTTGTCGACGTAGATTTGGACATAAAGCCTCAACTTACCAATCAAGGGAGTAATAGAGGCTTGTTGTCCCTTGAAATTTGTGTCAGCAATTACAATATCTCCCATCTCAAAAGCTTGAATGTCCAACTTGGTGGCCAGCTCTGTTGATACGAAGTTGTGAGTAGAGCCAGGGTCAAACAAGACGAAGGCATCAAGTTCCCTTACCTTTCCCCAAGCATAGGAGAGGAATGAGCCTTTGCAATGAGTATCTTCTTTTGGAGCTTCAACCATGGAAGCTCTAGGAGTGTCACTACGTACATTTCTTTTGTGGCAAGAACGATAACCATGTCCTTGCTCCCCACAGTTAAAGAATTTATGGTCTTTACCAAAGGCCTCTAATTCTTTGGGAGAGAGCTTATTTTTACCTTTGTAAGCTCTTTTCTCCTTGGCTTGTTGTTGTTGGTGCTGGTGTTGCCTTGGGAAGAGTTTTGAGCATTGCTCTTCCCTTTAGCTTCATTTCAATCCTTGTTTTCCATGGGCTTGAAATTTCTTCTCGCCCCTTGCTGAAAATTGATCCTTGAAGCAACCATAGTGTGGTGGATGATAGTGCTAGGCCGTTGTGAGTTGACATACGTGGCCGTAATCCCGCACAAAATTTTTGCTTTTGTTCGACAAAGTCTATCCTTTGAAAGGTTATAGCTTTGAGATGTAAATCCCAAAACTTGTCTACATGTTTGTGGATAGACTCGTTGAAGAGTAGCTTCAAACTTCGTCCTTTGGTGAGCACTTTGTCGTTGGCATCGCTTGCAAGGAATTGCTTCATTATGGGAACTTGTAGAGTTTTCCATGTCTTTGGGGCTTCGTCATTGCCACGAAGGCTAGCCACCATAGACGAGCAGATTTTTGGAAGTCCATAGTTATATGGTGTAGCTTGGAGGACTTCGTGAAGCCCTCGTCCTCAAAGGCCGCATCAAATCGTGGGATGAAAGCCAATACTTTGTTGGTGGCACCAAAGGTGCCATCATAGATAAGAAAAGGGATACTCTTTGCTCCCTCTTTGAATTTCTTGAGCTTTTGGGACCTTCACCATGCTGTCCTCTCCTCTTGTATCCTCTAAGAGAATATCTATTGCTTTCGTCGGAAGAGGAGGAAGGTGAAGAAGAAGAAGAAGAGGGTGACCTCTTTCTTGCTTTTTTTCTTCCTTTGTTTCCTCTCTTCCCTTTCGGAGTGACGAGGAGAAGGCCTATGGGTTAACAATTTCCTCTTGGAAGGAGTTGGCGACCGTCTAAATCGCCATCTTCGTGGAGCCACATCTTCAAAGGAACTTAGGGAATTGCTTCTTTCTCGTTCTTTGGATTCCTCCTCTCTTAAGGGAGAGAGTCTTCTTCTGGGAGTCTCATCAAGAGACCTCCTAAGCTCTGTCTCCTCTTGGAGAGGAAGGGAATTCCCATAAGCACTAAGTTGTTGAGTAACTTCGGATTGCAAGGTAGGGTTGCCCATAGCTTGATGCAGCCTAGTAACAAGATAATTAACACACATGGGGCATCATCATTAGCACCTTCATGTGCAAAATCAAAGTTATCAATATTCATTCTATTCTCTTGGTTATTGTCAGCCGTGCTAATTATACTTATGTGTTTACTTATTGTATTCTTTGGCAATTCAAAACCTTAGTTGCTACTCCTCTTAGCCTTTGAAAATAAGCACTTAAGTATCTACGCCCATGGTTTGAATTGGTTAATTATAGAGAGTAGTGGGGTGGGTCTAACACAACAAAATTTTTGAGGGGTAGCTCCTTTCAGACTTCTTACGGCTCAATAATGGTAAAGCCGTAGGCAAGTCTAAAAAGACCCCATTATTAAGACCAAAGCTCCGGAGGTGTGCACCATATCCCACATAGTGGGCTCAACTAAATCGATAATAGATCCCAGTCCCAGTTACCCTAATATAATTAGCAAAATCAACCATTAATAGTCTACTTAAGGACCTCTCTTCTTAATCAAGAAAAGAGAAAACAAATCTGATACCAATGTAATGGAAATGGCCTATGAACTTTGAGAATAGCGGAATTAAGAGAATTAGAGTGAGATTTTTTATGAGATCACTTTGAGAACATAGAGGGTGAACGTAATTGACGGTAGCAACCAAATGCTCTGATACCAATGTAATGTTGAAATGGCCTATGAGCTTTGAGAATAACGGAATTAAGAGAATTAGAGTGAACATTTTTGTGAGATCACTTTGAGAACATAGAGGGTGAACTTAATTGACAGTAGCAACATAACTTGGCATGAACAATATTTATTCAAGAGAGAGAGTATTAGCGAATATGAGAATAGTTGAGGACCGGATTTACTTGGAGCCGGCGGTCCCCCCTCCAAAAGGCGTTTGTATTCTAGATTCTCCCATCAAGAGAGACTTGGTACAATACAATCTTTGTTCCTTGTGAACTTGGTGATGCTATGAAGATGGAAATCTTCATGCATCACGAGCATAACACAAACCTTGCAAAAAGAAATAACTATCCCACGGCTTCAAACACCTTCGAAGGTGGAGAGAGCTAGCGGGGAATGAGGGTAGGGAAGAGGAAGAAGAATCATCCATAGGAGAAAGAAATAGTTCCTCACTTATCATCACTCTTCTTGCTTAGCATAGCTTAATAGCATAGTAACGAAGATGAAGAAGATGGCAAACTTAAGCATGGAAGCATGGCTCTTGGTTGGATTTGCATTCCATAGCCAAGGTTGTTGGTGTAGGCTCTCAACTTCTCAACAAGCTTGGAGGAGAAGGAGATGGAGCTCTTGCACTTTGCACTTCACACAATGAGAGTAGGTGTATGTGTGTGTTGGAGAGTATGTCCCCTCTCGTGCTTGGTCCACCCCTCTGTCTCTCTCTCTCTCTCTCTCTCTCTCTCTCTCTCTCTCACGTATTATTTAACTAGATCATTTAGACATGTGTTCTCTTTTTTCTCTTTGAGAGAAAGAGATTAATTATTTATGTTTATTCATCTAAAATCTTATTGGACCCCTTTAAAGCCTATCCAATAGGATTCAAGGACATCATGAGGGCCACATTGGGAGGATCTTGACATGTGTCTTTTACGCTTGTTAAGATATCATGTTTGAATTGAACGCTTCAAGCACCTAGTCATTTAAGCATGGAAATGGTTTATGCGTCTTGAGAGTTTATATTTGAATTGAACACTTTAAGAACCTTAGTCATTTAAGCATGAGAAGCACCTCAAGCTTGGGAAAGGTTCCCATAAACACTTTAAGCACCGTAGTTAGCAAGCCGACAAGCACCTCATGCTTGGGTAGGATTCCCACCTCAAGGTCAGCCCTAGCTTGCCTAAGGTCAAAGGACTTTTTAACACTACCTTTTGGAGGTATTTAATGAAGCTAACCCTAAGGTCTTTTAAGCTCCATTAGATGCACGCTGCTGTTTGATAGACTACCTCCTTTTGGACCGCTATGGAGATGTAACCATCTCTCCTCTTGGTCCCTTCCTAAGGTAAATCTAGAAGCATTTATTGCACTTTGCTCTTTGGTAGACCGTCTCCTTTTGGACCCCTATTGAGATGCAACCATTTCTCCTTTTGGTTCCCTGTTGAGATAGGTCTAGAAGCACATATCGATATCCTAACTCTTGTCCCCCTTTTATCTTTCCATATTAAATGATCGCTTTAATGTGAGAAAATCATTTGGTGAAGTTAAATATTATATTTTATGATACACGACCTGCTTCGTAGGAGCAATGTATGATACACACCACAGCTAAAACAACAAAGATTATGAGGCTCTTTGACATCAAGCAAGAGGCATGGCCTCCTTCATAGGAGTTTGATCTCCTCAAGCTAGAGAATCTAAAGGAAAGAGATATTGTAGAGGCTCAAGTATGCTTCAAGCAAGCGGCACGGCCTCCTTTGCAGGAGCAGCGTGTATGGTACACATCGAAGGAAAAACAACAAAGATTATATGGCTCTTTGGATAGTCGATGTCCCTCATGCAGGAGGCTTGGACTTATTGATAAGTTGTCCCACCACCACATTGTCCTACACTCATCCTACACCCTCTACTGACCTCCATTTTAGCTGCTATGATCCCAACGACGTGGAATTAGATACTAAAAGATACATCTTTCTAATGTGCATGCTAGATTTTAGTTTCTAATGTGAAAAGGGAAAAGTGACAACACATCCTTCTGTTAAGTATGGAGCCTGATTTACCCTTGTAATTTTCTATGGTAAAAGTGCACATTTGTAAGGCCCCCATTATGAGGAGAAGCCATCGTGCGTGAAGGAAAATCACTCACTGGAAACCAAAATTTTCATGAACAAGAATCAGGGGCAACTCTAAAGGCCTCGGGGGCTGAGGCCTCTGAGACTTTTTTTCGCCGGAATATTCTTTTTCGCCGGAATATTATGGCCGGCCGGCGGCCGGAAAGTGGTCGGAAAACAACCGGTCGGTTGGCCGGTAGTCAATGGCCGGTGGCCGGTGGCCGAATTCCATGGCCGGTGGCTGAATTCAAAAGCGGACTTGTCTTCTCCCGGGCTGCTACACATGGCTGTCTTCTCAAGGGCTGCTACGCATGGCTGTCTCTCATAAGAGAGGGCAGCCCTTTTGGCCTATAAAAGGAGGCCATTTCGACACACATTTCATAGTGTGAAGTTGATGCAACAAGGTGAGTGTGTGGTGGTGAGAGTGAAGCAAGGAGGGAGCTCCATTAAGGGTATAATCCCTTTGTAAACTACTTCTTGTTTTGAAGTACTAAAGCCATTGAGTGGCTGCTTTCCCGTGGACGTAGCCCACATTGGGTGAACCACGTATATCATGTGTACTCTCTCTCTCTCTCTCTACTCTATAATCTCATGTATATAAATCTGTCTCTCTCGATTAAGTAATCTACTCAATTATCTATTTAGCTACGTCTTATTTCCTAACAACTGGTATCAGAGCAAGGTTTGCTCGTAGCTAAATTATCTCAAGGAAAGGAATCCTTGAATTGAGTGGGAGTTATGGCGGAGGAAGGGAAGCTCAAGATTGAGAAGTTCAACGGCAAAAACTACCAACATTGGAAGATGCAGATTGAAGACTATCTCTACCAGAAGGACCTCTATTTGCCACTAGGCGGTCTTGCGAAGAAGCCCGCAACAATGGCAGATGAAGCATGGATTGTCCTTGATCGAAAGGCACTGGGAACAATCCGGTTAAGCTTGGCGCCAACGGTGGCCTTCAATGTTTCGGAGATGAAGACCACGGAGGACTTGATGAAGTCACTTGACGACTTCTACGAGAAACCATCGGCATCCAATAAGGTATTTCTTATGAAGCGCTTGTTCAATCTAAAGATGGCAGAGAATGGTTCAGTTGCAGAACATCTAAATGACTTTAACACAAACATAAGTCAACTTCGATCAGTGAAAATCAATTTCGATGACGAAGTGCGAGCTCTCCTTATACTATCATCTCTACCGGATAGTTGGGAGAGCCTTGTGATGGCTGTAAGTAATTCTATCTCTGGCACAAATACTCTTAAGTTTGATGATGTTGTGGGTGTTCTCCTAAGCGAAGAAATGAGAAGGAGAAGCACAGGAGAATCATCAAGTGCTGCACTATCAGTGGAAACAAGAGGAAGGCCTAAGGAGAGGTTCAAAAACCAAAAGGGTCGTGATCGCTCAAGGCGGAGCAAGTCACGCACAAAGTCAGTTCTTGAATGTTGGAATTGCGGCAAGAAGGGCCACGTCAAGAAGGATTGCTGGTCCAAGAAGAAGAAGAAGACAGAGTCTCAAGACAACAAGCCAACATCGGAGGCCAATGTGGCAGGTAAAGTAGAGCAAGATGCTCTAATTCTCTCATTAGACAATGTGTCTAATTCCTGGATAGTAGATTCCGGGGCTTCATTCCATGCGACACCACACAAGCAACATTTCCAAGACTACACCAAAGGTAATTTTGGGTATGTATACTTGGGAGATGATGAAGCTTGTGAGATTGTCGGCAAAGGTACAGTTTCTGTCAAAACTGCTAACGGAAATGAATGGAAGCTTAAAGATGTTAGGCATGTTCCTTCTCTTCGCAAAAATTTGATCTCTACAGGACAATTGGACGATGAAGGTCACAACATTGCATTCGAAAACAAACGATGGAAGATCTCAAAGGGATCTTTGGTGGTTGCCAAGGGTGAAAAAGTCGGTACACTTTACTTGTGTACTGTTAGCACGCAACCTTCAGCTTGTGCAACAACTACAGAAGTTGACAGTGCGGTGTGGCACTACCGACTTGGGCATATGAGTGCCAAAGGAATGCAAATCCTTCAAACAAAGAAGCTTCTACCAGGTTTGAAAGAAGTGGACTTAGAGTTCTGTGAAGATTGTGTTTATGGTAAACAAAAGAGGGTAAAATTTCAAAAATCAGGAAATGAAAGAAAAAATAAAAAACTTGAGTTGGTTCATTCTGATGTTTGGGGTCCTGCAAGTACACCATCACTTGGTGGCTCATTGTACTATGTAACATTCATAGATGATGTGACTAGAAAAACATGGGTTTATGTCATGAAGAATAAATCCGATGTATTTTCCATATTTCAAAGGTGGAAAGCCTTTGTGGAGAATGAAACAGGTACCAAGGTTAAATGCCTCAGATCCGACAATGGAGGCGAATATTGCAGCCAAGCTTTTGAAAGCTTTTGTGCTAGCAATGGCATTCGGAGGCAAAGGACAACCCCAAGGACACCTCAACAAAATGGGATTTTGGAAAGGATGAACAGGACAATCATGGAACGAGCACGAAGCATGCGGCTACATGCAGGCCTATTGCTTGAGCTTTGGGCGGAAGCTGTAAGTACGTCTCTGTACTTAATCAATCGGTCACCCTCAACGGCATTGGATGGGGGAGTTCCAGAAGAGGCATGGACAGGTAAACCGGTGAATTATGCATTTCTCAAAGTGTTTGGGTGTGAGGCTTTCATGCACATAGATAGAAGCCTAAGATCAAAGCTAGATGCAAATTCCAAAAAGTGTTTCTTCATTGGCTATGGAGAAGGAGACTTTGGGTATCGCCTATGGAATCCTGAAGATGGTAAAATCTTAAGGAGTAGGGATGTAATTTTTAACGAACAAAATATGTACAAAGATTACTTGGAAAGAAAACAAACAAAAGAAACAGGTGATGAGTACATGGAGCTTGAGGACGGTGAAGACTCAAGGACTGCAAACAGTGACAATGTGCAACAACGTCAACCAAATGAGGAGTCTCAACCTATTCCCCGAAGATCTACAAGAGCAAGTAGACCTCCAGAAAGGTTTGTTCCTTCCTTCAACCATCTCTTGATCTCAGATTCTGGAGAGCTGGAATCAGATGAAGAAGCTATGCAACATGAATCCAAAGAAGAATGGACGAAGAGCAAGCAAGTGGAGATGGACTCACTACATCGCAACCAAACATGGGAGTTGGTTGAGTTTCCTAAAGGTAAGCGGCCACTTCAAAACAAATGGGTGTACAAGCTAAAGGAAGAAGAAGGTGGGAAGAAAAGGTACAAGTCTAGGCTTGTGGTAAAAGGTTTTTCTCAAAAGAAAGGTATTGACTTCAATGAAATATTTTCTCCTATTGTAAAAATGAACTCAATTAGGCTTGTCTTAAGCCTTGTGGCTACTCATGATCTAAATCTCAAGCAAATGGATGTAAATATGGCATTCCCTCACGGTGACTTAGAGGAGGAAATCTACATGCTTCAACCAAAGGGGTATGAAGTAAAAGGTAAGGAGAAAATGGTTTGCAGATTAAAGAAGAGCTTGTATGGTTTAAAGAAAGCATCAAGACAATGGTACTTGAAGTTTGATCGATGGATGTTGGATCATGGATTCACAAGATGCAACTCGGATCACTGCGTCTACACGGAGAATTTGGGAGATGGGAAATTCATCATCCTAATGTTGTATGTTGATGACATGTTGATTGCAAGTGCTAACATGCAGGACATCAAAGACCTAAAAGAGGAGCTGTCCAAATCTTTTTCAATGAAAGATTTAGGTGCTGCAAAAAGAATCAGGGGCAACTTTAAAGAATCTTTTTCGCCGGAATATTATGGCTGGACGGCGGCCGGAAAGTGGTCGGAAAACAACCGGTCGGTTGGCCGGTGGTCGGTAGTCAATGGCCGATGGCCGGTGGTCGGAAGTCAATGGCCGGTGGCCGGTGGTCGGAAGTCAATGGCCGGTGGCCGAATTCAAAAGCGGACTTGTCTTCTCAAGGGCGGCCACACATGGGCGGATTGGAGGGTCCGATTTGGACTTATTCGCACAAGGGCGGCTACACATGGCTGTCTCTCATAAGAGAGGGCAGACCTTTTGGCCTATAAAAGGAGGCCATTTCTACACACATTTCATAGTGTGAAGTTGATGCAACAAGGTGAGTGTGAGGTGGTGAGAGTGAAGCAAGGCGGGAGCTCCATTAAGGGTATAATCCCTTTGTAAACTACTTCTTGTTTTGAAGTACTAAAGCCATTGAGTGGCTGCTTTCCCATGGACGTAGCCCACATTGGGTGAACCACGTATATCGTGTATACTCTCTCTCTCTCTCTCTACTCTATAATCTCGTGTATATAAATCTGTCTCTCTCCATTAAGTAATCTACTCAATTATCTATTTAGCTACGTTTTATTTCCTAACACCTTCCTTTAGCAAAGCCAAAGAGAGAGCACCCTTACCTCCATCCACAATAAGAAAACAATCACTAGATTAGTTTTCAAACAACATAACAGGTAACGTGGGGGACTCTAGTTATTATCTATGTCACCCTAACTTAAACTAAAAGAGGAACATACTGAAAAAGAAAAAATATATTTAAAGGAGGAGCCAATAAGTACTCATGAAGATAGATTGGTCACATAAGATTATAACATTTTAGCTAAGCCATGCACCCCACATGGTACCTTTTGTACAACTGCTTAAAAGATCATGCGTGCTAATTTAATCACTATTTCTTAATTTCGTGAAGAAGTTAAACTTAATCTGAATGTTCCGGTACCTCAGATGGTCCTGTTGCCATGTTTGACACCATGTCAGCTTGGTTTGGAATCATTAAGCTTAATCCCTCTTATTAAGAGAAGAAGGAGATGACTAGCTATTGATTTATTTGCTTAGCAGTTGCATATGGGACCAAAGTTACATATGGGACCAAAGTTACATGTGATGTAATATGAGACCAAAGTTACATGTGATGTAATATGTGTACATGGCTGATGAGTGACTCTTGATGCTAAAAAATTGTGGTGATGAGAGTTGCAAGGGAGAGCCCACACTGTGGTTGGGAGAGGAAAGTGTGTAGGTCTAAGTCATGGCTGAAAATGTGAGAGAAGCAAGTTTAGATATGACCAAAAGCTGAGCACTCTAGTAGTGTGTGGTACTCAGACTCTCAAACTTGCAGTGAGCATAATGCGCACAATCGATTTGACTCTTCTCCATTGCCCCAACGCCCTGTCTCGCATCGAAGGGAATGGGAGCGAAGCCAAATGGCTGCGATAGTGCGTATCGTCGACAAGGCGATAGGCTCAAGCTGTAAGTGTGAGTACGGTTTCCTCTTTCAGTGAAGAACATGGTTTTGTAGTTGGGAGCAGTATGGGTGGTGTAATGTATGAAGCGTGACCCATCGGATTTCTCCCAAGTCGTAATACATTGACACTTGGGAGTCAATTGAAGCATCATGTAGCAAGTGTAATGCATCCTATCTCCCAAACCACTTCTTTATGTCTTGCATCCATCCCGTGCTCAAGATCTTGCTTTTATGCATCTTTTGAACTTTTTTGATTGCTTCCCATGCAATTGTAGGAAGTCTATGTGAGGGGTTTTGACGCATATTTATCATGTACTCCACAACCCTTTCCATGCCCATAACCTCAATTGGTAGAGATCCCAACTCAAGAAGTAGGAGCATATATGGTGTTCATGTCTTAACTTGGAGAAAGTTTGTAAGAAAATGCTTTTGGACATTCTCAAACTCTTTCCAAGTAGATTTTGAGATGCTCCCGTACCACACTTCAACTCCACAAAGAAGAACCGGTGTCACCAATGCATCAAAAAGGTACTTCTTGAGAACCCAACACTTGATGTTTCCCGCATTATACATGTTCTCAAATGCATAGTATGCTCTCCAAATAACACATAGCACATTCATGCCACTTGTGATTGGACAAAACCTTAAGGCCAAGGTACTTAAATCTCTCAACAGCTCCAAGTGTCTCATTGTTGTACAAAATGCATGGCTTCTCCTTATGGTTGGTTTTCACAAGCATAACCTTTGTTTTGGATTCATTCACAATCAGCCCACTATGCAAGCAAAAGTTCTCAAGGACAATTATAAGCTTTTGTGCATCTTCTAAAGTGTGTGTGATAGAAGCACTACATCATCTGCATAGAACAAAAGCATGATTACCTCATTGAAAATAATGACCTCTTCAATGCCTTCTTCTTGCATAAAGACAAGTACCATTTGTTCCAATTGATCGATGCATAGACCAAATCGAGTTGGTGACAACGGACATCCTTGTTTAACCCCAATAGTTCTTACAAGAAATTTTGAAATTCCTCTTTCCATGTGCACTTGACACATCACCTTCTCATAGATTCGAGAAACCGCAAGCATAAACTCACTTGGCACTTGGAGTTCTTCCATCTTTCTACTATTACATGGAATCATATCAAAGGCTTTCTTAAAGTCCACAAAACAACAATACAATTGCTTGCCTTTCAACCGAATTTCCTCCATGAGAACACAAAGAGTGACAAGATGATCAATGGTGCTATGGCATCGACAAAAACCCGCTTGTCCTTTGCATGCTTGTCATTCTCTTCAGCCCAAATCACTCAATTTCATCTTCATTATGCACCCAAACAACTTTGTCATAAGAGACCCAATCCTTATAGTCCGGTAGTTGTTTACATTATTTACATCCCCTCCTTTTTGCAAAGGCTTGATCCAATTAGTACTTCAATCATAAGACATACCATATTGAAGTGCAAGGTTGAACATATCACACATCCACTCGTGGGTGAAATCTCCCATCCATTTTATCATCTCCAGCTTGATACCTTGAAGATCTTCCTCTTTGTGAGTAGCTAACTTTTGAAGCCCACCGCATACATCCTCAATAAAAAAAAGAGCACATACATGGGAGTGAACCATAAAATGGTATTTTTTCAGAATTTGGTTGCTCATATAATTTCCTACAATGTGTGTACATATCCACAAGACTCAAGTACCAGAATTCTCAACCCGCTTGCCCCTCCAGTTTTTCCAAAATCTTCCACATACACGTACATTTTCTTGGACTTGAAAAAGTTTGCTTTACTTCCCATCTACTTCTCTTGTTTTGAATCAATGCCTTGTATGTATGCAAATGACTTTGATAGTTGTCTTTGTCCATAGTTGCATCAAGCTTTATCGAGGACTGTTGTGCATCTTGATATTCTTTATCAAACCACCTTTTGCATGGTCTATCTTTGTTGATACCATGGAGATGCTTTATGGCAAAGGATTTTTCAGCATAATAACAAATAACTTTCTTGAAAGCTTCCCATTTAGTTTTCAATGGTACGTCATATTGAAGCTTTGTCATCCATAACTTTTGCTCAACCATTTCAATGTACATTGGAGCCCATTTGAAATCTATACATAGTGATAATTTCTCTTCCCTTTTGCTGAGATTACCATGTTTAGTTGCTTCTCCACATGCAAGGTCATTACATAAAGTCCGATGGTCTGATTCCAGGGTCCATTGGCTAAACATAAAACTCTTTATGCGATACATGACAGCTTCGAAGAGTAGCATATAGTCAATCACACTATCCCCATTATATTTTCTACATGTAAATCCATTGGTTCCACTCCACAAAGATACACCAGTGGCAATGAGCATACCCGTGCTATTACACATGTGTTAAAGTAACTTTCCATAGTGATCCGGCTCTTTCCCATCCATTGAAGTATGATTATACAAGTGAACTTCCTCCAACTCCCTTGAAATGTATGGCATATCAAATTGTTGAGTATCATTTTGCAATGTTTTTGTGCGAGCATTCATAATCCCAAATACAATTATATCACCTTTTCCTTTGAAATAAGCATTGTCCTCTTCTAAATAAAGAAATGGATAATCTCTATCCATGCAAGCCTAAAAGGGAGAATCATGATGAGGAATGTAGCAACCAACTACAAAAATGGGTGCTCTTTTTAGTGTCATAATTTTCAGCCATACATAACATTTGTACTTGTCATCTTTCACAATTGATGCAAAATCTTCCAATCCTTTCTTAATCATACATGCTACCCCTCTTTGCCCTCTTTGTTGCTTGAGATTCTTTGACCACATCAATGAATGTATATTGTAATCCTCCAAGCCGTGAATCCTTTGTGTATCATGCTCCCAAGTTTCAACAAGAAGTACAATATCAGCTTTGCTTGTTAGTTCATCAATGCCACCCCTCGCATTCCATGGATATCTAGTGCAATTCCAAGCGCATATTTTCAATTGTAACTCGGTCTCATAGGTTGTGCATCCCTATTTTCTCGAGACTTGCCTCCTCCTTGGGCACATTTTCTTCGTGAGAGATCTCCTTGTTTTTCTTATTCTTTTCCTCATATGCTTTGCGACATATATTTTGTTTCTTAATAGTGCACTGTTCACATTCAAAACATTTTGTATTCCTCAAATAGATCCAATTATTATCAAGGATAATCTTTCATTTGATCTCATCCGTCATGGTGCATACAATTGACCGTTCTCCCGAGTAAGGAGCTCCTTGCTTACCCACTCTATGTGCTCCATAGACCATAACTCCGGACATGCCAAAGTGGGTTTTAAAGAAATATTTGATAGCAATATCAAGAGAAGGAGGTGTCTCTAACTTCTCTTTAGGAATTCCACGAATAACAATGTTCTTGGAACATCGTTCCCGTTCCTTCAACTCCTCCACATCCACATTCTCAACATTCTTTGTTTGAGCCATAGCTTGCATGAGAGAGGAATTAGGAACCACATTGCTACCACATACATTAGCCTAAGACTTGTTTGTGTTGTGTTATGTAATGGAAATGGCCTATGAACTTTGAGAATAGCAAAATTAAGAGAATTAAAGTGAGCATTTTTGTGAGATCACTTTGAGAACATAGAGGGTGAACTTAATTGATGGTAGCAACATTAACATAGTACTTAATTAACTTGGCATGGACAATACTTTTGGAAGAGAGAGAGAGAGTATTAGAGAACATGACAATAGTTGAGGACCGGATTTACTTTGAAAAAAGAATTAACTATCCCAAGCCTCAGACCCAAGGCCTCAAACACCTTTGAAGGTGGAGAGAGCTAGCAGAGAATGAGGGTAGGGAAGAGGAAGAATAATCATTCATAGGAGAAAGAAATAGTTCCTCACTTATCATCATTCTTTTTGCTTGACATAGCATAATAGAATAGCAATGAAGATGAAGAAGATGACAAGCTTAAGCATTGAACCATGACTCTTGGTTGGATTTGCATTCCATAGCCAAGAGTGTTGGTGTAGGCTCTCCACTTTTCAACAAGCGTGGAGAAGGAGATGGAGCTCTTGTACTTTGCACTTCACACAATGAGAGAATGTGTGTTTGTGTGTGTGTGTGTGTGGGGGGGGAGAGTATACCCCCCCCTTTCAAGCTTGGTCCACCCCTCTCTCTCTCTGTCTCTCTCTTTCTCTCTCTCTCTCTCTCTCGTATTATTTAATTATATCATTTGGACATGTGTCCTCTTTTTCCTCTTTGAGAGAAGGAGCTTACTTTTTTTTTTAATGCATCTAAATTCTGATTGGACCCCTTTAAAGCTTATCTAATAGGATTCAAGCACATCATGAGGGCCACATGTGGAGGATTTTGATATGTGTCTTTTATGCTTCTTAAGTCATTTGGTTTGAGTTCAACACTTCAAGCACTTAGTTAATTAAGCATGGAGACCGTTTATCTTTGAATTGAACACTTCAAGAACCTTAGTCATTTAAGCATGAGAATCACCTCAAGCTTGGGCAAGGTTCCCACAAACACTTTAAGCACTTTAGTTAGCAAGCCGACAAGCACCTCATGCTTGGGTAGGATTGCCACCTAAATGTGCGCATCTGTCGCACGTACCAATGCAAGGGACTTGCCGTACACTGTGTGCAATCCATGAATGGATGCAAGCACACAACCAGACCAATCTAGCAAGCTCAAGAGAGCAAGGGTGGGTCACTTACCGCCCTACACCCCCCTTTGTGGAGGATTCCTCGCTGCAAAGAAGAGGGAGCTACCGCCGTGCCGTGCTCAACCACCTTGCCGTCGTCGCGCCGTTGTAATGCTCGATCACACACACACACACTCTCTCTTCCTCACGCGCGCGCACACACACACACACACACACACACACACACACACACACACACACACACACACACACACACACACACACACACACACACACACACATACACACACAAGAAGATGGAGATGGAGCAAGAGCACTCCTCAATTGCACAACTGAGAGCATGAGCGATTTTTAGGTTTAGATGACTTTTATATGAGCTCGTCCATTCACACTTGGACACCCATGCTTACCCAACCAACCCTTGAATGTTCCAGTTAGAGTGCACCTCTCATCGACGATCACTTTACACTTTTCTTATTGGACCAACAAGCCCAGTCCATGACTACTAGAAGTGGATACCGATGGTTAACATGCCCCCGTTCCTGATGTAGATTCCTCCTTTGTAATATAACAGTGGGCAGCATCGGGATGCACGATTGGAGTACTTGGAGTAGAAGAAGAAAAAAAACATTGTGAAAGCTCAAAGGCAGCATGTGTAGGTGTGCAATAAGTGAGATGCATACATGATATTTTAGAAAATACAAAAAATTTAATGAATTGTAACACTGCCAACTAGAACAAGCGTAGTACCTGAATAAAATGCAATTGAGTTAAGGTCTATTAGGTTGACTTTAAGAGAAGTACACAAGAGATAGGGATAAATTAAGTACTAGATTGACCAACGTTAATTAAAAAATATCGACTAAAGAGTAGTTCACCCTAGGAATGCTCGTCGGGGTCTAAAGACTAGTGATCTTGTCACTTATACGACTTAAGTGTGATCAACATAAAATACAAAGAAGTTTGTGCTATTTGCTTTCTCATTTTTTATTTTCTCTCTTTTTTGTTGTGTTCATAGTTGCTACAAGTAACTGGGGGACTCGAGGTTAAACATCAGCACCTGGAAAACTCGAGGTCTCAAATACCAGCTTGAGCATAAACTAGCCGAGAGACTCGAGGTCTCAAATACCAGCTTAACACATAGACTTCCACAACACAAGTCACACTTAGGTGGAATAAGCTAGAGAGAACTATATCCTTATAGCTTAAAATATTACTAAAGTTACTACAATTAATAAACTATTTAGGAATTAAAGTTAGCAATTAAGTGGCCTAGTTTAGCATAAGGTCCTGATATCTACTTAAAGCCAACTAATAGACCAAACTCAAAGAGAAGAACAAGGTGCTAAAAGTTTGAAAAAATTATAGCATTTAAATTGGCGAGGTCACAACTTCATAAATTTTATGCATTGTTAGAAACTCAAATGACAAGATGCAAATATGTAACTGTGGAAAGCATAGATAAAAGGAAGTAGTAACATGATATAATGGAGAACATCCGTTGTAACATGTAAAACATTCATTGTCGTTGTCCTTTGAAGTCATCCTTATGTAGTCACAAACTGCACAATAGTCATCACCAAACATCCACCTTCCAGAGGCACATTAGTGGGAAGAGGTACCGACCCTTATTCAACACAATTAAAGAACATAAAGAACCCTAACCTAATTATTTTCACTCCCCTAGAGAGTCAAGGGAATAGGATATTGTAGAGATTGGGGGGGAATCCTAAGGCTAAATGTCCAGAGGCACATTAGTGGGAAGAGGTACCGACCCTTATTCAACACAATTAAAGAACATAAAGAACCCTAACCTAATTATTTTCACTCCCCTAGAGAGTCAAGGGAATAGGATATTGTAGAGATTGGGGGGGAATCCTAAGGCTAAATCCCTATCCTTGTCGTCGAGAAAAACAAAGTCATCATCCGTGAGACCATATGTGCCACCCGTGTAATCATGTTAATTGTCTTCATCATTAGAGGCACCGATGTTTACTAAGAAGTCACTAGACGTCTATGTCTTCGCCGAGGGCCCAGAACCTAAGGTAGGTGGGTATTGAGAACCCGCGTAAGTCAAAGTGCTCGCTAGTTGCTTGGCCTCTAGCACACGATCAGAGCGCAGATGCATGTGCCTTCGGCACCCTACAAGTATCGATGAATACCCTCAAAGGTTAACCGCTTGATTTTTTGGGCATTTGCACCCCATTTTTACTTGTTTTTTGATGTTTTTAGTGTTTTTTTAATGTCTTTTTACGATCGATTTTTGGATTAGAGCATGTGATAGCTCGAAACAAACATATCACTTAGGGGGCCATGGTGTGCTTTATAGCACAACGTTCGGTTACTTGAAGCTCCATTGGTCCTCAAAAGGGTTGATTTTTACTTAGGTGTGAGACTAAAATAATTAATTCTAAAGGGTGACTGAGGCCTGAGCCTGAGCCTGAGCATGGGCTTGGCCTTGGGCCTGGAGAATATTCCATCCCGGTCCTATCTTTTTTTTTCCGGATAAGGTCATCGCAGTCGCGCCGCACGCGCGAGTACACACACACTTAACCTACCTACTTGCAACTAACAGAGCTACTTTTATACACTAACACAATACTGCAACAACTAATTAACTAACAGATCTACTTATTGTACCTTACAGATCTAACATTATAGATCTAATGTCTTAAAGCTAACACCTTATGAATAGAAAACACAGTTTGCAACACCTTATTAACAAAAACATTACACTGTAGCAAAACAAAGGTCACAAATCCTTCTCAACAAGCCACACACCTTCTTTCTCTACCTTTTCTACATTTCATAATGCACCACAAAGCAGCATAGAGTGCTATTTGAGCTTAGTGTAGGGCATTTCTCTGGCAACGACGCCAAAAATGTGTGCATCTATCGCACGTGTCAATGCAAGGGACTTGCCGTACACTGTGTGCGAGCCACAAATGGCTGCAAGCACACATCGAGACTAATCTAGCAAGCATAAGAGAGCAAGGGTGTGTCACTCACCACCCTATGCTCGCCTTCGTGGAGGATTCCTTGCCGTGAAGAAGAGGGAGCTACCGTCGTGCCATGCTCAACCGCCTCACCGCCACCATGCCATTGCAATGCTCGATCACACACTCTCTATCTCTCTCACGCCGCATACACACACACAAGGAGATGAAGAAGAAGATGGAGATGGAGCGGAGCACTCTTTAACTGCACAAATGAGAGAATGAGTGATTTTTAGGTTTAGGTGACTTTTATATGAGCTCGCCTATTCACACTTGGGTGCCCATGCTTAGCCAACTAACCCTTGAGTGTTCCATTTAGTGTGCACCTCTCATCGGTGATCACTCTACCCTTTTCCTATTGGATCAACAATCTGGCCCATGACTACTAGAAGTGGACGCCGGTGGTTAACACTCAAGGTCAACCCTAGCTTGCCGATGGTCAAAGGACTTGTTAATACTAACTTTTGGAGGTCTTTACTGAAGCTAACCCTAAGGTCTTTTAAGCTCCATTAGATGCACGTTGCTCTTTGATAGACTACCTCCTTTTGGACCCCTATTGAGATGTAACCATCTCTCCTCTTGGTCCCTTGCTGAGGTGAATCTAGAAGCACTTATGCACATTGGTCTTTGGTAGACCGTCTCCTATTGGACCCCTATTGAGTGCAACCATTTCTCCTTTTGGTCCCCTGTTGAGATAGGTCTAGAAGCACATATCTATATCCTAACTCTTCTTTCCCTTTTATCTTCCCATATTAAATGATTAGTTTAATATGAGAAAATCATTTGGTAAAGTTAGATATTATATTTTATGACATTACCTCTCTCTTGAAATCATAGTCGTCCTCGATTATGAGGTAGAGAAGATAAAGCCATGTCATTAGTCCATGTTTCTTAGCTGGTAGAGGATCCCTTTTTACCCTACTATATCATTCCAGAATGGATGACTAACCCATTTGGTGCTTGGGAGACTTAGCTGCTGCAAGCATGTCTGCTCTTTAGTCCATATCATACTTCCAAAGTAGAGTGACAAGTTCTACTTGGTGTTTGGGAGACATCGTCACTACAAACATGATCCTAAGCATGCATACTTATTAAATTTTGTACACAATAAAAGAAAGAGAATGAGTCTCATAAGAAAAAACATCGTTCATTTAAAGTGCATTTGCATTGCCTACTCTAGTCTAGCATTGTAAGCATTGACAAGGTTCATATTATCCTTCAGATAGGTTCCTTGCATCCATCTAGCATCTTTAAAAGGATAATTCTTTAACTTAACAACATATCATTGGATAACATTACCATTTCCTAGTACCTTGTCTTCGTGTCAAAGAATCGATTCGGGCTGCAACACCTCTTCTTGATCTTCGATCTCTGGCAGGTCCTCCATTATTGGTTCTTTTTTAGGCTCTCCTTTGTAAGGCTTGAGTAGGCTCACATGGTTACCATTGTGAATGAGCCAATGGTTGGGAAACTTGAACTAATAAGACATCTCATTGATTGGCTTAAGAATTTTAAAAGAAAGGACCATATTATCTTTTAGTTAGTTTAGCATAATACTCTTGGTGGTCCGTAAGATTCTTGCCCGTAGTATGCCTTAGATGAGCCTTAAGAAACTTTAGCAAGACCCAATAATTTTTCTTAAAGACTAAAGCTCTTATGTGCTTATAAGCAGAAGACCTTTTTGCCTTGCTGTGAGATGGATATAACCTTTTTAATCTTTGGAAAAGATTCTTGTATGTCTCGGCTATATTCATCAGTAGCGAAGATCTTCCCATATACTTTAAGTAATAAGGGACTCTTGGATCTTCCCTCTTTAACCTTGAAAGGTGCTTTCCCCATAGAAGTATGTACAATGTCATTGTACTCATACTCTATAAGAGGTAGGTACTTCTCTCATTGAGAAGGTTGATCTACTTCAATGACATAAGCTTTTAGTAGATTCAAGAATCGTTAGATTAGTTCTTTCACTTGGTTATCCATTTCTGGATGATATGCCCAAAGAGAAATTTTAATCTACTTTCTTGATTCTCAAAGAGACCCTTCGAAAAATTACTGGTCATTCTACAATCTTTATCCGACACTATGGATGCTGGCAAGCCATGAAAATTTGAGATCTAAAGAAGGTTCCCTTTTGATGTGACTTAATAGTCTTTTGACAGGCATAGAGTGTGTTTTCTTGCTAAGCCTGTCAACTGAAACAATCCAAGTTTCTTCCCTCAATCAAATTTCAATTTTTGGTATACCACGCATTTTGAAACATTCTCTTGTATGTTTACTTTTCATGGTAGACCAACAGAAATACATTTCTACTCCTCAAAGAGTAGATTATGAAATCCCTCTTTGCCTTGCATAAGGAGAAGCATGGGATTCATACATGACTTTCTTATTGTATGGGTGAGTAACACATAGCCTATTTCCGTTTGGAAGATAACCATTCTTCAAGGTGAATGGTTCTTTTTTTCTTCCCTAATACAAGGTTGTAATTACCTACTCAAAGTCTCGCTCAGTAGCATACTCATCTATCATAAAAGATAGATCATTGTGAGTTGCTATAGACACTACATTTACCCTTGGACATTGTGAAAGTTCATTGACCACTCGATTGTGCTTGCAACCAATGTGAGAAATATGAAATTTAAATTGCGAAAGAATATTTGCCCACCTCATTTGTCGGAGAGCTTGGTTTGCGTCATAATTTTCTTGAGGCTTTGTGATCCATTTGTAGGATGAATGGAGCCCCCAAGAGATAGTGCTTCCATGTGTCTAAGGCATGTAGAATAGCTAAAAGATCTTTTTTGTATATGCCCAAGACCCGTTCATTGGAATTGAGCCTTCGGCTCTCATATGCTATGGCATGCCCTTCTTGAAGTAAAACTGCTCCAAGGAAATCACCACAAGCATCACATTGGACCTCAAATGGCTTTGAGGGATCCGAAAGCATGAGGACACGTTGAGAGGTAAGCTTCTCTTTGAGCTTGTCAAAAGCATTTTGCTCCTTAGTAGTCCATGAATACTTAACGTTCTTCTTTGTTAAGTCATTCAATGGTCCTGCTATTTGAGAAAATTATGCTATGAAGCGTCTATAGTATGCACACATACAAATAAAGCTTCTTAGCTCATGTAGATCCCTTGGATTAGGCTATGCTTTTATTACCTCCAGCTTTGATGGATCCATACGGATACCATCTTGAGAGATAATGTGACCTGAATATAGAATCTCTATAGAAAAAAAGTCACTTTTCTTTTGATTAATGAAAAGCTTATTCTCTCTCACAACTTGAAAGATTACCTGGAGGTGTCGCTTGTACTCCACAAGAGAATTTGAGTGGCCTGAAGATTTTTGTCCATCATGAGTTTGAATGTGGCTGGAGCATTTGTTAGCCAAAACTTGTAACTTATCAAACAAACCTTCTACCTGCGGCATGGATTTTTGTATATTTAATAGTGATCCTATTTAGTGCTCTATAGTCGACATACATGTGATATGTGCCATCTTTTTTTTTCACTAAAAGTACTGGTGAACAGAATGGAGAGGAGCTAGGCCTCACCATCCCTTTTTCCACCAATTCATGTACTTGCCTCATGATCTCGTCTTGTTGAGCTTGTGAAACTCAATAAGGAGGTTTATTAGGTTGTGAGCTTCCTAGTAGAAGCTCTATTGCATGGTCATCATCCCCTCGTTTTTGAGGTAGCTCACTAGGGATGTCATCAATGACATCTTGGAATCCATTTAGGAAATTAGACGACTCTAATTCCTCTTGATTCCCTTTATTGCTACTTGTGAAAACATTAGAAACATTTACAAATTCTCGAAGAAAAATCAGATACGCAAAAATAGAGCTTTTCATTGACTTATCAAAAGCAATCGTATTTACTAGGGATATGGTGTTCCCCGGTTCATTAGCATCTATGTACATACTCTTTTCCCTATAGGTAAAGTAGATTCTCCTTTCAGGGAACTTCATGTTGGCAGCCATGCAGTTCAACCATGGTGCCCCTAGGATAATGTCATAATAATCAATATCTAATTCTCCTAAATGATTTTCTCATGTTAAATTGATCATTTAATATGGGGAAGTGCCATGGGAGAAAAAGCTAGAATATTGGTTAAGCTAGCAGACCAGCCATAGTAGGGATTCAAAGGAGGGAAAATAGGGATCCAAAGGGGGGGCCATCTGCAAAAGAGCCATGTGCAACAATGGGCTAAAAACACCCTAAGGTTCATCCCATTAAGACTTCCAAAATGCTAAGGTTCCAAAATTCAAAGGTTGTGTCCAAAGGTCAACCTTAAGGGAATTGGATGCTTTGTGTGTGACCAAAAAAGTCTTTGCATATCCCTACATAGGAGGGGGCGAGCCTAGCATGTAGGGGATGAGAGAGAAAGCCACACACACACACAAGCCCCCTTTACACAAAGGGAATGAAGGACACATGTCATCTCCCTAGGCCAGATGCCCACAAGGTGTACCCAATTCCTATTGGATGGCCTTGGAGGTGGACCAATGAGAATTAGTCTAGAGTAAATCTAGTTTAATTAATTTAAAAACACATAATAAAAGAACCAATGAGAATTAAGTCCTCTAGAAGACTATTGGACAGTCTCCCAAGGGGTCCAATGAGCATTCAACAGCCCAATGGCTTGCCTGATTCCTATTGGCCAGGAGGCAAAGGGGTCCAATGAGAGTTTAATTGAATTATTAATTAACCTAAAGCTCTCACAAAAGGGGAAAGGGGGACACATGTCAAAAGGCTATCACTTACGCTACTTAATAGTCATTGGCTTGACTTGGGGAGAGCCAATGAGGATTGAGCAAGAGAAAATAGCAAGAGGGATCGCCCAAGAGAGAGAGGGGGCTGATTTTTGCAAGGCATTATCACACACACACTCACACAATCTCATGTGTGAAGAAAGAGAAGACTATCTCTTCCCAAGCTTTAATGGAGAGCTCATCACCTACTCCAAGCTTGTGAGATAGAAGCCTACATTGACATACTCTTGGCATGTGGATGCAAATCCAACCAAGAGCCAAACTTCAATGCATGCTCATCTCCTATACCACGCTAATTACTAAGCTAAGCTATGCTAATATGAGTGATTATGTGAGGAGATGTACATCTTTCTCGTAAGATACTCCTTCTTCCTCTCAATCTACTCTCATACCCTGCTAGCTCTCACCATCTTTGAAGGTGTGTGAGGTCTTGGGTCTGAGACTGGGGATAATTGATGTTGTGTTTGCTAAGTGTTTTGCTTAGTGCATGAAGCTTTTATCTTCATTGCACTAGCTTGTCTTGAAGGAACACAAAGAATTGTATTGTACAATGTCTCTCTTGATGAGAGAAAACATAATAGAAAGCCTTTTGGAGGGGGGACCGTCTCCATGCAAATTCAGTCCTCAACTGTTGTGAATTGCTTAATTTCTCTCTCTTTTGAAAGTATTGTTGATGCTATCTAACTAGGTTTTATGATTTTTGTTGCTCTCTCCACCCAAGCACTCTTGTAATTCTCATTAGGAATCTATTCTAATGAAATTCCCACTATGTTCATGCAAATTTCCGCTACACACAAGTTATTAGGCCATTAAATGTTACATTGGTATCAGAGAACAAGGTTTTTCTTTTCTTGCTCAAGAAGGGAGGTCTTGAAGCTTGCTATAAATGGTTGGTATTATTAATTGCCTGTGAGTAAGTAGAATAGGGATTTTTCAGCCTTGCAGTGCGCCTACCTTCGTACAGTTAATGGGGCATCACCGTCGAGAGCTATGGTCTTAATAGTACAATAGCTTGAGTGCTTTTTCTAAAGGGGTAAAGAGGAGTAGAAACTAGGGCTTGAAGTGCCAAAGTACACCTAAAAATTTTACACCTTAAAGTTGTTAGAATGGCTGACAATAGTAAAGAGAGTAAAATTAATGTTGATAACTTTGATTTTGCTCATGAGCAAGCTACTAATGATGCTTCAATGCTTGTTAACTATCTTGTTTCTAGGCTTCAACAAGCCATGGGCAATCCATCTCTCCAAAGTGAAGTGCAACGGCAGCTCCGTGTTCACGGGATTCTCCAAGCTCATCACCATGACGAGAGAACACCTAGGAAGCCTCCTTGTGAGACTACCAAAAGAGGTCTCTCTCCGATTCGGGAAGAAGAAGAGAATCCGTATCATTAACACACACTAATTTGTGTGTGATTAGTGTGTGCATTGACCAATGTGATTGGTCAATGTACACACTAATTAGTGTGCTATTAGTGTGTGCATTGGCCAATGTGATTGGTCAATGCACACATTAATTAGTTTTGGATTAGTGTGTGCATTGGTCAATTGGATTGGCCAATACACACATTGTTTAGTGTATGTGATTAGTGTGTGCATTGGCCAATGTGATTGGTCAATACACACACTATTTAGTGTGTGATTAGTGTGTGATTAGTCCAATTACACAAGCCAATGCACACACTAATTAGTGTATGTTAACACACACTAATTAGTGTATGTTAAAACACTAATTAGTGTGTACACAAGCCAATTACACAATCCAATGCACACACTACTTAGTGTATGTTAACACACACCAATTAGTGTGTGCACAAGCCAATTACACAAACCAACACTAAAACACACACTAATTATGTTAAATTAAACAACAATCAACACAAAAACAGAAACATACATTGTCGTATGAAAAACAACAATAAATGCAGACCATGTCTTCTTCTTCCACACCACGCTTTCTCAGCATTGAGGATTTCATGGCAGACGGGATGTCATATCCCGACGCTCTCTCTGCCTATCATTCACAACCGTCGCCTCAGCAGTCATCATTAGGGTTCGACTGGTTTTGGGACGCTCTAGGTGGGTCCACTGCCATACCTGTGACCGATCCAGATATGGAGAGGGCATTGCGTCTTTGGGCTGAGTGGTTAGGTTCACAGTAGACCCTTACACAACACTATTCACCGGCGCAGCTAGCAGCTTTTGGATTATCAGAGGTCTCTACTCCGACTGGTGGCACTCCATACCTGCAGAGTTTTCCAGCTACAGCTCCAGGTTCAACTTTTCCTTCACAGGGTCCAACGCCCCAGAGTCCGACGCCGTTGGGTGCGACGCCACGGGCGTCCACCTATCCATCACCTATCCCACCTTTTATCCCAGATTCACGTCGGCGCTCTTCTGGCAGTCAGCATCAGGGCAGCTCGCGCGCTAGCGCCGGTCGATCTCGACGAGGGAGCGGAGCTAGTTGTTGTTTGGGGGGGGGGGGGGGGGGGGGGGGGGGAAGTACTACATATTCTCCTCCATAGTCACCGCTCCCTGCTCCAGCAGAAGATGAGGACCATGACATGCCTTCACCAGATGCTCGTGGGTTATACTACCAGGTTCATAGAGGAGGTATGGTGGATCTCGGGACAGCACAGGGTAGGAGATTCCGCACACACGTCAACCAATTAATTCACTCCACATATATCAATTGTTTTCTCAAATTTGATCAGCAAGATCCCTACAACCTCACATATATAGAGACAACCATGCACATGCGTTTCCCCAACCCTGAGGGGCAACAATTCTCAAGGCAATGGTTGCAAGAGCATGTCAAAACATTTCTGAAGAACAAAAAATTTAGTGTGAGGAGAGCGGCAAAGAAGACAATGGAGTCTCCAGAGCATAGCTATCGGCCAGGAAATGTCCATGATGTGGAGTGGGAGACCGCTATGGGCGAGAAAGAGGACGAAAGGGCAACTGGTGCGAGGATGTATACGCGTCAAGTTGAGGCCAGCTGATCCCATCAGACTCCTACGCATTATGGTTTGGGAGGAAAAACGGCTTGGAAAGACAAATATGTAAGTAAAAATATTAGTTTTATTGTAAAAAATCTAATGTTTTTCATTTAATTAATTGGTTGCTATTTTTTGTCAGTATAACATTACCATGAGTCGCCCGATCAGAGAAGTGCAAAGATATAGAGAGAACCATACCGAGTATCAAACTTGGTGTTGGTTGTTTGAAAATCAAATGATCTCTCGAGAGGAGTTCGAAAATGCGTGCAGAAGTCTGCAACATGTAAGTTTAATCTTATCTAAATAATCAAATTGTTGATTTTATATCAAATATTAAATAACAAAGTGTTAATTGTTTCTTTTTTATGGTTTTGCAGAGTCAAGGAGTTCCATGTGAAATGCCGCCAACTCCCCCATGAGCATCCTCTATTTTGTATACGCAGGCCTCGTTTGCCCTATCCCACATGACCATACTCTATTTTGTACATGTGGGCTTTTTTTGCCCTTTATGTAAATGCAATACGTATCATTTTTTGGCTCAATACCTCCCCCAATTGTAATTCCACTTATGTAAATGAAATTATCAATCTTTTTTTGGCTCAATGTATTGTCCAATTGTGATATTTTGTTGTAATTAATAATAATTTTGTAAAATAACTAAAATAAATAAAAAAAATAGATGACCTTTTGGATGGTCCTGCAAAGGACAATCCAAACGGTCATCTGGTTTTTTATAATAAATCCCTTCACGGTAATGCTCGCGATAAGCCTGACGCGGTAATATGTGAGGGTACTGTTGCAGCAAAGCACGCGGTAATATTGGCGGAAATATGCCGCATCCATTACCGCATCAGTTACCGCTAGACCATCACCGCCAGCTTTGCCGCAGTATTTGCCGCGTACAGGAATTTTTATATTTCAAGTTTGTTTGTTTTTTTGGGGGTAATGTGAGCGATAATACCGCGCATATGTTATAGTGTTTGTGACGCTCCTCGTGAGCTCCCATACGCCTCCATGTGACGCTCCTCTGTGCTATACACCAGCCCGACACCTCAGCCCCTCACTGGTGGCTCATCCTCATCTCCTGCCGTTGCAGCCCCTCGACCTCTGTAGCGGCTCTGCAACCCTCTCATGGCCCTCAACGCTGTCCCCTTCACTGGCGGCCCCTCGGGCCAACCCGTCAACTGCACTCCCCGTGTCATGCACCTGCCCGCTCCCTCAAGCCCTCACTGGCGAGGCCTCTCCTTCTCCGCTCCTGGCCCTCCTTTGCAGCTCTGGCCAATAGCGACCTCGCTATTGGTCGCTTCTCTCCGCCTCCGACCCCCTCTGCATGCAACTGGCCACCCCTTTGTATCCCTCTCGTCCTCATGCACGCCCAAGTGGCGGCTTCTCCTCATCCTGTTCACTGGCCTTCCAAAACTGGCCCGCCACCCTCTACATGGTGCCAACACCTGGCCTTCCTTTCCCTATGCACTCCTCGTCAACTACAGCAGCTGCAACACGTTTTTTTTAATATATTAATAGCTTTAAAAAGTTTACTTCGGGCTTAGCCCCCTTGCACACACCATCGACTGGAGCGGGTCCGAACTCATTGCCTCATATGCTACCACATAGGCCTATGTGCCAATGGCCTCCTAGCCATAAATAGATGGAACCCGCTTCATAAAATAACTTCCCAGGTATCGAGATCTTGCGAAGACAGACTACAACCATTTCGATCGCTAATCGAATTAAGCTTCCATTCCTTGACATAGGTACGAGGTGGAGATTTGCTAGCCATCAACTCGCAATTACCCAAGGAGCTCGAGTTTGCCAAATTGAAGTACACATTCTGTATACATAGCCAGCCTCGCTTTGGAGATAAATCCTTCGATCCTTGGTACCTTCAAGTTCTCCGACCTGTTGAGTTGGCAAAACATTTTTGACCTTTCTAAACTCCACATTTAGCATGCATACCCTGGCAAGTAGTGTCTCTTGTAGACATCCCGCTCCAAATCCCATAGCATAAACTTCATGGCACCTGCATCCAGCACCCCTTGCCTTGTTCCCAATCGTGTGATATAAGCATATGCTCCTGCCACATGTGATAGCAAAAAAACACTTGCAGTTTTGCCTAGCGAGTGCTCCAACTCGGTGTACCTGGCTCCTGGCTCCATCAAATATCTGCTCAAGGTCTTTGCTATTTGCATGTAAACTGCCATGCCTCGACTTCCTGCACTTCCATAGATCGATACAATTTGGCTGTACTAATGGCACAAAAGGCCAGATGCAACAATTTTATCACGAAAACTAAGATTATGAATTGTACATTTGTCATCTACAAATTTGACTACAAGTCCAAGTCTAGCAAGTGCAGATACAAACAAAAGATTCTTCTTGATCCCAGGTACATAAAGTGCATCAACAAGTGTGAAAGAACTGCCATTTGCAGCAATAAGCACAATCTTTCCATTTCCTTGAACAGGATAAGAGGCATTGTTGGCACAAGTGATTGAATTCCCATGAGGGACAGACTGGAGAGAGGTGAACAATTCACGATGTGAGGTAATGTGCTTTGTAGCACCACTGCCGAAATACCACACGTGTGAATCTGCAGCAACTGACATACATGCATCATGGACAACGGGATTGTAAGTGCACTCTGCACTAAAAGCCCATTCTGCATCAACATCAGCATCACAATCTCCTTTCACAGAAGGCTCAACAATGGCTGCATTTGTAGTGGCACCAGCATTTGCAATGGAAACACCCTCTTTCTTCTTAGCCTCTTTGGCCTTCAACTTAGGACACTGCTTGATCAAGTGATCATTAGCTTTACAATAATGGCAATGCATCTTCTTTTTTCCCTTATCACCAAAATTTCTAGACGAATTGCTGCCAGCACAAGCATTAGGAATAGAATTTTTTCCACTCGCAACAGAACCATAAGAAGTGGCTACATTGTCGTTACCACCCTTTCTTTGAGAAACAATAAAAGCCTGTTCAACTGCACGTTTTTGGAAAGTGGTTGTCAGCCATGGTAAATGTTGTACATGATGTGAAAACTGTCTGAAAAGAGGTGAAACAAAGCGGGAACAACACTTGCTATATAGCACAAACCAAAGGATTATGTAAGGGACCTATTATGCCAAAAACAACACTTATAGAAAACCTGCACAAAATGACAAAATAGCCTGTGCAGTACTGCCTGTAGTGAAAAAGGAGGCCGAAATGAGCCCGAATCAGAAATCTGAGCTAACGGAGCTCTACAAACTTGCCTAAAATTTTTTTAACGCTCGCCAAAGATCACTAAAATCAGAGAAAGTGAGCAAGCGTATGCTGGAGCTGCGGGCGACTAATTAGCTCGAGAGGATGCAACCTGCTCTGCTACCAATTTTTGGAATTAAGGTTGCAGGGAAAAGCACACATCTTGGAGAAGACGAAGGAAGATCAAGGCACACAATAGAGAGTGTATTACTTAGTGTGCAATGGAAAGATATATAGCCCTAGAATGAATGGTCCTATATACAATGCATATGGAAAAAATCTCCTAAAGAGGGAAAAAAATGTCCCGACAGTCCTAAGTGTGTTCACACACATCACTACCGTATGTATATGGTAATAGTTGTTCCCTACTCACCCGTGTGGGTTTACTTTGACCTAGTAGGAAAACTTGTAAAAACTAAACGGGCCCAGGTAAAAGTAGACTCAGACAAGAGCCCACCTCTATTCGATAGATGTGCTGCCAATATTTGTGCCCATCATATGTTCCACCACTCATCCTTCATTTGATCTCTCGTGCTCATTAGTGCTAAGGAAAATACCCTTTCCTTTTGTAGGGAATCAACTTCTTTAGCTAGCTCTCGTTCATTTTAAAGGATGATCATAGGTAGTTTGTCTAGAAAAAGTTGATGTTTTGACATTCTACACTGCTCATTGCCAAAATGCTCAAAACGCTCAACGGACTTAAGAGGTCATAGAATTCAGACACGCTGGAAATTGGGAAACGCGAAAACCACCGACACACACAGTGAATGCCTCTCTATAGCCCAGTGATTCCACAACACCCCTATCCCCTAGCAAACACACACCGTGATACACAATATGCAAACCGACTGCTATTCGTACCCGTACCTAACCAACCCTAGCTATGTGCACCCAGCCACAAAGCATGCACTCAATTATCTTAACCTTTGACACTTCGTAGCACTATATAATCACATATAGGCAATCCAATAACAAACAACACTCAGACTCCTACCAAATCTTTGGCAAGCACCCGTTTTCCTTCAAGCTTGTAGACTTGAACACACCAACATCTTTATATGGAGCACACACTCACTTGCAGTGGAAGCTCACACATATACGACACATATATATAGGCATAAGGGCGAGAGAAAAGATGATAGTATTTTCTCGGACAATGATAATAGAGAGACTATGATAGCACCCACTCGACTAGTTTCAAGAGTGTACAACAATGGAATTTTGCACAACATTCAGTTGAGCCCGTGGTTAAGCTTGACTGGAAAATCCACACCTCTTCCTAGAGCATCGTTCAAAGCTGTTCGCAATGCTTTCTTTCCTCCTAGGGTCGCCTTCTTTTTAGTACCCTATGATGGCTTGGCAACCCCACCTTAGTTTTTCTTCTGTAGGCTGTAGCCCTGGCATCTATGCATTGCGACAACCCCGCCCTTCATGGTCTCCATCATTTCTTCTCACGGCTTTTATCCCTGCGCATAGTCCACTTTGGTTAGTATGCCATCTCCCTTGCTCGTGGTGCTCTCACTTCTTCTACAGGTCACAGCCCCTTTATAGTCCTTCCAACTCCTCATCCCCTGGCTCCACATGTCGCTCTCCTCTCTCATCTGCAGCAGCAGGTGGAGTCCCTCAGGTGCACCACTCGGCCAACTGCAGCTTCAAGCAGCCCCTCCTCCTTTTGGTTATTGTAGCACCATCACCTTGCAAGAAATGCCCTGCTATTCTGTTCACGGCCTAGGCCCTCCTTACCTTTTGCAGATGGAGGCCTCCTTTTTTTGCGCTACTGGCTGCTCACGTTCTCCCAAACTTGCTCTTGGCACCAACTCCTTCCATGCAACAGGTTACGCTGCTCTCCCTTGGTAGCACCAACCCTTGGCTGCACCTACAGCCCACCTTCATGGCTATCCACTGTAGTCACTCTTCGCCCCTCCATGAAAACACCACAGATTTCACCACCTCCATCCTCAAGCTCTGGCAGCCCTTCTTCTCGACCCTCACCTCCTCTGTGGCCCTCCTAGCCTACCGGTCCTTGGCGACCTTCCAAATCCCCTGCATGGCCGCCTCCTCTATAACGGGCTGCCACCCCTTATGTAGTAACACCTGCCCCTTCTGGCAATCCACTCCTGCAGCCGCAAGTGGCGCTCTGCCTTGATCCTCCCAGATGCATGCTTATCACAACCCGGTTTGGCAACTCCTGCTCAGGGCGATCCCTCTCCCCATGCAAACTTCCCTCTTGCCTTCAAGCAGCCCACCACCTCCTTGAACTGCAGCTTGTTGTTTTTTTTTATCAATAGCTTTAGAAAACTTTGGGTGTCATGGCCCCCTTTCACACGGTCACGGATGACGACCGTACTGAACGACCAAAAGCGTCCATCATCTGCAATGATGACTCATCGGCGATGCATTGAGCTTGAGCTCCTCCCAAGATCTCCAAATGCGAAGCCGTAAAGGCCGAGCCACAAAGCTCATCGAAGGCTACACTTCAAGCATCGCTAAACATTCTGGACTAGCAGAGCATAAAACCATCATTGACCTGCAACACGCCGTATATGGCATACACACCATAGTCGCACTTGTTCCAATCTGCACCTATCAAATGCATCATCACTCTCCCATCAACCTGCACACCTCCATGTACATGCTTTGGGCTTTCTCTCTAGGTCGACAATGTTTACCTGTACCATCAGTGCCCAACCCCTTGTTGAGCATTCATGCTCAACCATAGTATTATTTAGGTATAAGAAGACTGTATAGAGAGAATGATATAACATAGATATATAGTGGCTATATATATAGGATAGAGATAGAGAGAAAAGCATTTGCTGCATCATCCGCCAGGATCGAATGGAAATCTCAAAGCTTCCCCAAGCATGGTATAGAGCCCACCTGGATCAAAAGTAAAATATTGGCCGTGGCCATCCACATGTAAAGTATGCACATTGAAGCCCCTCTTTGCACTTGTAGGCCAATAGACACGCCATGACCCTTTTAGCTCTTCATAGCATGGAGCTTTGTCACCCGGCATCCATAAGTCTTCGTGTCTGCTATAAGCACACTTGCCATCACTTGAGAAACCTGAGTCTGAAGCAGCTATCCTGCCATCTGCTATAGAACCCTCCATGGTATAGTCCACTTCAAAAAAACCTCGCCACTGATACAAAAATACCTGTAAAGCAACCTCTAATAACACATGTATCCATAGCATCACATAAAATAGCAAGACCCTGTCATTTGCCTCCACCTGCTGCATAGCCAAGCAAACCTGATCCCTTTGCAAACCTATATCCAAACCCTCCGAAAACGGCTCCAATGCCACCTTTTCATACTCAAGAGTATGACCTGCTCAAGCTTCAACCTGTTCTTCAAAGACCTCATCACCTGCAAGGTTGGCCACACCTTCCTCTTTGCATGGAGCATCACTCTTATAGGCTGTACCTGCATCAGTTTCCATAGAGTCATCTGCCGGAGCTAACTCTCCATGGCTACACACCAACTGCGAAACTTCAAAGTACCCCTCTACATGCTCACCAAGGCAAGGTTGCCCCACTCCTTGCATCACTTCGACATACCTTTGCTTCTGTTTCTAGCTCTTGCAAGTCATCCTCGAAAACCTGCTCTTCAACTAGGTCTGATGCACAATCAAACCACATTTCTTCTAGCAAGCACTCACCACCACCAGACACAAGATAGGGCTGCTTGACTGGCCTGTTCACACAAGGCATCTCCACACTTGCACTATGCTCCTCTTTTACCTTCAATGACTGGCAGGCAACTTGTATACATCTTACTCCACTTCATCTACATGAAAAACATCATAACTTTCATACCTAGAAGAGATGGATTATGTCTCCCACATGCTATCTGTGTCCAAATTGTTGTTGGAGCTATGAGAACTATCGGACTCCTCTTCTGATCTTGCCGGTTCTTGCACCTTTGCTGTCATCCTCGTTGCCGGCTCTAAAACTCACACCTCTTCTTTAAGATCTTCTATCACCTCGTCCTCTTGAGGAAGCAACATGAGTGGAACTTTGAATATGCCCCTCTGTATCTTTTGAGACCCGATTGACACTTCTTCTACCTTTTCTAGCCTGGCATCACCTTCATGTGCTTTGATTACAAGCATATCAACAAAAGGAGCTTTTACCTCTTGATGCTCTTTGATTTGTTTGGGCTTAGGTCCACTGGCTGCCGTGATTGTAGACTGTAGGAATCCTGCCTCCATCTTCTTCTTCATCTTTCAACTCTTTGCTCTGGAAACTTTGACAGCTTCATCAAAGGTCCTTGGATCTTCATACTCCACTCTCTCACGAACATAAGGATGCAAGCATGATAGAAACCTTTCCACCTTAAAGTATCCCGCATTGGTTGCTTGGGTAGCAGCCACAAAATCCCCCCAATAAGCTTCAAATTTATCAACAAAAGCATCAAAATTTGCACTTACGTCCTGTTGCAAGCCTTTGATCTTTGCATCTACTTCCGAGGTCGACACCACCTTTCGATACCTTTGTAAGAATTGCTCGCGAAATCCGATCCAAGTTTGCTTGTGTGCATCTTCTAAGTGTCAGGCCAAGGGCCAAACCAAGGGGGTCACGGATTCGGCCAAAGGCTGGCTGACAGTGGGAAGGGGTCCGAAAGGGGCTAGGAGCCTATTAAAGGGAGGTTGGGCGGATGGACCGGGACCTGGCAGTCCATTGGTTTGAGATTGGTATCAGAGCTAAAGATAGAACTCAGGCACGTTTTGTTTTTTTTGGGGATGCATGTTGCATGCAACAAAAAGTTGAGGAGGAAGAAGAAGGTCGAGCCGAGCGCGTGCAGAAGCTCTAAGTTGAGGATGACGAGGCGTGTTTCGACCTGCACCAAATTGGCTGGGGTTAGGCTTAGTTGGAGCGCAAGGCAAAAGCAATGACTTTTCGTGCTTGGCCCGCCCTCAAAGAACTGCTGCATAGCGAGATCCATCATCATCTTTGCCATGCGCCGTCGATGGCTCTGTTGCAGAGAATTTTCGACAATTTTCTTTTAAAAAAAAAGCCCTAGCCACACTTAGTGGCCTTGCCAAAGGGAGGCTCCCACGCAGTTGGGTTGCAAAGCATCGGAAAACCTCAACTCCGTTCTCTTTGCTACTTTATTCGGCTCTCCGTTTTGATTGGTACAATCAAGCACCATTGTTCTTGATTCATGCAAATTCAGCAGTCTGAAAATTGCTGTAGCTCCGCTTTTGAAGCTTTGACAAACTACAATTTGGTCACCCAGCTTCAACCGATTTGGCGGTTACATACGATGCAAGCCGCATCGGACGCGCCTGCAAATTAAGCTACTCTTCGTTTTGGATTGAAGTTCGCTTTCGAATTCAGCGTTCTTTGCCATCAAAGGCGTAATTATACGTTAATTATCGCAACCTGCTACGAGCTCGTTGGAATTCAGGTATTCTCCTCTCTTTTCTCGCACAGTACATCCACAGCATGGATTCGTACATAGATATGCATCATGCATTCAATTTCGAGCAGTCCGCACACGTTTCGTCTGCCAATGCCACACGGACAGTTCCTCTCACGGAGGGTAATCGTGCCATAACGGCGACAGACGATGCGTATGAGTTGCTGGACATGCAAGATTTCCGTGCATTGCAAACACTCATGACTGTGCTTGAAACGAATTTTGCACAATTAAATCAGAATGTCACAGCATTATCCGATTTGATTAAGTTGCATATGCGGCAGCACGCCACGGGTCCTGCTGGTCAGCAAAATCAGGAGCATGGCTCCACACCAGGCCAAGGGCCGGGTGCCGGGCAAGGCCCTCCTCCGGGACCGCTGCACTCTCTGACCCAAAAAGAGGTGGACGATTTGTTGAAAAATACAAAGCCACCAATTTTTCGGGGAGAAGAGCGTGAGCGAAACAAGGACACTGTGAATATTTTTCTCAGCAAGTGGGATGGTATTCATGACCTTCGACGTACCCCGGATGCAGCCAAGGCGCTGCAGACAAGTCTGACTTTGGACGGCAAGGCCTACAAATGGTGGATGCCTCTCAAGGAGAAGGGCATCCTACCACAGACTTGGGCAGCTTTTGAGACTGTCTTCGGGAAGGAATTTCTACCTACTAATGAGAAGGATAGAAATTGGACAGCTTGGGACGAATGTTCTATGTGCCAGCATAAAACATTATTATATTTCCCATTATCGGGATGTGATCCTCAAGCTGGAAGGGATGGACACCTTTCAGCAGGTACGTGGGTTCATCCGTGGGTTAAAACCCGAGCTTAAGAAGCACATTAAAACCCATGATCCACAAACACTTGAGGACACAATAGTGCAAGCTCACATCCATGATGATCTCGATGATCGGGCATTGCATAGTTCGCATGTGCATGACACTACACCTATTTCAACACGTCCACAGCATGTGCATCATAAAAGAAAATTTGCATCTGCTGCATTAGAGATCTCCAAAAAGCCCAAGGGGTTACGAGGTCCTCTCACAACGGAAGAGTTTGAGAAAGCCAAAAAAGAAAAGTTGTACGTGCTTTAAATGTTTGGGAACTGGACATAGCAAAAAGGATTGTCCCAAAGGGAAATCTGCTGCTCAAGACAAGGGGAAGGAAAAAGCAGTGCACATGGTGCAACTTTTACCTCTTGAATCCTCTTCCCAGTTTGCTAATGTGGAAGTAACACACACCGAGGTGGTGCATGAGTGCTGTATCACGGCCTCCATGTGGCAGCAGACTTTCGGACCACATGAGTTGGTGCGTATGCATGGCTCTATCCAAGGACACAGGTGCGAATCTTGGTAGACAATGGTGCATCGCACAATTTCATCAATTATAAATTGGTGAAACGACTCAAATTGCCCCAAACCCCGAGTTCCCATCGCTACAAGGTAGCCATGATTAACGGCCATGATGCTGAGATATGGGAAACTCATGTTAAAGATGTACCTCTGGAAATTCAAGGATACCGTACCTCTTTGGATTTCCAAGTCATGAATATGGAGAGGGCAGATGTGGTTCTTAGTCGTGAATGGTTGCATAGTTTAGGATCATCACTTAGACGTAGCTATGAGCATAATAGTCTAATGTTCGAATCCAATGGTGTGCACGTGCTGCTGTTGGGGGAGAAGGATGTACCTTCCTCACCACTTATTTGTACAGCTGAGCTTATGAAGCTCTCTTCTGATGATGCAATAGAAGAACTCTTTTTGTGTTACTCACTGTGCCATTTTATTTCCAATGTGGATGATGTTTTTAATGTTGATAATGTTTTGACAAAAACTTCATCAACGCCGCATTCTTCTCTCTCTCCTCTTCCAGCTATGTCTACTAATTCAAAACAAGCAAATGTTGCTAATGAATTAAAGGAACTTTTAAGGAAATTGAAGGATGTTTTCCCAGATGATTTACCACCAGGGCTACCGTCGACACGTTCTGTGCAACATGGCATAGACGTGGTTGCAGGCAGTAAGCCAGTGAGTAAACCGCCTTACAGAATGAGTCATTCTGAGGCTGCTGAGGTGGAACGTCAGCTTGCTGACTATCTCAGTAGAGGGTTTATTCAACCAAGTTCTTCACCATGAGCCTCTCCCATTCTCTTGGTGAAGAAAAAGGACGGTAGTATGCGCATGTGCGTAGATTACCGTGGATTAAATGCGGTTACTGTTAAGAACAGGTACCCATTGCCATGAGTGGATGAGTTGTTTGATAAGCTCACCCACGTTCGTATATTTTCAAAGATTGATTTAAGATCTGGGTATCATCAAGTACGCATCAGGCTTGCGGATATACCCAAAACAGCGTTCCGAACAAGGTTTGGACATTATGAGTTTTTGGTGATGCCCTTTGGGTTAACCAATGCTCTAGCTACGTTCATGACACTCATGGATAGTGTTTTGAGACCATACTTGAAAAAGTTTGTTATCGTTTTCCTCGATGACATTCTTGTATATAGTGCATCTGAGGAAGAGCACTTAGTACATTTGAAACAAGTGTTTCATTTGTTATGCCAAAATCAGTTATATGCCAAGGAATCCAAATGTGATTTTCTCAAGGAGGAAATTCACTACTTGGGGCATGTTATTTCGGCTGCATGGTTACACATGGATCAATCCAAGGTGGATGCCATTCGGAGGTGGCCCTCTCCCAAAAATTTGGAAGAGCTCCAGATTTTTTTGGGTTTTGCAGGTTTTTATCGTCGATTCGTTAAAAACTATGCCCATATTGCTGTTCCCATGACAGATCAACTGAAAGCCAAGGGCAAGACATTTCAGTGGGGATTAGCACAACAGCAAAGTTTTGACAAACTTAAGGACACATTAGCCAGAGCTCCTGTTTTGGCTATTGTCGATCCCTTAAAGCCATTTGTTTTAGAAACGGATACTAGTAATCGTACGTGTGCGATTGGAGCAGTCCTTCTGCAGGAGGGAAGGCCAATTGCATTTGAAAGCAAGAAGCTGGATTCAGCACAGCAGAATTACTCTGCTTATGAACGAGAGCTCTATGCAATAGTGTCTGCTTTAAAGACATGGTGACATTATTTGTACGGTGCACAGTTTGAAATTGTGTTTGACCATGAAAGCATCAAGTGGTTCACACAACAAAGTGATTTGAAGGGTCGAAAGGCCAGGTGGGCTGAGATTCTTCAAGAGTATGATGCCAAGCTACGATATCGCAAGGGGCGGTACAATGTGGTGGCCGATGCTCTCAGTCGAATGCCAGAGATAAACTCTCTCCTTTTCATGGAATTGCGGAGTGAGTTTTTGGAATCTCTCAAAGGCAAGTGCGAGCATGATACTGCATACTCCAAGGTGTGGAGCTATGTTAGAAAGAGGGATCCTTCTCACTCCAATGCTGGTAGTGGTTTTGTTTCCTCCACACCCAGTTCTCCTCTTTCGAGTGATGAACTATAGAGATGGAAGAATTTTTCCATAGATGATGGGTACCAACTCCACAAGGGGAGAGTGTGTACCGACGGACGCGGACATTCGGCGCCAAATTCTTTATGAATGTCACGATAGTCCAAGTGCAGGGCACCCGGGAATTAAGAAAACTTATGCACTCGTAAGACGACAGTTTTACTGGCCAGGTTTGCATGGGTATGTTCAAGACTATGTCTTGCATTGCCAAAAATGTCAAGTTAATAAAGCAGAGCGCCTGAAAGCAGGAGGACTCTTACATCCTTTAGAAATTCCCAATGGTAAATGGGAAAGTATCTCCATGGATTTTATTGTGGGTTTACATTCAAAGCCATGACTCGGTATGGGTGGTCGTAGACCGGTTGACTAAACTTTGTCGGTTTATTCCAACCAAGTCAACCATTAAGACTCCAGAATTAGCTAAGTTATTTATGGACAATCTTTACAGGTTGTATGGATTGCCAAGTAACATTGTGAATGATCGTGATCCCAAGTTTAACAGTCATTTTTGGAGGGCTGTTTTTAAACAATTGGGTACACAACTTAATTTAAGTACGGCTGATCACCCTAAAACAGATGGTCAGACGGAACGAGTCAACCAAGTGCTAGAGGATATGCTACAAGCATACTTTAGCAAGAAGCAATCAGATTGGGAGGATTATCTTCCTATGCTTGAATTTGCATATAATAGTGCTAAGCATGTTACAACTGGTTTTAGTCCATTCATGCTTATGTATGGTTTTCAACCTCGATCACCAGTGACGGTGGGATTGGCAACTGAGAAGCTCCAACAGGTCAAGGAGTTTCTCCAAGATCATATGGCAATCCTGAGACTTGCTCGTCAAAATGTTCGACAAGCACAGGATCAGTATAAGAAGTATGTTGATGAGAAACGTCGGCAAGTTACCTTCACGGAAGGGGAAGAGGTATTTTTGCGTGTGCTAGAGCATTTAGAAAGTCTGAAGACTGAACCTACACCCAAATTATCTCCACGTTATTGTGGGCCATTCAAGATACTCAAGCGAGTTGGTGATAGGGCCTACAAACTTGAGTTACCTACGCACTCTCGTGTCCATCCGGTATTTCAAGTAAGTCATTTACGTAAACGCTTGCATGGGGACAACAATGTTATCGGCCAGCAGATATTGGTTGATTTCACTGAACCTTCCACTCAACCGCATGAACCTGAACGCATTTTAGATTTTCATGAACTCCGTACTCGTCATCATGTACGTAGTCAAGCTTTAGTCAAGTGGAAAGATCGCCCTGAAGAGGGTGCCACTTGGGAAAACATTAGTGTTCTTAAGAAGAAATTCCCCACTTTTGTTTTCGAGGACGAAAACGCTTCTCCAAGGGGGGAGTAATGTCAGGCCAAGGGCCAAACCAAGGGGGTCACGGACTCGAAGGCCGGCTGCCAGTGGGAAGGGGTCGGAAAGGGGCTAGGAGCCTATTAAAGGGAGGTTGGGTGGATGGATCGGGACTTGGCAGTCCATTGGTTTGAGACTAAGCCATCGAACCAAACTTTTGGTTTACCTCGCAACACCAAAGGTAGAGTCTGGAGCTTTGCTTCATCACCTGGCATCCGCAATACCGATAGTACAAATACCTCAAAATCGGCAATCCACTCGTCAGCATCTTCTCCTTTGAACACTAGACCAAACTCCTGCTTCATCTTGACTCACGAACATTTTGTTAGGAAGCAATTAGTGGGTCCTCAGTGGGGGCACCACAAGATGGAAAGAGGGAAACGAGAAAACCACCAGCACAGACAGTGAATGCCTCTCTATAGCCCAGTGATTCCACAGCACCCCTATCCCCTAGCAAACACACACCTTAATACACAATCTGCAAACCGACTCTTGTTCGTACCCATACCCAACCAATCCTAGCTGTGTGCACCCAGCCACAAAGCATGCACTCAATTATCTTAACCTTTGACACTTCGTAGCACTATATAATCACATATAGGCAATCCAATAACAAACAACACTCAGACTCCTACCAAATCTTTGGCAAGCACCCGTTTTCCTTCAAGCTTGTAGACTTGAACACACCAACATCTTTATATGGAGCACACACTCACTTGCAGTGGAAGCTCACACATATACGACACATATATATAGGCATAAGGGCGAGAGAAAAGATGATAGTATTTTCTCGGACAATGATAATAGAGAGACTATGATAGCACCCACTCGACTAGTTTCAAGAGTGTACAACAATGGAATTTTGCACAACATTCAGTTGAGCCCGTGGTTAAGCTTGACTGGAAAATCCACACCTCTTCCTAGAGCATCGTTCAAAGCTGTTCGCAATGCTTTCTTTCCTCCTAGGGTCGCCTTCTTTTTAGTACCCTATGATGGCTTGGCAACCCCACCTTAGTTTTTCTTCTGTAGGCTGTAGCCCTGGCATCTATGCATTGCGACAACCCCGCCCTTCATGGTCTCCATCATTTCTTCTCACGGCTTTTATCCCTGCGCATAGTCCACTTTGGTTAGTATGCCATCTCCCTTGCTCGTGGTGCTCTCACTTCTTCTACAGGTCACAGCCCCTTTATAGTCCTTCCAACTCCTCATCCCCTGGCTCCACATGTCGCTCTCCTCTCTCATCTGCAGCAGCAGGTGGAGTCCCTCAGGTGCACCACTCGACCAACTGCAGCTTCAAGCAGCCCCTCCTCCTTCTGGTTACTGTAGCACCATCACCTTGCAAGCAATGCCCTGCTATTCTGTTCACGGCCTAGGCCCTCCTCACCTTTTGCAGATGGAGGCCTCCTTTTTTCGCGCTACTAGCTGCTCACGTTCTCCCAAACTTGCTCTTGGCACCAACTCTTTCCACACAACAGGTTACGCTTCTCTCCCTTGGTAGCACCAACCCTTGGCGGCACCTACAGCCCACATTCATGGCTATCCACTGTAGTCACTCTTCGCGCCCCCATGAAAACACCACAGATGGCACCACCTCCATCCTCAAGCTCTGGCAAGCCTTCTTCTCGACCCTCACCTCCTCTGTGGCCCGCCTAGCCTACTGGTCCTTGGCGACCTTCCAAATCCCCTGCATGGCCGCCTCCTATATAACGGGCTGCCACCCCTTGTGTAGTAACACCTGCCCCTTCTGGAAATCCCCTCCTGCAACAACCGCAAGTGGCGCTCTGCCTTGATCCTCCCAGATGCATGCTTATCACAACCCGGTTTGGCAACTCCTGCTCAGGGCGACCCCTCTCCCCATGCAAACTTCCATCTGGTGCCTCTTGCCTTCAAGCAGCCTGCCACCTCTTGAACTAGAGCTCGTTGTTTTTTTTAATTAATAGCTTTAAAAAACTTTGGGTGTCATGGCCCCCTTTCACACGGTCACAGATGACGACCGTAGTGAACGACCAAAAGCGTCCATCATATGCAATGATGACTCATCGGCGATGCACTGAGCTTGAGCTCCTCCCAAGATCTCCAAATGCCACTACAAAAGGCTATTCATATTAGCGACGCTCACACAGCGACGCTCAAAAAAAAAAAATCCGGCGTCGCTATGAGCGTTATTAATTTTTTTGTAAATTTGCGACGCTCATAGCGACGTCGGTTGGGCTAAAAAAATAACAGAGCGCGCCCAAAAACTCAGATCTCAGATCTGAGTTTTTTGGCGCCCTCAAGCAAGGAGCAGGTAACGCTCTCCCTCTCTCTCTCTCTCTCTCTCTTTTTCTTCTCCACACACACACACACACACACACACGAGGAGAGGAAGGAGAGCCAGGTATACTCCTTCCCTCTCCTCATTCTCATGTTCCCTTCCCCTCTTTCTCTCTCCCTCTCTCTCTCTCTCACACACACACATACACACACACATAGTGTTTTTGAGAGAGAGAGAGAGAGAGAGAGAGAGAGAGAGAGAGAGTACAAACATAAACAAAAACGCACACACACATACATAAACAAAGAATGCACACACACATTGAGAGAGGAAAAGAGAGAGAGAGCATGCATAAACAAAAAACGCACGCATTGAGAGAGGAAAAGAGAGAGAGAACATGCATAAACAAAAAACGCACACATTGAGAGAGGAAAAGAGAGAGAAAACATGCATACGATCCAAAAAAAAGCACACACATTGAGAGAGAAAGAGAGAGAAATTAATTTAACATCGTAGGAAACTAATTAAAATTAAAAGACCTAAAGATCTAGCCGACGAGGAGTTGAACTCAAGACCTATTATTCAAGAGGGAAATGGCATAATCAATCTATCATACTTGGCATGGGTGATAGAAAGGTTATACCATTTATCTCTTTTTATTGGCACACACATCCACACACGCGCACACACACAAGAAGAAGAGAGTTATAACGTCGTAGGAAACTATCCCAAAAGACGTTAAAGATTAGGTTAGATGTAGACTTACGTTAAATTAGATTTAGGTTTATTTTTAATTAGATTTACGTTTATTTACGTTAAATTTAGATTTACGTTATATTAGATTAGATTTAGGTCTCCATAGACTGCGATGCCTGCATGAAGCGGGTGAAGAAAGCCCTCAATGGAATATAGGGTATTGCTGCCTTCACTCATGGTGGGCTCCGTCGATCCAAAAGTACTGGTGAAATGTCTTCAGAAGATAGGGAAGAAGGTGGATCTTTAGGGCGGCAAGAGTCACTACATCCCCGACACAATGACCATCTAGACAACCTCTGGTCATTCAACAGCAACTTCAAAGTTAGTAACAAGAGCAAGAACGGTCTAAAGGGCCAATTGCTGTCGTCAGATGTGGATGGAGATGCGGCAGTGTCACCGCCGGAAGTTAACTCTCACATCTTTAGTGATGAGAATGCCAACTCTTGCCGAGTTATGTGAAAAATTATGTGTTAAATCAGTTTTAAGGTTCTTATAATCCCTGTTAGTTTAGTTCTTTGTTTTTAATATAACATAATTTACGTTAGATTTAGATTTATGTTATATTAGATTAGACTTAGGTTTATTTAGGTTTACCCACACACACACACACACACACACACACACACACACACAAGAAGAAGAGAGTTTTAACGTCGTAGGAAACTATCCCAAAAGACGTTAAAGATTAGGTTAGATGTAGACTTACGTTAAATTAGATTTAGGTTTATTTTTAGTTAGATTTACGTTTCTTTAGATTTACGCTTATTTACGTTAGATCGAGTCCACGCAAGAATTAGATTTAGGTTTATTTACGTTAAATTAGATTTAGGTTTATTTTTAGTTAGATTTACGTTTATGTAGATTTACGCTTATTTACGTTAGATCGAGTCCACGCAAGAATTACTTACGGTTTAGGGTTTAGAGTTAGACGAACAGTGAAAAGATCTACTGTGAAAAGATGTTAAGATGCTGTGAAGTGCTACAGCTAGAGAAGAGGCAAAGGGGTTTTGTCCACTACATGCAGTATCATGTAGACGTGGGTCTGTAGATTTCTTGTACCCACAAATATAGGTATTGACCAATAAAGACGAGATTATAACCCGGTGGTTCTGATCTCCGTGCACCTCTAGACCGAGGTGTGTGGGGATTGGACATGACTAGAGAATGTGAGGTAAAGAGAGAGAGAGAGAGAGGAGAGAGAGAGAGAGAGAGATAAGACGAAGAATGCCAATAGAATATTAAATTTGTTGTCCAGGTTATAAGATTTTTATCCTCATTATGAGTAGTGACGAGGATGTGGGACCGTCCAACCGAAACACCTATCTCTCAACGAGGGTCTTATGTCCTTGTAATCAATGCAAGCATGCTGTGCGACGGACAAGACGTGTTTCTTTGCAGCACGTTCGCAAATTTGGCGAGTTCGATCCATCTATTATAGATCGAGTTGTTGCCAATTATAACTCGTGATCGGACTCTGACGCTGGCCAACAAGTAGCAATCTTGCAACCCAATAGACGTGTTCGCAGGCGCTTTGGTCGAGCAGCATATGTGAGGCCACAAGATGTAGCCTCTGACAGCTCGGGGGATGATCATGCAGAGCACATTCCCAACGAGGCAATGTTTGAGCCCGAGATTGATGAAATGATCGAGACGATCATGGATTCAGAAAGGCTTATCTATGATGATATGAAAAGTGAAGCCGATACGCCATTGTATAATGGAGCACGTATGTCTAGATTGAAAGCACTCCTGGTTCTTCTCAACATGCAGGCAAAGTTTGGATGGAGTGACACTAGCGTCACAGCGCTTTTCAGGTGATCTATTACAATTAGTTTACTTTAATAAAACTCTAAATGTATAATGATCTGATAGATTTTTACACGACTGTATCGTATTTTTATGTTGTGTAGATTGCTTAAAGAGCACATACTACCAGCTGATATTGTGATGCCAGATTCCCGAGATGAAGCAAGAAAGATTTTGCGAAACTTGGGGATGGATTACAATTCTATCCACGCTTGTCCTAATGACTGCATTCTTTTCAGAGGGGAATACATAGACATGGAGAAGTGTCCGAAATGTGATTCCGAAAGATATCGAGTAGATCTCCACGGGACAAAAATTCCACAAAAGGTTTTGCGACATTTTCCTCTGCTTCCTCGCATCAAGCATTTCTTCGAATGTAAGTCCATGGCCACCCTAGCATCATGGCATGAGGAGAATAAATCTTCGGATGGTGTGCTACGAATTCCTGCAGATTGCGCAGCCTGGAAACATATAGATGGAACATGGTCGGATTTTGCCAGGGAAGCTCGAAATTTGCGCTTAGGCCTGGTTATGGATGGCGTAAATCCATTTGGTCAAAGATCAACATCTTACAGTGTATGGCCCGTTGTCATCGTCAACTACAACATTCCCCCGTGGTTGACTACGAAGAAGGGGCACCTATGGCTAAGCTTGATTGTGCCAGGGCGATATAAAGTGGGGAATATGGATGTGTATCTTCATCCACTATTGGAAGAGCTACAACAATTGTGGATTGGCATAGAGGTGGTGGATATGAGCCGACACACAGGATGACGGAATGCTTTGATCAGAGGCATTCTAATGTGGACCATGCATGACTATCCCGGGCTAACAGAATGCTCAGGTGATCTATTGACACTCCTCACTCAGACACTGTAAATCTTGTTTTTTCCTATAGTTGATCTATTATCATGTGTATACATGCAGGGCTTCAAACAAGCGGATACAGAGCATGTGTCACATGTGGACCTAGATTGAATGCACGTAGGGCGCCCTCACTGAAGAAGCAAATCTACGAAGGTCATCAAGCGTATCTTCCAGAGAATCATGTGTTACGCGACGGCTTTTTGGGAAGAGAGCCACCAAGGATGTCTGCACAAGCATGGTTAGAGCAGAAGGAGATGTGCGATGACGGATTGCCTCCAGGGATGAAGAGACTATCTCTATGGTACGAGTTACCATACTGGCTCCGACTCATGATCAATCACTTGCTCGATCCAATGCACATATTCAAGAATGTGGGTAATCTACTATGGGACCATTTGACCGGCAAGAAAGATACTTTGGGAGCCAGAGTTGACCTTAGAAATGTGGATCGTATGGAGCAATATTGGCCGCAAACAGCGTCTGATGGATCGATAAAACTCCTAAAGCACCATGGATTTTCACAGGAGCCCAAGAACGCAAAGTAAAAGAGACCATTCGATCTTTGCGGACCCCCACTGGTGTAATTCACTCGCTCCGAACGTGTTTTACTAAAGAAGGAAAGCTTACCGGTTTGAAGTCACACGATTGGCATAAAATGTGTCAGGTACGTTCATAGTGGACTTTAATATCATTGCATAGAATGTGGACTTTAATATCATTGCTGCACATACTTTACAGTTTATTTTATCGGTTGCCATTGAGGGATGTTTGTCTCTCGACATCCGTAACACAATCTACAAACTTGCAAAGCTGGTGCAATGGATCTCACAAAAGGAGATCAACGTACGTAGACTCCATACCATTCGGCAAACTAAATGCTGCGGAGCTTGTGTGCATGTTTGAGAAACATTTTCCTACTACCATGCTAACCATTCAGGTGCATCTTCTTGTTCACATAGTTGATGAGGTGGAAATAGCTGGCACAGTTCATTCCAGATGGATGTTCTTCTTAGAACGTTTCATGAAAACGCTTAAGGGATATGTGCGTCAAAAGGCACGTCCGGAGGGTAGCATGGCAGAAGGTTGGTTGGTATCAGAGTCCCTAGTGTACATTGGAGAGTGGCTAGATGGATTTGATAAAGCCCGGGACACGCTATGGAGAACCATAGATGATGAGCGCATATCTGGGATTGTCATGTGCAATCTCGGTGTTGAGAAGAAGATGACGGAAGATCTAGAGGCTAAAATCAACCGATTTTGCATGCTTCACAATCCAGTGATGCAAAAGTGGATTTCACAATATGAGGATGCAAAGCAAGAGCGACAAAGGGCGCGAATCGAGTGGAGACGGGGAAGACGACCACCGATGCACTATCCGACGGTTCTGGAGAGCCTACCAACCTTCATGAGCTTAAGATGGTTGCACAACCAATTGAAAAGCGCACAACAATGCGGTGACGAAGTGACTGAGGAAGAGTGGGAGTACTCTCGGGGTTGCGCGACCAAGGTAAGTTTGCAATGTACGACTAGCAAGTGACTTTATTTATAAACGTTTGAACGGCCACTCATAATCTTTGTTCGTTGTAGTATAACTCATACACAGCAGCATGGTGTAAAGGTCGACATTTTAGGGTGCAACGAATAGACAAAAAGCGTTTTACTCAAGATTGTGGAATCATGGCAAAATTTGAACAGTCTAGTCGACGACGTTCCTCTGATGCAGATCCTGTGGTGGCGGAACTCACTTACTTCGGCACGCTGCAAGAGATTTTGAGGATCGATTACAGAGGATTTTTTGTCGACTTGTTCGACGTGCAATGGTTCAAGATAATCATGGAGGGTCGCAACGCTACTGTGCGTAGAGGAGAGTCTGGTTTTCTTGAGGTGGATTCTACTAAGAAATGAACTGACCTAAGAGACACTTTTGTACTACCCGAGCATTGTGAACAAGTAAGTATGTAAATAGTTAACATCCCCCCTTTACAAGTTATGTGCTTGAAAGCTCTCATGTAAGTTATGTGGCTCTGGCAGGTAATATTTCATCCTACAAAGTCTACATCAAACTGGTGGTACGTCATAGAGGTAGCCCCTCGTAGTGCAAGGACGTATGAAGGCTACCATGTACCAATCACAACGGCATCAATGGAGGAGATCAGAGAAGATGCTCAATCAGAAGCCGCTGCGGTGGTGCCAGACGAGCATCAAGATGCTACTACTCTATATGGGGTGCATGCAGAGGAGCTACAAAATGAAACAAAGGATATGTGTTTAAACGGAGAGCTCTATATAGATATAGGAAGTTATGCTGAGTTATGCGAGGATGAGAGAGAGATCTCTTAAAGCCACAAATATTGTATTTGAACAATTTTGCTCCATGTTGTAAAAGCTCTGGCTCTCTAAGTACCTTCCATGGTGTATAACGCTCTTTTCTACTCGCGCTCACATCTTTTGATTGAAAATTCTGAGTTTTCGACTTGCCTCTTCTATCACTCAATTCATTGTGTCATTGTATTTATATGCGTCATTGTATTTAATGGTCTTTGCGTCATTGTCTACTCTATTCATTCAATATTAAGTTTAAATATTCGTGTGTTTAATGCAGGTATGGATGATGAGGAGTTTCTTTCTTCTTTGTCACCGCAGCAGAGACAGTGGTACGTGGAGCGTCATCGCTCTGGCGCATCATCGCGCGGTCCTACTCCATCTGCATCTCCCTCTCTTTCGGAGCATTCGGTGCGCTCCGAAGCTTCGGCGTCGACGAGACGAGCTTCACACTCGTCTAGACACCGGCACTCTAGTGGTGGCGGTGGCGGTTGTTGTGGGGATTCCGCCACCGATGCCTCCACACCGCCTCGTGTTCGACGAGGCTCTTTACCCTCCCCTTCTTTGCCCGCCCCCACACCAGCCACAGCATCGCCATCTACGCCAGGTTTTGCACGGCTGACTGTTCCTAGCAGCTACACACCTCTACCTACTCCGCCAGGAGCCACCCCACTCGACACTCCTCGCTTCGGGGCCCAGACGCCGGTGGAGACACCTGACGTCCGTACCCCCATCGACATGCCGCTAGAGACCCCTGCCGAGACACCTAGGTTCACGCGTCACCGGCCAGAGGGCTTGTCTTACTCCGTCGACTTCAGCGGCGGCATCATCATGGATGATGACGACAAGAAGGTGATCTCGCGCATGCGTGGTCTTTGCTCTCAGCTGTTTAGACACTACATACTAAACAAATGGAGTGAAGTACCAAGTGATTTAAAAAACAGAGTCATCAGCATACTTCATGATGAGTTTCCCATTCCAACACGGGATCAGCGCTTCAATGAAGACCCGATGAAGATTCGAATGCGCGAATACTGCAAACACAAGCGTTCCGAAGTGCAAAAAGCAATCAAGAATGGGTGGAACATGCCAGATTGGCTGGCCAAAGAAGATTGGAAGAATGCGAAGAAAGCAGCGCGCGAGAATCCTGACAAGTGGAAGCAACAAAAGGATGCAGCCAGAGCGTGAGTAGAGGCAGGGAGATCGCACCACTTGGGGAGCGGTGGATGGGCATCATTTGAGGCCGATTTTGTAAGTGTTTTTGCATTGCTCTTTATGTTCGATAGTTTAGGGTTTATGAGTTTTTTAATTCTAACATAATGAAATCTTTGTATGTTTTGACAGTGGTCGATGACAGGACGTGATCCCACACCGTACGAGCGCGAGTACGCAGGCAGGAAGGGCTTAAACGCCCTGATGGACATTCTCAGTTCTCGCGGCGGCATGGTTAGTATTAGGGTTTACTCTTTTCTATTTTTTGTATTGTTTTATAAATGTCGTTATATGTTTATACTTACTGAAAGCTGTCTTATTGTCTTTTTTTGCAGAATCCGACGGATACGCCGCTTGGACGTGATGAGACGTCTGACTAGACGACGTCAGTTTAGTCGTAGCTAGATAGCATTAGTTTAGGGTTTCTCATAGCTTATGTATCATGAGACGGATTTTATACGTCTTTTTGAACCATGTATATTATTACATTTGTCACCGCAGTTCCTTTTGCCAATCAATTCTTTATGCCTATGATGTTGTACAATTGTCATTATTACATTTGCCAATCAATTCATTTTGCCTATGATGTGTACAATTGTCAATTTTGCAAACAATGCGTCTTGTGGGTGACTATTTTGGGTCTATTATCTACCCTTGCACTTTTTTTAAAAAGTGAATCAAGTACAATATGGTTGATGGGTGGCAGGGCATTCAATGCCCTGTCACCAAAAAAAAATTCTCTCAGGCGTCGCTATAACCGTCGCTATTTATGGCTCTGTAGCGTTGCTATAGTCTTTTGTGTAAACGTCGCTATAACCGTCGCTATAGCGACGCGTATAGGTGTCGCTATACGCGTCGCTATATAGCGACGCATATAGCGACGGTTATAGAGACGCTCTCGTAGCGACGCTATTAGCGACGGTTTTAGCGACGCCGGGGGTTATAAAAACCCAATTTATTTCCGTCGCTAATAGCGTCACAAGAGCACACAACCTCTTGTAGTGTGCGAAGCCGCAAAGGCCGAGCCACAAAGCTCATCGAAGGCTACACTTTAAGCATCTCTAAACATTCTGGACTAGCAGAGCATAAAACCATCATTGACTAATTGCAACATGTCGTTGTCGTGCTGTGGCACGTATATAGTGAGAATGGGTATTAAACGATTTATCTTGTGACTTTTTGATGCATAGGTATACTTCATATAATACTCATATGCATAAATAAAAGCTTTCTACCATAGCTTTGTATTACCTTTGAAGTAATATAAATGTACATTACTATTAGAAAGTACTGCAAGAGAAGTATCAATGATTGTGCCTCTTTTTGTTTGGAGAAAAAGCATATGTATATTTCTTCTAATATCTCAGCTATACCCTACCATATATAAATTATTTTCTTCTTTTCACATTTATTTAATAATATAACCCTTCAATAATGCATACCTTCTTGGATACATACAAGAGGGAAGGGCTTACTACAAGACTTTATGAAAAGGAAGATCCAAAGCTTCTTGGACCATCCCAATTTGAAAATACCGACCTAAGGGCGTGGAGAAAAGGCCAAAACCAAGTCAAGCTCTTTTAGTAGGCCAACTTTGCCTTTTGAAGCATGTCAATCCGAGTTACAGGTCAAAAGTTACAGGGAAAAGAGTGAAAAATCCTCTCACAACTACACTGCAAGAAGAGATGGTAAACAGGTGAATCAAGTGAAAAGAGGTAATCTTGGTCTTTTTTCATAAAATAAGATATTTGGAGGATAAAAGACACAAGCATGTGAATGTGACACCTCAAAGATGCCTTGAAGGACAAGACACACAAGTTGGGACCCCTTGCTGGAGCCACACAGAAGATGCCTAGGTGGGGCCCACATACATCATGCACCCAAATGGAGCCTCAACGACAAAAAATGCTGAATTTCATGATATTTTGAGTCCTAATATTGCCCATTTTAAGAAATATCCAAAGAACATTTGATTTGGGCTAACTCTTTAGCCCAATCAAGTGATTATGTAAAACATGGCTCCCTCACCTATACAAAGGGCAACCTTCTCTTCATTGGGGCAAGTTATGAGTGAGTGAAAATAGCTCAATTCCATTGTGACACACTCATCTTAGTGCCACACTTTCTCTTGAAGAAAGTCTGATGTCTTGCCTCATCTTCTCTCTCCATTAAGGTGGTGGCGATTGCTCTCATGTAAGATATATGTTGCTAGTTTTTCTTTCATTTGCATATCTAGTCCAATACTTGTCTCTAACTCTATCTCTATCTCTTATTGTCTATCTTTAATACCACCACCACACTTAGATCTATCTCTAATTCTATCTTACTTCCCCTTTAATCTCTCTTGTTGTGTCCTAATTGTTTCATTGGAAGGTATTCAAGCAGCAACATTGTCAATGTAATGAGTACAACCTTCTTGCGGGAAACAATTATGAGCACAAGGTTAGTAACCATATCTTCATCTTTCACAAGTATCTCTCTCTCTTAAGGTTCTCATTCTCTTCCACAAACTCTAGAATCTCCTTGCTACAGGTACTTCTCTCCCTGCAGTATCCTTATTGCCTAAGGACAACAATAGGGCTTGGGAGAGAAACTCTCTTCTTCTTCTCCTTTCACTTCTTTCACACCTTTATCTTTGAACATACTAAGTATATCATTGATGAATAACCATAATCCACATAGAGGTAATTTCTTTCAATTCCATTCACTGCAATCTATTAGGGTCAACATTTGGATTAGTGGAAAGATTCACTTTCAGCAATGCATAGTGTTTCTATTTGGTCCTGAAAGGCTCAACGAAATACTTCTCTCACCAGATCCCATCATACTACCTATTATTGACTATGACTTCTCTTTTGATGTGAATGTGGTTATTTTATTATGAATCAAGAGGATTTGTACTCACAACTAATCCCAATCTCTAGACAAAACATATACATTATTGTAAGCACAAAGCTACAGTTCCAAAGAGCAATCCGCAGCTTATTTGGACAACAAAGATTAAATATCATTAACTCATCCATTAACCCTTTTCTCCTACCCATGATACGATATGATCGTAATCTCGATGTTTTCATTTTTGTTTTGTTGTGACTATCTTTCATGAGTTCTCTCCATCACGTGTGTGTTTGTAAGGAAAAGTGAGCGGCTTCTTTGGCTACATTTCTTCTTTAGCTCTAGAAGCTATGTTATCTACATCTTAGCTCTTTCTCATAACCCTTGAGCTTCCTCACAAACTCTCACAGCAAGAGGCCCGGTGCCTTCCTCGCAAGACCGCCTACTTTTTGACATATTTTTGGTGAACCCGACGCGAACCTGCCAGGGTGAGAATTTGTGGGTAACCATGGGTGGTCATGTTGAGCAACAGGGTATGCATTTTGACCCATCAACAATGCAAATGTTTCAAGCATTTGCAATGTTCATGCAACAATAACATGCCACTAAAAGAAGGGAGATTTTAGCAACAAAGGCCATACAAGCGGTCGTCAACAGAATGGATCAATTCAATGGCAAAGATGTAACCAAGTACTTACGCGAGTATGTGAAGGAGATGGAGCTACATCGCGTGTCAGAAGGTGAGATGATTCAAAGATTTGAGCTAGTTGTTGCTCCAGAAATTAGGGAGCATGTTAGGGCAATTAAAGATGGGCATGGGAGAAATTGGGAAGAACTCAAAGTAGCTTTAAAGGAGGAATATTTCATGGAGGACTCGGAGAGAGTGACCAAAAGGACATTCTTAGAATGGGTATTCAAGACAAAGCAAGGACTATCAATAACAGAGCTACTTAGAGAATTTGAGCGGCGCTATGCACAACTCACAAGGACAGAAAGGGCCACACTAGATGCAGAGAAGACAGATCTTTTCTTACAAGCTGCAGGTAAAGAGTTTCAAGAAAATTTGGAGCTTCTTCTTGAAGATAAAGATGTTGAGCAAGGATTAAAGACCGACTGGAATGAGGTTGAAGGTGTTGTCTCACTGCTTGCCAAACGACAAAGAAGAAGGGACAAGATGGTAGTAAACACTACAAGTCCTTCCACCTCAACTTCTAAGAAAATGGTAAAGCCTACTTTTATCGCTTCTAAGTTTGATGAGTCCATGCTAGATGAGCTTGTGAAGGGAATGCGTGACTTGAAGGTGAAGCTTGCAAAGCTTGAAGAAAAAGGCCAACCATCAGGGCCACTTCCTGGGCAAAGACAACAGCCCAAAGAAGGGTTTGTTAATAGATGTATTTGGTGTGATAGTACAGATGTAAGAAGGGATTGTGATGATTTTAGTGATGCTTTGTCAAAAGATGTTGTCTTTTTTAAGGATGGTAAAATCCACTTAAGAGAGACAGGTCTACCCTTGAGAACTAACTTTGGGAAGGGGGGAATGCAAACCTTAGTTGAAGATATGGCAACTAACCGTGCCAGCTCTTCAGTTGAGGCAGCTACTTATGGAGTAAAAATTGAGCACCTTAATGATGAAGAGGCGAGTGACCATCATGGTAAAATTTGGCCAAATGTCATGCAATTAGCTAAAAAGGGAAAGCTTACAAAAGAGATTCTACATGAAGCAGGTGATTGCATACGTCTGGAAACAGGATGGAATGATCCAGTGGACTCATTGTCAGTGCATGCCTACATTACAAAATGCCAACAAATGAGGCGATTGTAGAAGAGAAGTGCAGACGTGAGAATGCTAATGAAGGACCATCAAAAAGAGCTTCCAAAAGTGGGGGAAGAAGCGACTCAATGCCTTCCCAAACACCCTCAACACAAGGAGCGTCTCCACCTGAAGTACTCATGGAGGAGTCTACAACAAGAAAGAAGAAAGAGCCAACAAAAGGTAAGACAAAAGGCCCAACTTATAAAATACAATCTGATATTGAGGTTGCTACAGATTTAAAGAAAGTCTTGGAGGAAAGGATCTTGAATAACAAGATTGAGTTTACTTTGGGAGAAGTTCTTGGCATCGCAAAGCATGAATTCCATGAGGAGATCATTGACATCATCAAGAGGAAGAGGCAAACCCTTGCCGAAGTTTCTCGTCCACAGGTTGAAGGGGAAACCTAGAAGACACAAGAGATGCAGATGTAAAATAAGGAGGATGATGGAGCTGTGGTAGGATGCTATCAATCTAGTGGGAGAGTGAAGCAAGTTCATTTCTCAAATGATGATGAAGAAGTTGAAGATATTCCTAGGAGTTACTATTCACGAAGTCATTGGGCAAGGGCTACTACAAAAACTTTGGTCAAGGTAGGTGATCTTGAAGAGCCATTTGTTGCCTTGATTGACCATGGTTCAAAAATAAACATAATGTCAAAGAGTCTCTACAACAAGTGCAAATGGCCGATGGACACACATCATGGCTGGATGGTAAAAGTGGCAAACATTCATCCGGTGAATTGTATGCAGCATGTCCAGGTGTGAAGGTAACAATAGGTGATGTAAAGATTGACCAAAACTTCTTTGTACAGGATACATCTTCATATCATCTCATCCTTGGACAACCCTACATTGTGGGAGTTCGAATGGAAACAAAGGTAATGGATGATGGTTCAACATACATTAGGATACGTAGCAAAGATGGTAAACGAGCTGTCCAATTTCTCACAGTTTGTGTAAACCATGAAAGAAATCGTGACAACCTCAGAGAACATCCTCTACCAAAGGTGAGCAAAGAGTTTCATGATCATAGAGAAATGATGGGTTTTGGCCAAGTACCATTGTAAAGTGAGATTGCAGTGGTATAGAAAGAAAAAGGGTCTCGCCTGATCCAAAAATAGGTGAAACTTTTTAAACGGGCTCCTTGGTAACAAGGAATGGATCAGTATGTTTTACAAAACTTGAAGATTTGAAGAGATGTGAGAGGCAATATGTGCATAATGTACAAATAGGCATGAAAAAGAGTGGGTTGCTAGAGCCTACTGAAAATGTTTTGGGTTTGTGTGAACAAGTTTCTTTTGTAGATACTATGGGTGAGCTTGATGCTATAATGGGGTCTAATTTTCATCTTGAAAATGAAGTTGTGGAAGTTTACTCTATGGAAATGTATCAAGTAATAGAAGCCTTTAAAGAAAGCCAAACAGTTGGCCCAGAAGTCCATGTTGAAACTAAATACAAGAGTGTAGCAAAGAAGGTGAAACCAGTAGCTTCACCCTTACCACCCAACAACAGGGAAAAGATTGAGCAGTCTTCTTTACAACCAAGTTTGAGGAATCCTAAAAAGATTGGGCATACCTTCACAAAGGAGTCTTTTCAAGAGTTGCAGATTGGTTGCGAGGAGTTTCTAACACAGGAGGGGACAAAGTGCTTCAAAGAAATGCTTTCAAAGCATGGTAAGGCTTTTGCATTTGAGCCACATGAGATAGGATGTGTTGATCCTTCTATTGTAGCTCCAATGATAATTTTCACAATACCTCATGTGCCTTGGAATCTGCGGCCTATTCCGGTTCCAAAGGCTCATTTGCCAAAGTTAGTAGAGCTACTGAATGAGAGAATCAAAATGGGAATCTTGGAGCCTTCTTGTGCTCCATACTCAAACAGGTGGTTCACAGTTCCAAAGAAGAATGGTTCTCTACGCTTCATCCAAGATATGCAACCAATGAACAAGGTTACAATTAGAAATGTAGGTACAGGTCCAATTGTGGATGAGTTTGCAGAGACGTTTGCAGGGAGGGCAATCTACTCAATGGGGGATCTCTACTAAGGGTATGATCAATTTCAGCTTGCAATCGAAAGCAGAGACTTGACAACCATGAGGACACCTTTGGGTTTGGTAAGGATGTGTACCTTGCCACAGGGAGCAACCAACTCGGTTGCACATATGATGAATGGGATGAATAAGGTCTTACGTGACTTTATTCCTCAAATCACAATGCCTTTCATTCATGATTTTTCTATCAAAGGATGTGAAGAAAGTGACAAAGATGAAGCTTTGGATCTCAAGGGATGTCGCAGGTTTGTGGTAAATCACATAAATGATTGTGATAAAATTTTGTCTAGGCTGGAAGAAGTGAATCTTACATTGTCAGGGAAAAAGTCTATGTTTGGTGTCAATGAAGTGCTCATTGTGGGGCACATGTGCTGGCCATATGGTAGGAAACCTTGTTCAACAAAGGTAGATTCCATCCAAAGAATGAAAGAAACATGCACTAGCATCACTGAGGTTAGAAGGTTTCTGGGAGCATGTGTCTTCTATGTTATTTGGATTCCACATTATGCACATGTAGCTGATCCTCTTTATCAGTTGCTTAGAAAGAATCAAAAGTTTAAATGGACAGAAGCACATGTAAAATCCATGAAAAAGCTAAAGGAGTTGCTCCAGTCAGCAACGACTTTGAGAAAGGTAGACTACGAGTGTCAAAGGCCAGTAATTGTGACAATAGACACCAGTCCTTTAGGGATTGGATGGGCAATAGGGCAAGATGAAAAAGAAGGACACAGGTATGTGGTAAGATTTGGAGCAAAGGTACTAAGTGCTCACCAAAGAAACTATCCACGGATAAAGAGAGAGCTATGGGATGGTTACTTGTGGAAGCATCCTAAACAAAAGGGTGCTACACCACAACGGGTTATATGTAAAAAAGAGACTCAAGTAAAGCTCATGCAAGAGTTTCATGAGAGTCTATGGGCTGGACACAGAGGTGTGTGGGCAACCTTCTCCAAGTTGAAAGAAAAATACTGGTGGAAGGGTATGTATAAAGATGTTTCTCAATTTGTAGAGTCATGTGTAACTTGTCAAATGTATTCAAATGCCCGACATTGTGATGGATTGCACCCTACATATCCACTAGCCATGCACTGTAAATGGGTTGTGGATCTAGTCATAATGCCTTTAGGACTCTGGCAGATGAGATACTTGGTTCTTGCACGAGAGGACCTAACTGACCAGGCTAAAGGAAGCGCATTAAGAGCTAAAACCACAGAAGCTGTGTGCAAATTCCTTCTTGATGAGGTGATTTGCCGTTATGGTTGTGTGGGAAATATCATTGCAGATAGAGGTGAGCTGGATGCTGAGGAAGCAAGGGAGTTCTTTACCAGATTAGGAATCAAGATTTCTCTTACCACAGCTTACAACCCTGAAGGCAATGGAAAGAGTGAAAGAGGGCATCCTCCTATCATCAAAGCTTTGGCCAAGGCTTGTGAAGGAAGAGTTGGTGAGTGGCCAAAACTTTTACCATATGCTTTATGGGTTGATCGTACAACACATGGCTCAGTAACTGGCTACATGCCTGCGGAGCTAATGTATGGTCAAAAGCCAGTGATGCCGATTGAAGATACAATTCCCACATGGAATGTACTATCTTGGCAAGAGGGGCTTAGCAGAGAAGATCTCCTTGCACTGCATAAGGCAACTAGAGAGAAGACCTAAAGACATTGAAGCTGCAAAATAACGATTCAAAAATGCAAGGTTGAAAAACAAGGACTACTTTGATAAGCGACATCGACTCAGGAGCAAAGGAATTGACAAAGGTGACTGGGTTTTAGTGTATGATAGTAGCCTTGATAACCAGCACACAGTCATGCGTAAGTTCTCAAAAAGATGGTTTAGACCGTGTGTTGTAAAGCATGTGCATGAAAATGCTACTTACAGCTTGTCTGAACTAGATGGTACAGAAGTAAAGATTCCCATTGCGGGAAAAAGGATTAAAATGTTTAAGAGAAGAGGAGACAATGATCTAGAAGATGTTGATGAGGAAGAAGATCAAAACACAGGTGAAGATCAAAGTGAACATGAAGCTCTGGAATCATCCAGTGAAGAAGAAAGCAAGAAAGATGTACAAGAGGTCTGATCTTACAAAGAGACAACGTGGCACATACCAGAGGATGTGCAGGTTTAGAGGGGGTGGATGTCGTGCTGTGGCACATATATAGTGGGAATGGGCATTAAACGATTTATCTTGTGACTTTTTGATGCATAAGTATACTTCATATAATCCTCATATGCATAAATAAAAGCTTTCTACCATACCTTAGTATTACCTTTGAAGTAATATAAATGTACATTACTATTAGAAAGTACTGCAAAAGAAGTATCAATGATTGTGCCTCTTTTTGTCTGGGGGAAAAGCATTTGTATATTTCTTCTAATATCTCAGCTATACCCTACCGTATATAAATTATTTTCTTCTTTTCACATTTATTTAATAATATAACCCTTCAATAATGCATACCTTCTTGGATACATACAAGAGGGAAGGGCCTACTACAAGACTTTATGAAAAGGAAGATCCAAAGCTTCTTGGACCATCCCAATTTGAAAATCCTGACCTAATGGCTTGGAGAAAAGGCCAAAACCAAGTCAAGCTCTTTTAGTAGTCCAATTTTGCCTTTTGAAGCATGTCAATCCGAGTTATAGGTCAAAAGTTACAGGGAAAAGAGTGAAAAATCCTCTCACAACTACACTGCAAGAAGAGATGGTAAACAGGTGAATCAAGTGAAAAGAGGTAATCTTGGTCTTTTTCCATAAAATAAGATAGTTGGAGGATAAAAGACACAAGCATGTGAATGTGACACCTCAAAGATGCCTTGAAGGACAAGACACACAAGTTGGGACCCCCTGCTGGAGCCACACAGAAGATGCCTAGGTGGGGCCCACATACATCATGCACCCACATGGAGCCTCAACGACAAAAAATTCTGAATTTCATGATATTTTGAGTCCTAATATTGCCCATTTTAAGAAATATCCAAAGAACATTTGATTTGGGCTAACTCTTTAGCCTAATCAAGTGATTATGTAAAACATGGCTCCCTCACCTATAAAAAGGGCAACCTTCTCTTCATTGGGGCAAGTTATGAGTGAGTGAGAATAGCTCAATTCCATTGTGACACACTCATCTTAGTGCCACACTTTCTCTTGAAGAAAGGCTGAAGTCTTGCCTCATCTTCTCTCTCCATTAAGGTGGTGGCGATTGCTCTCATGTAAGATATATGTTGCTAGTTTTTCTTTCATTTGCATATCTAGTCGAATACTCGTCACTAACTCTATCTCTATCTCTTATTGTCTATCTTTAATACCACCACCACACTTAGATCTATCTCTAATTCTATCTTACTTCCCCTTTGATCTCTCTTGTTGTGTCCTAATTGTTTCATTGGAAGGTATTCAAGCAGCAACATTGTCAATGTAATGAGTACAACCTTCTTGCGGGAAACAATTATGAGCACAAGGTTAGTAACCATATCTTCATCTTTCACAAGTATCTCTCTCTCTTAAGGTTCTCATTCTCTTCCACAAACTCTAGAATCTCCTTGCTACAGGTACTTCTCTCCCTGCAGTATCCTTATTGCCTAAGGGCAACAATAGGGCTTGGGAGAGAAACTCTCTTCTTCTTCTCCTTTCACTTCTTTCACACCTTTATCTTTGAACATACTAGGTATATCATTGATGAATAACCATAATCCACATAGAGGTAATTTCTTTCAATTCCATTCACTGCAATCTATTAGGGTCAACATTTGGATTAGTGGAAAGATTCACTTTCAGCAACGCATAGTGTTTCTATTTGGTCCTGAAAGGCTCAACGAAATACTTCTCTCACCAGATCCCATCATACTACCTATTATTGACTATGACTTCTCTTTTGATGTGAATGTGGTTATTTTATTATGAATCAAGAGGATTTGTACTCACAACTAATCCCAATCGCTAGACAAAACATATACATTATTGTAAGCACAAAGCTACAGTTCCAAGAGCAATCCGCAGCTTATTTGGACAACAAAGATTAAATATCATTAACTCATCCATTAACCCTTTTCTCCTACCCATGATACGATATGATCGTAATCTCGATGTTTTCATTTTTGTTTTGTTGTGACTATCTTTCATGGGTTCTCTCCATCACGTGTGTGTTTGTAAGGAAAAGTGAGCGGCTTCTTTGGCTACATTTCTTCTTTAGCTCTAGAAGCTATGTTATCTACATCTTAGCTCTTTCTCATAACCCTTGAGCTTCGTCACAAACTCTCACAGCAAGAGGCCCAGTGCCTTCCTTGCAAGATCGCCTACTTTTTGACAGCGTATCTGGCATACACACCATAGTCGCACTTGTTCCAATCTACACCTATCAAATGCATCATCACTCTCCCATCAACCTGCACACCTCCATGTACATGCTTCGGGCTTTCTCTTTGGGTCGACAGTGTTTGCCTGTACCAACGCCTTAGGCAAAGAGTTTGGGAGGAATGGTGGGCTGAAGGGTGTTCAAACCACCCACTAGGGCCACTACAACCTTAGTGTGCCACCATAGAGGCCACAAAATTATCGCTTTAAAGAGTTCCTTGCAAAGGTAGTAGTCATATGCTACATAGTTATTCATGTAAGTAAATGTGTGTAACTAAGCCTTCTGCTTGCAACAAAGTTCTCTATATGGTACATATGTGCATAGTCTATGTGGAGGATTGTCACTCAAAGTCAAATGTAAGTCGTGTTTGCCACTTTGGTAGGAGAGAGAGAGAGAGAGAGAGAGAGAGAGAGAGAGAGAGAGTGAACAACATTGTTGGATGGTTAAAGCCCTCAAATGAACGACTATGCTAACTTGCATAGAATGGCATAATTGCAAAATGCAAATCTTAGTGAATTATGCTTGCTAAAGCGACTATGCGAACTATTCAAAGAAGATCATAATTGCCAACTGCAAAGCTTAGGTCAACTATGCGTGTCAACTATGCCTACTAATCCTTTGTGTATGATGCCCATGGAGAATGCCTAGTTATCAACCAACGAACTAAAAAATAAGCCACGTGTCACCACTTGCAAGGTTATGCATACCCTTACTTCACTAAATTTTGTACTATTATAATGGGGGAAGAGATTATGGCCCCTCCCTTCAGACACGTGTCAGCATGAGCTTGATCCGACAGGATTTAGACCAATGTGCAGGACGTGACACAATGGATAGGTGACACTCAAGAGCAATCACATAGACTGTCACACGCACACACACACACATAGAGAGAGAGAGAGAGAGAGAGGGCTAAGCTCCAGCTTCATCCGACTACTGTCTCGAGTCGACAATTACTCTGGGAACAACGCTCTAGAGTCATGAGAGATAGACACCATCGAAGGGAGTAAATGCGTTGAGGCTCATGCGTGTGCATCCTTGCCGCGAGAGAGAGAGAGAGAGAGAGAGAGAGAGAGAGAGAGAGAGAGAGAGAGAGAGAGAGAGAGAGAGAGAGAGAGAGAGAGAGTTCTATTATCGTCCTCGGAGGTTAAATATGACCTATGGGACCAAATGAACATGTCAGGTGGTGTGAGTGGAGGTCATAAGTGACTCTTGATGCTAAAAAATGGCTGAAATGAGCGTTGCAATAGAGAGTCCACATCATGGTTGGGAGAGGAAGGTATGTAGGGTGAGCTCATGGCTGAATATATGGGAAAACAGGACCTAATGTGGTAAAAAATTGAGCACTCAAGTAGTGTGTGGTACTCACTCTCGCACTTGACGAGAGCATAAGGTGCAAAGTTGATGAGACTCCTCGTCAGTGCCCCAACGTCCTGTCCCGTAGTGTAGAGAATGGGAGCTAAGATGAATGGAGGCAATGGTGCGGATCGCACTCAACGGGATGGGCTCAAGGATGTAGGGATGGGTTCGGTTACCTCGTGTGGAGAAGAAGAGAGATTTGTAGTTTGGGGCAACGTGTGTGGTGTAATGGATGAAGCGAGAACCTCCGAATTTCTCCAAGCCGTGATACATTGGTATTGTAAGAAGGCCTCATTAACTTGGGAGTTGATCGATGCATCCTTGACAAGTGACATGCATCCCATCTTCCAAACCATTTCTTAATGTCAAGCATCCACCTCGAACTTAGTATTTTGCTCTTGCATGTCTTTTGGACCTTTTGAATTGCTTCATATGCAATTCTAGGAAGTCGATACAAAGGGCTACGTTGTGTCTTAAGCATGTACTCCACAACCCTTTGCATGCCCAAGACCTCAATGGGATGCGATCCAGACTCAAGAAGTAAGAGCATGTAGGGTTTTTGTGTATTGACTTGGAGAAAGTTGGTGAGAGAACGCTTTTGGACATTCTCAAACTCTTTCCAAGTAGACTTCCAAATGCTACCACCCCACACCTCCACTCCATAAAGAAGCACCGGTGTCACCAATATGTCAAAGAAGTACTTTTTGAGAGCCCAACACTTGATCTGTCCAGCATTGCACATGTTCTCAAATGCATAATAAGCCCTCTTTCCAGCTTGCAAGCGACGTATTGCACACTCCTTCCATTTATGATTGGATGGAACCTCAAGGCCAAGGTACTTGAAGCTACCTACCACTTCAAGTTGCTCATTGTTGTATACAATGCATGGATTCTTGTCATTGAGGGTCTTTACAAGCATAACCTTGGTTTTGGATCCATTCACGATCAGCCCGCTATGTAGGCAAAAGCATTCCAAGACACTCATAAGCTTTTGTGCATCTTCTAAGGTATGTGCCAAGAGCACAACATCATCGGCATAAAGCAAAAGCATGATCACTGCATTTCCAATCTTAACCTCTTCTATGCCTTCTTGGTGCATAAAATCAAGAACCATGCATTCCAATTCATCAATGAGTAGCCCAAAGAGGGTTGGGGAAAGTGGGCACCCTTATTTGACACCAATAGTGCTTGCAAATTTTTTTGAAATTCCATCTCCCATACGTAGTCAACATATCACTTTTTGGTAGATGCAAAAGACTGCATGCATAAATTCTCTCGGCACTTGAAGGCTTTGCATACCATGTCAAAAGCTTTCTTGAAATCCACAAAGCAACAATACAACTTTTTTCCTTTCAATCGATGCTTCCATAAGAACTCGAAGAGTGACAAGGTGATCAATAGTGCTATGCTGCTTTCAAAAACCTGCTTGGCCTAAACGGAAGGGAGCTACAACACTCCATCTTATCAACATTGGGTTGCTCATAGAGGTTCTTGCAATGCGTATACATATACTCAAGAGTCAAGTCATCAAAGATCTCAACACGCTTGCCTTTTAGATTTTTCCAAAACTTGCCACATGCATGTGCTTTCTCTTGCGCTAAAAGAAGTTGTTTTTTGACTTCCCACCTTCTCCTCTTTTGTTAAACAAGTGCTTTGTATGTGTGTGAACATTCCAAGTAAACTTCTTTGTCTTTGCTTGCATCCAATCTTAGCAAGTGTTTTCGGGCTTGACTACATTCCATGTCAAACCATTTCTTCTTGGTGCTACCCTTCTTAGACCTTTTGCAAGACATGTGTTTCATCAAAAAGCATTCCTTCGCACAAGAGCAAATTACTTTTTTGAACACTTTCCACTTGCATTTTAATGTTGGGATCTCTTGATGCTCTGTCATGCATAACATTTGGTCCACCATGTCAGCATATATATAAGTGCTCGTTTGAAGTCTAGACGTAGGTACGAATGATTCACATTATGATTGGAGGCTACATGTTTGGCTCTTTTACCATACTCGATGTCAATACATAACATCCTATGATCCGATTCAAGATTCCATTCACCAAGTGTAGTGCTTTGTATGCATTCTAGAGTGGCTTCCAAAAACAACATATAGTCAATTACGCTATCACCATTGTGCTTTCTACATGTAAAGTCATTGGTACCTTGCCATAAAGATACATCATTTGCAATGAGCATTCTGGTACTATTGCACATATGTAGAAGTGACTTTCCATAGTGATTCAGTTCTTTTGCATCATTAAAGCTTCGATTATACATGTATGAGTCATCCATTCTTCTTGAGACATGCGGCATGTCGAATTGTTATGTATCGTGTTGTAACGTATTTGTGCAAGCATTCATGTCTTCAAAGACAATGAATTCACCCTGGTCCTTGTAATGAACAATGTCTTCCTCTAGTTCAACAAAGGGCTGATCTCTATCCATATCCAAGCGGGCATAAAAGTTGGAGTCATAGTGAGGAATGTAGCAACCAGCCACAAACATGTTTTGACCATTTGGTGGATTGATTTTCAGCCATAAGCAGCATTTATACTTATCTTCTTTGACAATGAAAACATCTTTCAAAACCTTTTTTATCATACATGCTACATCTCCTTGGCCTCTACGTTGCTTTGCATTTTTGGCCCACATCAAAGAATGCAATTCGTATTTGTCGAATCCAAGAATTTGTTGTGCATCATGCTCCCATGTTTCAACAAGAAGTATCACATTGGAGTCATTGGTAATCTCATCAATGCCAATTCCCGCATTCCATGGATACCCGTTACAATTTCAAAGCTTATTCGCGAGCGTGAGTTGGTCTCATAGATCATGTGTCCCTATTTGTTGGGTGGACTTGCATCCTCCTCAAGTGACTTTTATTCTTGAGATGACACCTTAACCTTCTTGCTTCTTTCCTCATATGCTTTGCGATGTACATTTTGTTGCATAAGAGTGCGATCCTTGTATACATTACAACCCGTTCCTTTGAGGTAGATCCAACTATTGTCAAGGATGATCTTTCTCTTTACCTCATGAGCCATGGTACATACAATAGGTCTTTCCTCCGAGTGAGGGACTCCTTGTTTTCCAACTCGATGTGCACCATAAGCCATGATTCCAGACTTGCCAAAGTATATAGCAAAAAACTCTTCAATAGCAACCGCAAGAGATTGGGGTGTTTCCATGCTTTCCTCCTTGATTCCACGAATGACGATGTTCTTTGAGCATTTTTGCCTTTCTTGCAATTCTTGAGTGTCCACATTCTCTACATTATTTGCTTGGACAACGGCTTGCGTGATAGGAGATGTAGAAACCACATTATCCTTACATATATCAGCCCATGATTTGGATGCATTTCTCATCTCACATACATCATGTCGTATTGTATCTATCGTTTCCTCTTTCAATACATGATCACTCTCCACTTTGCTCAACAACTTTGCTCAAGTGCTCTTTCAAGACATTCATATCAACAAGAGAGCGCTTACATTCTTGAACTTCATTCTCAAGATGCATCAAACGTGTTGTTTGCATTTTAAGAACCTTCTTGAGGTGCTCATTTTTCACAACAAGAACTCTTAAAGTGCCATTCTCCATTGCAAATGCGCGCAACTCTTCACCTTCTTTGTTGACGGTTTCTTGTAATGAGACCAAGTAAGCCATGATCATTGCTTCAGTTGTTGTAGACGATGTGGTTGAATTAGAATCCAAATTCCTTGGAGATTTTGCATCATTCTCCATGGCGAGTGTGGATTTTCCACCCTTGCGAGTTTTGTCCGACATTGCCTTCAAGTCAGCAACAAAAACGCAACATTTTGACAATTTTTCCAATTTTGAGAGAGAGAGAGAGAGAGAGAGAGAGAGAGAGAGAGAGAGAGAGAGAATCCTACCCATTTTCTCACCAACTGGCACTGTTGTTAGCAATTTTGTGTGTGTGTGTGTGTGTGTGTAAGAGAGAGAGAGAGAGAGAGAGAGAGAGAGAGAGAGAGAGAGAAAGAGAGAGAGAATCTTGCAGCCTTTGTCGCCCGTCTGTGTAATTTGACTAACGATGAATATTTTTACATTGTTCCTCTAACTCTCAAGAAGGAACATCATGCGCTTATCACAAATCATTAAAAAACTTCTTTCAAGGACTTACCTCAAAAAAACCTTAGCAAATTCAAATATGTTAAAAACCTTATCACGATGCTAGAGCACATGTCTGATAGCGATGCAACACGTGCTTGAATTTCGTTCCCTCAGGAGCAATTAAAAAGAAAATACAGTAGAGACGTTCAACTACACTTCAAGCAAGCGATGAGGCCTCCAACATGGAAGCATGCAACACGTGCTTGAGTTCAATCCCATCAGGAGCAATTAAAGAAAAGAGATGCAGTGGAAGCTCAACTACGCTTCAAGCAAGTGGCACGATGTAATGGAAATGGCCTATGAACCTTGAGAATAGCGGAATTAAGAGAATTAGAGTGAGCAGTTTTGTGAGATCACTTTGAGAACATAGAGGGTGGACTTAATTGATGGTAACAACATAAACATAGTACTTAATTACCTTGGCATGAACAATACTTTTGCAAGAGAGGGAGTATTAGAGAACATGACAATAGTTGAGGACCGGATTTACTTGGAGCCGGTCGCCCCTTAAAAAGGCGTTTGTATTATAGATTCTCCCATCAAGAGAGACTTGGTACAATACAATCTTTGTGTTCCTTGTGACCTTGGTGATGCTATGAAGATGGAAAGCTTCATGTATCACGAGCATAACATAAACTTTGGCAAAAACATTAACTATCCCAAGGCCTCAAACACCTTCAAAGGTGGAGAGAGTTAGTGGGGAATGAGGGTAGGGAAGAGGAAGAAGAATCATCCATAGGAGAAAGAAATAGTTCCTCACTTATCATCACTCTTCTTGCTTAGCATAGCTTAATAGCATAGTAATGAAGAGGAAGAAGATGACAATCTTAAGCATTGAAGCATGGCTCTTGGTTGGATTTGCATTCCATAGCCAAGGTTGTTGGTGTAGGCTCTCAACCTCTCAACAAGCTTGGAGAAGGAGATGGAGCTCTTGCACTTTGCATTTCACACAATGAGAGTAGGTGTGTGTGTGTCTGGGGGAGAGTATACCCCCTCTCATGCTTGGTCTACACCTCTTTCTCTCTCTCTCTCTCTCTCTCTCTCTCTCTCTCTCTCTCTCCTTTGTATTATTTAATTATATCATTTGGACATGTGTCCTCTTTTTCCTCTTTGAGAGAAAGAGCTTATTATTTATTTTTATGCATCTAAATTTTCATTGGACCCCTTTAAAGCCTATTCAATAGGATTCAAGCACATCATGAGGGCCACATGGGGAGGATCTTCACATGTGTCTCTTATGCTTCTTAAGATATCATGTTTGAATTGAACACTTCAAGCACCTAGTCATTCAAGCATGGAAACAGTTTATGCCTCTTGAGAGTTTATGTTTGAATTGAACACTTTAAGAACCTTAGTCATTTAATCATGAGAAGCAACTCAAGCTTGGGAGAGGTTTCCATAAACACTTTAAGCACCTTAGTTAGCAAGCCGACAAGCACCTCATGCTTGGGTAGGACTCCCACCTCAAGGTCAGCCCTAGCTTGCCTAAAGTCAAATGACTTTTTAACACTAACTTTTGGAGGTCTTTGATGAAGCTAGCCCTAAGGTCTTTTAAGCCTTATTAGATGCACATTTCTCTTTGATAGACTACCTCCTTTTGGACCCCTATTGAGATGTAACCATCTCTCCTCTTGGTCCCTTGTTGAGGTAAATCTAGAAGCACTTATTGCACATTGCTCTTCGGTAGACTGTCTCCTTTTGGACCCCTATTGAGATCCAACCATTTCTCCTTTTGGTCCCTTGTTGAGATAGGTCTAGAAGCACATATCTATATCCTAACTCTTGTTCCCCTTTTATCTTCCCATATTAAATGATCAGTTTAATATGAGAAAATCATTTAGTAAAGCTAGATATTATATTTTATGACATTACCTCTCTCTTGAAATCATAGTCGTCCTTGACTATGAGGTAGAGAAGATAAAGCCTAGTCATTAGTCCATGTTTCTTAGTGGATAGAGGATCCCTTTTTACCCTATGATATCATTCTAGAATGGATGACTAATCCATTTGGTGCTTAGGAGACTTAGCTGCCCTACAAGCATGTCTGATCTTTAGTCCAGATCTTTAGTCCATACCATAATTCCAAAGTAGAGTGACAAGTTCTACTTGGTGTTTGGGAGACGTCGTCACCACAAACATGATCCTAAGCATGTATACTTCTTAAATTTTGTGCACAATAAAAGAAAGAGAATTGTTGGAATGAGGGTTGCAGAGAAATGCACACAGCTTGGAGAAGACGAAGGAAGCTCAAGGCACACAAATGAGAGTGTATTACTTAGTGTGCAATGGAAAGATAGATAGCCCTAGAGTGATGGGCGTATATACAATGCACGGGGGAAAAAACCTCCTAAAGAGGGAAAAATGCCCTGGAGATCCTAGTGTGTTCACACACATCACTACCACATGTATACGGTAACAAATCCCCCCCTCGAGTGATGCGGTGAACGAGAGCTGGCATATGAGTAAAGGGAAGTGCCATGCCCTGAGGACATGATCAGTCCACAAAGAAGAGTAAGCCCAAAGCTTTGCAGAAAGCTTCGAGGTTCTCATGAGACAATGCCTTTGTGAAAAGATCTGCAAGGTTGTCCTGTGTTGGCACATAAGCCAAGCTGATCTCTCATGTTGAGAGCCTCTCCCTGACATAGTGGTAATGGACCTCAGTGTGCTTTGTGCGAGCATGAAAAATTGGGTTCCTCGCAACTGCCAGTGTGCTCTGACTATTAGTCTAGATCGTGTTGACAATGTCCTGTCCAACACCCAAATCAGTCATAAGGCGTCTGAGCCATACACACTCAACCGTAGCTGCTATGAAGACTATCCTGTACTCAGCCTCACAACTCGAAGTGGCCACAGTAGGTTGCTTCTTGCTCAACCAAGATATACATGAACTGCCAAGCATGAAACAAAAACTACTTGTGGACACTTGCGTGTCAAAACAACCAGCCCAATCCGAGTCCCAATCCGAGTCCGAAAAAGCGTGTAAGTCTGGCGGCAATGATCCCCCCTTGGGATAAAACAAGCCAAGGTAAAAATCCACTCAAGTAGCGGAAAATCCTCTTGACAGCCTGCCAATTCTTAGACCCTGGGCTATGCATACATTTGTTAACCTATAAGAATGCAAACTGAATATCCGGCCTTGTGTTGCATACATACATGAGGCAACCAACAACAATTTGGTAAAGAGTGACATCAACAGGATCACCAACTCATGTAGACTCAACTTTAAACTTGTTTCCATGGGAGTGGCAATAGGTTTGCAATCCTCAAATCCAATTTCCATAGAAATGTCTCTATGTAACTTTTCTGACACAAGGCAATACCACCATCACACTGCTTACTCCCAAGTAATGATGCAACAGCCCCAAATCTTTCATCTTGAAAGTAGCATGCAAATCAGCCTTAAATTGAACAATATGTGCCTCATTGGGACCAATGATTAGCAAATCGTCCACATAAAGAACAACAATGAGAAGTACATTGCCCTCACACTTGACATACAATGTGCTTTCTGTTGGACTGTTACGAAAGCCTCGTTTGACCAAATGAGTGTCAGCTTTCTCATACCAAGCACAAGGAGATTGCTTCAACCCATACAAAGCCTTCTTACATCTGCACACTTTGTCCTCTTGCGCTTTCTTGACAAAACCGCGAGGCTGCGTTACATAAACTTTCTCAAATATTTCACCATTCAAGAAAGCAGTAACAATGTCAGATTGATGTACATCTCAACCAAAATGAGCTGCCAATGCACATAGAAAACGAACAGTAGTCATACGACAAGTGGAGCAAAAGTCTCTTCATAATCTATGCATTTTTGTTGTGTATAACCCTTTGCAACAAGTCGAGCCTTATGGCAATCAATCTCACCATCCATCTTGCGCTTCAATTTGTGAACCCACTTCGTACCAATGGCCTTTTTGCCAGGAGGCAAATCACATAAAGTCCATGTGTCATTTTCTATAAGTGCATCATATTCTGATTGCATGGCAGCCATCCAATTTTTTGAATTCTGTGCTTCATCAAAAGACAGAGGTTCCTCAACATCATGTAAGCTAGACACAACCAAAGCATAACAATCTGATGCATAAGATGCATGGCAAGAACCTGAACGAGTACGACTAGACAAAGGTGCATCCAAAATGAGCTTGTTTACTGAACCTGTCTATTATCGTCCATATTCCCGTATTCCCATGGATAGACTTAGGCAATCCAAAGATAGGATAGTGTGATTGACTATAGGCTACTCTTTGAAGGCATCATGTATCGCATAAAGAGACCAATGGATCTCGGAATTAAACCATTGGACCTTATGTATTGACCTTGCATGTGAAGAAGCAACTAAGCATGATAATCTCAGCCAAAGAGAAGAGAAGTTATCACTATGTATGTATTTCAAAAGAGCACCAATGTACATTGAAATGGTTGACCAAAAGTTATGGATGATAAAGCTTCAATATGACGCGGAAGCTTTCAAAAAAATTATTTATTCTTGTGCCGAAGAATGCTTTGCCATAAAGCATCTCCAGGGTATCAATAAAGATAGATTACGCAAAAGGTGGTTTGATAAAGAATGTCAAGATGGTTGAAAGTCATTGATAAAGCTTGATGTAATTATGGACAAAGGTAACTATCAAAGTCATTTGCATACATACAAGGCGTTGATTCAAAAGAAGAGAAGAAGATGAACAGTAAAGCAACAACTTTTTCAAGTCGAAGAAAAGGCACGTGCATGTGGAAGATTTTGGTAACTTAAGTTTTGTGGATATGTACACACATTGTAGGCAATTATATGGGCAACCAAATACTGAAGAAATACCTTTTTATGGTTCACTCCCATGTATGTCCTCTTTTTTCACTATTGAGGATATATGCGATGGGCTTGAAAAATTGGCTACTCGCAAAGCGGGAGATCTTCAAGGTATCAAGCCGGAGATGATCAAATGGATAGGAGATTTTACCCATGATTGGATGTGTGATATGCTCAACCTTGCACTTCAACATGGTATGCCTTATGAATGGAGTACTAATTGGGTCAATCCTTTGCATAAAGAAGAAGATGTAAAGAATGTAAATAACTATCGAACTATAATGATTAGGTCTCTTACGAAAAAGTTGTTTGGGTGCATAATGGAGATGAAATTGAGTGATTGGGCTGAAGAGAATGGAAAGTGTGCAAAAGGACAAGTGGGTTTTCGTCAATGCCATAGCACCATTGATCATCTTGTCACTCTTCGTGTTCTCATGTAGAAAAGTCGGTTGAAAGGCAAGTGATTGTATTGTTGTTTTGTGGACTTTAAGAAAGCCTTTAATATGATTCCACGTAATAATTTGTGGAGAAGGATGAAAGAACTCTAAGTGCCAAGTGAGTTTATGCTTACGGTTTCTTGAATCTATGAGAAGGTAATGTGTCAATTGCGCATGGAAAGAGGAATTCCAAAATTTGTTGTAAGCACTATATTGAGGTTAAACAAGGATGTCCGTTGTCACCAACTCTCTTTGGTCTATGTATCGATCAATTGTAACATATGGTACTTGACTTTATGCAAGAAGAAGACATTGAAGAGGTCACTAATTGCAATGCGGTAATCATGATTTTGTTGTATGCGGATGATGTAGTGCTTCTAGCACACACTTTAGACGATGCACAAAAGCTTATGGTTGTTCTTGAGAACTTTTTCTTGCATAGTGGGCTGATTGTGAATGAATCCAAAAAAAAGGTTATGCTTGTGAAAACCAACCATGAGGAGAAGCCATGCATTGTGTACAACAATGAGACACTTGAAGTTGTTAAGAGCTTTAAGTACCTTGGCCTTGAGGTTCCTTCCAATCACAAGTGGCATGAATGTGCTATGCATTGTTTGGAAGCGGGAAAGAGAGCATATTATGCATTTGAGAACATGTGTAATACGAAAAACATCAAGTGTTGGGTTCTCAAGAAGTACCTTTTTGATGCATTGGTGACACCTGTTCTTCTTTATGGAGTTGAAGTGTGGGGCGGGAGCATCTCAAAGTCTACTTGGAAAGAGTTTGAGAATGTTCAAAAGAATTTTCTTACAAACTTTCTCCAAGTTAAGACATAAACACCATATATGCTCCTACTTCGTGAGTCAAGATCTCTTCCAATTGAGATTATGGGCATGGAAAGGTTTGTGGAGTACATGATAAAGATGCGTCAAAACCCTTCACATCGACTTCCTACAATTGCATGGGAAACAAGCACAAAAAAGTTCAGAAGACGCATAAAAGCAAGATCTTGAGCACGGGATGGATGCAAGACATAAAGAAGTGGTTTGTAAGATGTGATGCATTACACTTGCTACATGATGCTTCAATTGACTCCCAAGTGAATGAACCTTTTCTACAATGCCAATGTATTACGGCTTGGGAGAAATCCAGTGGATCACGATAAATTACACCACCCATATTGCCCCCAACTACAAAACCATGGTCTTCGCTGAAAGAGAAAACCGTACTCACACTTACATGCTTGAGCCTATCCCCTTGTCGGTGATACACACTATCGCAGCCATTTTGGCTTAGCTTCCATTCTCTTTGATGCGAGACGGGGCGTTGGGACAATGAAAAAAAGTCAAATTGACTGTGCACATTATGCTCACTGCAAGTTCGAGAGTCTGAGTACCACACACTACTAGAGTGCTCAGCTTTTGGTCACATCCGAACTTGCTTCTCTCACATTTTCAGCCACATGACATAGACCTACACACTTTCCTTTCCCAGCCACACTGTGGGCTCTCCATTGCAACTCTCATCAGCACAATTTTGGAGCATCGAGAATCACTCATCAACCATACACATACTACATCACATGTAACTTTGGTCCCATAGGTCATATTTGACCTCCGAGGATGATAAGAAAATCTATCTATCTATCTATCTCTCTCTCCCTCTCTCTCTCTCTCTCCCTCTCTCACATTGATGGTGTGGTCTTTCACGCTACCCCCTCTCTCTCTCTTTTGCTATCTCTCTCTCTCTCTCTCTCTCTCTCTCTCTCTCTCTCTCTCTCTCTCTCTCTCTCTCTCTCTCTCTCTCTCTCTCTCTCTCTCCCCCCCCCCCCTTGATAGTAGTGATCCCTCACGATACTCTTCTCTGTGTGTGTGTGTGTGTGTGTGGTAACCATAGAATCTTCTCTTGTTGGTCTTGCCATGTTTGAGTGGCCACGATAAAATCTCCCTTTGACTCATGAACACACACACACACACACACACACACACTCTCTCTCTCTCTCTCTCTCTCTCTCACACACACACACACACACACACACACACACACACACACACATTTAAACATGAAAATTTGTTTTTACCCTTAGTAGATGAGAACTCTATACAATCTATACCCACACAAGCTTTTTGTAAAGCAAGTCATGCTCACACATTGCCGATCATCTCTCGCTCTACCTCTCTCATAAAGAATTCACTCTTACAAAACCTAAGCATGCAGCTTCGCATGCAATCACGACATCCTTGGAAAATATAATTGGTATGTTCTGACTTGCCGTATCCTCTGCACACATGGAGTATCCTAATTTTCTATGGCATTGTCTTGGTTTGATCCTTTTCAATCACTCTAAGGATATGATGTTTTTTTAATAGAGTTAATTGGGTCCCCATTGGCCGACTCTAATCTACATATGGTTGCCTTTATCATTAGCACATGCACATTCGGTGTTGGATTTTTGTACATAACCTATCTATTCATACATCCAAACTCGCATTCTCGCAGGGTTCCATTGGTGCGAATACATCTCACCCGCTCTCTTGCTTAAAATGCTGTATAGCTTTCATAAGCTTCCAACGTTGCTTGTACTCACCATAACTGGCTCAAGGCTGATTCTTGAGGATCGATCACCACACACACACACACACACACACACACACACACACACACACACACACACACACACACACACACACACACACACACACACACACACACACACACACACACACACACACACACACACACACACACACACAAAATCTTTCACGGAACAAAAAAAGCTTAGCTGATAAATATTTCAGGAGCCCTTCATCTACATCTCTATTATACCGCCCATTACATGATCACATAAACATCCGTCACAGTAGAAGCATGTGTTTGGACGATCGGCCAAAGGTAGGATACGAGTCGCCAAGACGACCCCATACTCCCAAGTGCGTGGAGTAATGTTAAAATATCCTCTTAATTGATGACCATAACTACGGTACAAGAAAATCTTATGAGAAGGTAGAAACTGGGCTAGCAGGTATAACCGATCTGAAAAACTTGGCTTTATTGAATATTCTATGTGATAATACTGAGGACCTAGGCCCAGTACCTCAACAACCATTTCCAATCCGATATTGTTTTTGAAATGCTCTCGACCCCATAGAGTCACTCGAGTCACTCGGTCCTAAGTGCATGGAGTAATGTTAAAATATCCTCTTAATTGACGACCATAACTACGGTACAAGAAAATCTTATGAGAAGGTAGAAACTGGGCTAGCAGGTATAACCGATCTGAAAAACCTGGCTTTATTGAATATTCTATGTAATAATACTAAGGACCTAGGCCCAGTACCTCAACAACCATTTCCAATCCGATATTGTTTTTGAAATGCTCTTGACTCCATAGAGTCACTCGAGTCACTCGGTCCTGATAGGTCCACCACTTGGTTTGAGAAATTGAGGTTCCTAACTGCGGAAATAAATGAAGTTCATAACGGAGTAAGGTTGCTCTCCGAGTAGAGGTACTGGACAGATAAATATGTGCAGTTGCTATAGAAAAAACCTGTTCTTGAATGTATGCCATAATTTAGTAAATACGACTGGTAAGCAGATTAGCTGAAGATGCTAAACTCCGGAAAGGGTACTCTGGACTTTGTTTTTTGTAAATATATCTCCCATCTTATATAGACCCACTGGTTTTTACTCCTAGACCAGAGAGAATTTTTTATATACTCTCACCATTATGATAGGTAGATTTTTTACCCTAGGGATAGCTGAATGACATTAACCTTACTATAGGGTTGGGAAGTAGGTGTAAAACTGCTTTGTATGATCATACGAGGCTTAATACAATAAAATTCTCAACTAATTGAAGGACCAGGTATCAACTATGGAATAGTTTGGTATCCATTACAAATTTGGTATTTGGTGTACAATATGAACTGTCCGTGCATTCAAACTTTATATTGTCTTATCATTGTTCAGAAAATGCTCTGTAGCATGGTTTGTTTCACCAAGTATGCAATGTAGCTGTAGTGGCTTTGGAAAATTGAATCTCGACTTGTTTGTTTTGAAAAAAATAACACTGTCTCTTTTAAACACACTGCACGACCCTGAGACCAAAAGGGAAAACTAAATAAAACTACCCGAAGGGTGGTTTATCTCTCACCTTTTAGTATACCAAGAGCCTATCATATGGTTCGGGGGAATTATATGATTATAGACCCAAGGCCAGTTGCAATCACTCCGACTGGGTGGAGACTATGGAAATGCCTAGTTATTTGGGGGGGCCATAATGTGGCAGGCACTGCCAGTCCTTGCATGTAACTTAAATCTTTACCTTGTATTAAGGTAAAATTGGGAAATACAGTATGGTGGCTTTTACTCTGAGTGAGCGGGCCTCCTACCACACGCAACCGCCTGTACTGAGAGGGGGTGTCCGCAGCCGATTAGTGTATGCAACATTAACGCGTAAGGGGCCTGATTCTGCCGGATCTCGTGCTTGATTTAATCCCTAAAGACTTGCTCGCATAATGTGACCTCGATGGGAGGTGCTGGTACTACTGTGGGTCGCGTTTTCCGCAAATGACTTCAACTTGTATAAATATTGGTGAGTACTCATACTCACTTAGCAACATCGTTTTCGGTTCACTTCTCTGCATGTGTAAGGTCATTACTGTGTGTGTGAGAGTTTCTGCTGAAGCTGTGGTCACATCATGCCAAAAAAATCTGAAAAATCAATTGTGGAAGTTCCCTCGGCTCCTAATCTACAAGTTAAATTAAAATCTATTCTGCTCTTTTTGAATTGGTGTATTGCCGGAAGTTCTGGCTTAGCAGGTTTTCTCTACTAAATGGAATTTTTTGGATGGTGTGGAATTTAAAGGGAAAGAGGTTTGTATATGGCTAATGATGAGATCTTTTGTGGAACTACTATGCAGTAGGTGTAATGAAAAGGATACTGTTGGTTTTTGAAATAAAATCAGAAATTCAAATAAAAAAAGGGTGTGCTGTATTGGGTGTATAAGATGGTATGAAATTTGTTTGAGCAGCTGTAATACTACAGGGCTTGGTACCATGGGTAAGTGGATAAGACCCCGGACTGTTTTGGGTTCTAGATACGGTGCATATTTTTGAATCGGCTAAAGAGGTCATTATGTACTGATTTCGGAAATTGGTGCCCTGTCTTTTGATACTCTCTATGTAGTATGTGACATTACATATCCTAATGTGGGAGTAAATATTGGTTTGTGCAAATGGACTCGACCTTTCTTACTGTATTAACTGCAACTGAAATCGGACATAGAATCCGCAAAAGATTTTGCATAGTTTTATTTCTCAAAATTGTAGGTACATACTAGTGAGATTGATTTGTTCTAGTGCAGATACCTATCTTACTGTATAGGCGAATTGTTATATTGAAGTCGCAAAAAAACCGGCTTTGGATAAGTTGCCCTGCCTTTAGATAGTCTGTAGAAAGTGAGTTGCATCTTAGACCGGACTGTGATAGTAATATGCTGGTATCTATTTTACTTTATTTTTTTACATCACATACTAGGATGTTTAAGCGAAAGATTCGGGTAGATGGTCACTAATTCAACATGTGACGCATTTTTGCTGGCCTTGGTTAGCTTGAACCTCGGATATTTGATGAATTATGCTTGCCTTCATCTGCTCGCTTCTTAGTATCACTCAAAGTACATAAGAGCTGGTCTTTTTCCTAACATCTAGCAGTACATACAACTAAAAGCTTCTAATTAGTTGGTGTAAAATGTTCTCAAGACTATGAGGAAAGTAAATTTTTTTTTCCTTCTTAGCTGGTCCGTGCTGTTACTCTTATGTCTTGTCACTCTCAAACGAGGGCTGAGCTGGCTCTAGGTACTGAGTTGTCTATGGTGATTATGGTATAAAAGACATGGTATAACTGGCTTGAGCTATAGTATGTTAGACTTGACAGAATAACATAGATATTTCTTTAGAAAAGGAAGTGAGTATAAAATGGTTTTAAAAAAAAAGGGGAGCTCGGGTTTGTAAATTGGTAAATTCTGAGTTTTTTTGGAATATCCCAGCTTGTTTACATAAGGGTTCTTAAAGGAAGATTTGTTCCAAAAGATAGTTTTTAATATATTTCAAACTATATGGAAGAGGTGGTCCTTAATTAACTAAGATCTGGCTCGAGATTTCTACCTCTATAAATTTTTTTTCTCCAGTCTGATTAAAGTAGAAAAATTTTCATTAATCTACCAAAAAAATCTCCTATAATCTTAGGTTTGACAAATGAAGTTTTATATTAAAAAAAAAGAAATATATATATATATATATATATTCAAGAATTAACCTGATATATAACTGCTCTAAGGGGTTTTCTCTCCTTTTTCAGTTTGGCAAAAAAGCCAAGGAACTTTTTGTCTAAAAAAACAACAAAATACAAGTTAAGAACTGTGTGTTTTTTTATGGTGACATGGATAACAACTGGGATGCCCAGCATCACCTACGTACAGTCACGTGCTAACGAATTGTTTTCTTGTGGCTGTGGGTGTAGGTGAGGGCTACCTTCCTTGATTAAAACATTCTGTTCTTAACAAATGGTGGATCTATTATTGTGATGGAAAATTTCCCAGACTTTGGGTTTGAGGATTCTTGAGCTATACTCTGTTATCTTCATTACCTTGTACATAATTTATTTCAATAGCAAAGAGATTATTGTACAAATCCATTGTACTTTTCTAGAATTGTTGGTCTGTGAACAGTTAGTGTTCGTTTGCATATATATATATAGATTTAGAACTGCTACACACACAATAAATGCAAATGAGAGATTGACTTGGCAGTTGATCTCTCTCAGACAATGACTCTAGAAACTTTCGCCTATTATAGTATAATTTTTATACTCTAATAGGCCGGGGTGCTATCACACAGTCTCAGTGGTTTTTTAACCTGACTGGTGTAAGGTTGCTAGCACTACCATTCCATTTTGTATTCTTGACTCTCACTTTACCTTAAATACTATCATTTACATAATCTATTACTTCTGTTAACCAGGTTGTGGGAAAGCTCACTGCAAGAATTAAAGTCTGCTCTGACCCAGAAAAAAGAGCTCTGATTTCGGAGAAGTTACGACTCACGAAAGAAATTGAAAAGACCTTCCCTCACATCTCACTTAGGATTAGGCCTTATCTACATAGGGCTGTAAAATTCAAAAAGATGTAACTCTTTGTGTTAGATCTTCAGGTCTACACTTCTCTTCCAATAATATGGAATTCTAACTACTGATAATTTTGCAGATTGTTTCCCTTTTCCAAGGGCTTGCTCTTCCTGTGGAACCCCTTTCCCTTGCCTCTCTACTTGTACTAAAATGTATACAAGATAGAGAAGCCTCTGCCCTAATTTACGACTCTTTGAAGGATTCTAGTCTGTCTCTTGTCCAACTTATTTCATTTGAGCGATGGGTTAAAGTACTGGCTCTCCTTGTAAAAAATAAATATGATGGTATCAACCTTTTGATGGAATTTACTTCTAATCTGGCTGGACTTTCCAAAACACATACTCAGGACTTAGCATCTTTCTCTTCCAAAGGCTTTGAACTCTCCAATCTTCTTAGAAAATTTTGTGGGATTAGTCCTATCTTTGTTACAGCTCTCTCTACGCCTATAGTCCCTCCACCAAATAGCCTCTTTTGTAGAGATGCAACTGCATTAGAAGCGGTAAAAGAATTTCAGAAAGACCTTTGTTCACTCAGTGAAGCTTTGCTTTTGGACATGGTACCGAAAGTTTCTAGGGCCTTTCCTTTTTAACTTTCAAGGCAAATTGAGGTAGAATCCCTGGGGGTAGACCATAGGCTGTGGATGTTCCCAAATAAAGGATTTCTAGCACCCATATCTATGGAAACCTGGGTCTTCCTTGCCAATTTGGCCCCTGCAACTATTGAGGAATGCAAACTTAAAGTTCTGAAAGGGATCCAGCTCTTGGACAAAGGGGATTTGATTAAAGCTCCGTTCAATATGAGTTTCCTTGATGATGAAAAATGTAGTTCGAATACAGGTTTATATGCAAGAACTAAAGGGGTGATGACCTTTAGTAAAAGTAATGCTAATTACTACACCGAGACAATATGGAATGTGTTCAGGCCTTACCTTAAGTGTGCTTGCAGATTCTTAGACCCCAAAGTTGCGTGCGAGTCAATCATAATTTGGTTTGACCATGCTATTTGGTACGCCCTCAACAACTGCCTAGTATCTTTCCTGATAAAGCAGAAGAATTTCACCTTTCCCTCTTTTGCTCTTGGCTTGGTGGACAAGCTAAAGATCTGGTCTTAGCTCAAATTGCCTTTATTCAGTACAGATATGATTATGTGTGACACTCTTGAAGAACTTGGATCGGATGGGTGTGGTACTCTGCTAACCACTTATGGCAGCTTTAAAGGTATCAAAAGTATGGTCGGGCAAATCAAACCGAATATTGAAGAGGATGAATCTCAAGTTTCCAAACGTCCTAATACTCTTGGCTCTCCGGCAGCATCTTACACCTCTTTCTTAACTCCCTCCTCAAGTGAATCTGTGTTTGGAAGAGGGAGAAGTAGAAGTTATGTGAGAGGTCGGGGAAGAAACCCTTCCAATCAAAAACCTTTTGGATATGTAATATGCAAGATCGAAGGAGTGCTTGTGGAAGACGTTACCTACCTCCAAAGGAAGAAGCGTGTAAAAAGATTATCTCACATTGCTTGTTTGCAAGCAAGATTTTGGATTTCTTTACTCCCCAAGCTATTTTCTCAGAATGTTTTGGACATATTTTTGGATCGAATTTATTACTAAAGGATGTGATGATTGGATGGAAATACTCACCGCCTATTAAGAATCTTTTTTATTCTAATGAATTTCTCTATAATAAGGAGATACTTATCTGCTCTTGTCATCTATTTCAAAAATTCTGTAAAAACTTCACTGACTTTGGTTTACATATTTGTACATCTAACTTAGAAATCGTTTCTGATCCACAAGTAAGGAGCCTCTTGAGTAAAGGCCTGAATCATATTCCTCCTTTTCCACTAAATCCTCAAAGTGCCTTATTTGCACTACTTGAATGCCTGGCTGACTTGGCCTTAAAACTCCAACTGGAGGAGGAAGTTCACTTCCAACTTACTTCAACACTCAAAGGAATTTTTTGGAAAAAGATCAGTCTTATGCCACAAGTATGGCTAAGCACTGATACCACCTGGCTTACGCCTAAATTGAAGACCTCTATTTCTGACACTAAAATGAAATGGCTTATTATTGGCCTAGATAAAGCCTCTAATACGGCGTCCTTTATATGTAAGAAATTAGCTTTCGAGGCTGCCAATTCAAGACTGAATAGTAAAGACTTTCTTAAACTTGAGAACTCTTCGCTATGTGTAGCTACAACATTGAACAATGAATTATCTGGACTTGGTTATAGTCTCGACTCTCTGAAAATTCCTGTACTCTTCCCAACATATAAGAATCATAAACATAAATTTAGATGGATTTCTCACGCTTCAAAAAGCCTGTTCTCTTGTGTTACGGATGATATCACCCACAACTTAAATTTTGTTCTACTAGAAATCAAAGATATCCGTGCCATCAAACACAGAGATATAAAGAGATTCAGAAATATAAGTTATTGCCCTCTTTGGGTAAAAAAAAACGCAGCTGAGGTATATATCAACCTCCCAAAAAACATTTACTCTATCTTCACGGCAGACATAACTCAATGTTATGAAAATATCCCTTTAGATGGACCGTATGGGCTTGTTTATACCTTATCATGTCTTATAAAGATTGCCTTTGCCCACAGAAAAGAGCTTGGGTATACTTGCATCTCACAAAAAGGGAATAAAGTATGGGTAAAAAAATCAAAAAAATCCGCACCGTTCATCTTTAAAGAGGATGATTTATATAAGTATATCTTTTGGCTACTTAATAACAGTTGTATCCAATTAGGTGATACGTGCTACAAACAAACTCTAGGGATCCCAATTGGTTTTGCTTGCTCTCCGATTATGTGTAATCTATATCTCTGTTACTTCGAATACCAATGGCTCCTAAGAATATTAGAAAACCCAGCGAGTAACTCATTACTTACACACTTTGCACATTCATTTAGATTTATGGATGACCTGTGTAGCCTCAGCAATCCCATGTTTGAGATTGCTCTTAATGATATTTATCCACCGTGCCTTAGTATTGAACCTACATTCTCTGAGAGAGTTCTTTGGCAGGATAAATGGATCATTTCTAGGACACACTTCCTGAATATTGAGCTATATTCTGTTATCTTCATTACCTTGTACATAATTTATTTCAACAGCAAAGAGATTATTGTACAAATCCATTGTACTTTTCTAGAATTGTTGGTCTGTGAACAGTTAGTGTTCGTTTGCGTATATAAATAGATTTAGAACTGCTACACACACACACACACACACACACACACACACACACACACACACACACACACACACACACACACACACACACACACACACACACACACACACACACACACACACACACACACACACACATTTAAACATGACAAATTTTTTTTACCTTAGTAGATGAGAACTCTATACAATCTATACCCACACAAGCTTTTTGTAAAGCAAGTCATGCTCACACATTGCCGATCATCTCTCACTCTATCTCTCTTATAAAGAATATCAATCTTACAAAACCTAAGCATGCAACTTCGCATGCAATCACGACATCCTTTGAAAATATAATTGGTTTGTTTTGACTTGCCGTATCCTCTACACACATGTAGTATCATAATTTCCTATGGCATTGCCTTGGTTTGGTCCTTTGCAATCACTCTAAGGATATGATCTTTTTTTAATAGAGTTAGTTGGGTCCCCATTGGCCGACTCTAATCTACATATGGTTGCCTTTATCATTAGCACATGCACATTCGGTGTTGTCTTGTTGTACATAACCTATCTATTCACACATCCAAACTCGCATTCTCGCAGGGTTCCATTGGTGCGAATACATCTCACCCGCTCTCTTGCTTAACATGTTGTATAGCTTTCAGAAGCTTCCAACACTACTTGTACTCGCCATAACCGGCTCAAGGCTGATTCTTGAGGATCGATCAACACACACACACACACACACACACACACACACACACACACACACACACACACACACACACACACACACACACACACACACACACACACACACACACACACACACACACACACACACACACACACACACACACACACACACACACACACACGCACGTATACTTATACAACAATTTTTTTTTGGTTTCCTCGCAAAGGTTACTATATACAATCTACTTTACTAAAAAATTAATATGGGTCATTTTTTGGGGGACATACCTCTCCCGTCTATCCTCACATGGGTACCCACCCCTAGGTCTATGATGCATAAAATGTCGCCTTCATGAATAACCTAACTTTTCATGCCCTTGATCTACTTGTCTTGCTTGACTGTATTACCATACACCGCAGCCTACTGCATACACCCACATGCAATCTCTCTCTCTCTCTCTCAACGCAAGCAGGACTAGCCTTGTTCACGCCCTTGCTCTATTTGACTAGCTTGACAGTATTACCATACACCGTAGCCTACGGCGTACACCTACATGTAATCTCTCTCCCTCTCAACCCCCATTAAGAGAGCAGGTCTGACCATGAAGCTGCTTGGGAACCTGTAGCCACTGAAGAATCAGATCGTGGGGCGTCTACTGACGTTGAGCAGCTCAAATGGCCTATAAAAAGGTGAGTGCGCTTTGAGCCTCACTTAGTCTGTGGGTATTCTTTATCTACGTGTGTTTTTTTAAGTGAGGTGTGAGAGCTTTGATAATATGCCGCAATGGAGGTTGTTGAACTACCAACTTAGGTTGGTCCTATTACTATGATAAGTCTGGGTATTGTCTGCTATTTGCACAATTATCGACTCGCTTTTTTATGGGTTTTTTGTTGAAATATTATGCTGGGAATACATACTTTGCATAAACTGATTCATTGTAGAAAAGGTTTTTTGGATACCATGCCGCAACTGCATATTGTGCATAAAATAGGATGGGTTATTTTTTTTGCTAATAGAAGCAGCTCTACTGACTGGCTTTAAAATAGGGTTTTTTTGATATTGTACCGCGACTGAATACTCTACATGAACTGGGTGTTTGTAGAATGGTTGGTAAAAAATATGGCTTGCAGTATTGGTTGTTTTCTGATAAAACTAGTGATGTTCATTGAGGGGATTAATGACCTTGTAATCTATAAATTGATCACGCTGAGAACTTATGGTTTTTTGGTTTTTTAATGGTAGGATATTGGTATTTTCATTATTGTGGGCTATGACCCAGAAACAGTTGGTAATTAAGCTTGTGTATTGCCTTAATCAACTTACCTCCAGTATGCTTTAATCACAACACATACTGGAGGTAAGTTGAATTGGATATGCGCATGTGGGGGGGCCTGCAAGTTTTTGTTTTTACTTAAGCCAAAATTAATGCTTTGGTACATATCTCAAGTTGTTAAATTAGCTTACTTTATGCTTTATGATACTTAGGATTTTGGGCCTAAAAATGGATGAGGTAAAACTATTCAATAACATATCTTGGGTACTTGATAACTATACAATTCTCTTTGAAGGACAATGCTTTAATCAAAGCCAAGGCATTCCCATGGGTTTTTCCTGCTCACTTGTACTATGTAATCTATACTTAACCTTCTTTGAATAGAAATGGTTTCTTAAAACCACAAGAGACAAAAGTAATTATCTTAAACTTCCAGTTTTTAATCATACCTATAGATATATAGATTACGTATTAAGCCTCAACAATAGATTATTCTTGGATGAGATTAATCAGGTCTATCCTAACTTCTTAAAAAATGAACCAACCTTCAAGCATGGGTTTACTTCACCAATAGGCTTGTTTGCCACTACTATCCAGTTCCTTAACTTTACAATTAGCCTACATAAACCGTGTGTAGGTAACTATGACCAAAAGTTTCCTTTGAAAAGAGACATTTTAGATATTCCACCTATTGAATTCCTAAAAGAGAATAGCAACCAACCACATAAAGTTGCTCTTAGTACTTGTATCAGCCTCTTATATATACCTCATAGAATACTCCTCTTCAAATGCTTCTTGGCTTGGGAAGATATTAAGATACTTGTTAATAAATTTTGCCTTAATGGATTCAAAAGTAAGGACATAATTAACAAGATCACACAATCCCTTTCTCAAAACGACTTACCTGGTTTACATTTCAACCATAATAACCTCATTTCTATGATTAGGTAGTAGGCCCATTCGCAATGGATAATAGGATCACACAATCCCTTTCTCAAAACGACTTACCTAGTTTACATTTCAACCATAATAACCTCATTTCTATGATTAGGTAGTAGGCCCATTCGCAATGGGCCTACTATCGACCCATTGTGTATGGTACCTGGGATAGGGCGGGTACACACACACACACACACACACACACACACACACACACACACACACACACACACACACACACACACACACACACACACACACACACACACACACACACACACACACACATTGTGGTACTACTAAATGCTTTATTTTCACCCTCCTTCTATATATCCCCCCCCCCCCCCCCCCCCCCCCCCCCCCCCCTCTTTTGAAGCACTCATGGGACACTGACTCATAACACGCCACTCATGGCCGGTGGGACTATGCCCCTGCATAACAAAACTCTCCTAGATTAGGCGTGAGTAAAAACATTGGGCTCTCATGACAAATAGTAGGTTGCCTGCGCATCCTAGGCTGGGATCTCCCCTTGCAAAGTTTCTGTGCATCACTTGAAGACGCTACATAGCAGGGTGGCTTGCCTTTCTCATCGATCACGCTCAGGAAATGCAGCTCAACCTCTATAAATAAGGTGAGGGTGCACCTTGCACCTCACTTAGCTTGTGTGTATTTTGTTATTCTGACTAAAACCAGTATACCGTCTGCTTCACTGTCCGAGCTATGGAGCTCTCTACGCAAAACACTCAGGTTTTTCTCTAAGGCTTTTTTTGAGAAAAAATCTTTGAACTTGGGTTGCTTCTAAATAGAAAAACATTTGATACTGCTTACAGTAAGCTCTCTTAGTATAAGCTTTGAACTGTATAACATTCATTTTCGTAGGGGTTTTACTTTAAGAATTTTGGCAATACTCTGCGTAGACGAGTTTTTTTCAAATAACTGTTGTAACCCTTAGATAGGGTAGCAAGGCATTCTCTGATTGAATGAAAGCACACCTAATGGGACTTAGGAGAAGGATTGGGGGGATTTGCTGTCGATTGAGCTTTTTAAAGAGAAAGAACTGTGCATTATTAGTTCTCTTGGCTTGACCTAAGCCGCTGCAGGTCTTGCTGTTTACCGACTTGACTAAGATGTTTTGCAAAAAAAGAAAAGGGCGCTTTTTTTGCCGTTACAGGATCTGTTTTAGCCAACACTGGTCCTCTTTGGGCTCTATTTTGGCCGACACTGGTCTTCCTTTTGCAGGGCTAACAGTAATTGGACATTACAAATTTTTTATGATGAATAATCACTTGGATTTAAAGGAAAAGGGGTAAGTATATAGCTCTTGCGTTTTAGCTCTGGCCTGAAGCAAAGGCTAGTAACCACATGGGATGTTAATGGAACCTTGGGTTTCCGAAAGCTTGTGGATTTTTTTTGGATAAAATTCTGTCTGACACCGACAAGGATACGACTGGATTTTTTGTTTTAAGAAATATGGCAACTCTTGGACTTCTGCATAATACCTTCCCTCATGATTTCATATGAGGAGAAGGTGTTTGGGTTATCTTAACCCATCTAGCACCTATGACATTGGAAACTTGAAAAATCTTGGCTAAAAACAAGGCTGAACACTGCCGAACTGTATTGAATGCTAAATTTGAAGACTTGAAGGTAAGTATATACTCTCAGCTTTGGCGTAAAAAACTGGCCTTTTGGCTCATGACATAAAGTTCCACTTGAAAAAAATTAGTTTTTTTGATACTCTATTTCCAGTGGAAACCGTAAGTATACGGTTTCCACTGTTAGTGTAAGCATAGCTACCGAGCTATGGAGAAATCTTAGGAGGTTGAAGGTAAGTATATGGCTGGTACCCTCAAACTGGACATAAATACCGAGATACGGCTCGAGAAATGTGGTTACACTTGGTAAAAATGGAGTCTTTTTTGATACTCTATTGATTAGTATGTTTATGGTTGCTACTATGGGCTCAAGCATAGCTACCAAGCTATGGCTTAACAAGTAAACTTCAATATTCTTTAATTTTTTTTTGAAGAAAACTCTTGATTATTTGTAGACTTCACCACTCAGAGTAGAAGGTAAATTGTGCCACTCATTCTGGAAGGAATATGTAAAGACTACTAAAAAATCTAGTAACCTAAAGCTTGTCTAAAGTAATTAAATTCTGTAAGATGGACATGGATAACAACTAATATGGTCCATTGATACCTGTAAAACACATCCAAGGCTAACTGAATTGTTGTCTTGTTTGGATGGATGCAGGTAAGGACTCTATCTTATCTTGGAGGGTTTTCTTTTCTTTGGCAAGCAACATTACTGTGATGAAATACCCATTGAGGAATGGGGAAGTTTTTTTACTACCAACCCTACTGAAAGAGGACCTCTTTCCTACAATCATTGTACCTAAATAATTCTGATACTGAGTTATTTTTGTACATATCAGTTCTTTGTTCCTTGGCCAGCTGTCTTTTGAATGTAAAAATTCAATTATGTCTTATTAGTTAAGATTTAAACAGCTACACACACACACACACACACACACACACACACACACACACACACACACACACACACACACACACACACACACACACACACACACACACACACACACACACACACACACACACACACACACACACTCTTAGTCACAACATCTGACCTGGATAGCATCTATGGGGCTCGGATAATGTCCTGAATCACTATTTCTGGCTACAAAATATGACATCCAACCTGTTGCAATCAAACTATTTTTGAGCTGTGGCCTTAGGGGATTTTTACCTTATGTTTTACATATTACTTTACTGCCTTGTGGCTGTGGTTGCTCTAGCACCTCATTTGGAGGGAGTTGTTGACTATACTCTGCACTGTAACATCCAATTCTATGAGCTCGAGTGGATAAATTGAGTTGTTGCCTTATGATAGATTACCTTGTGCTTTACAGCTGCTAGCTTTTTTATGTGGATCACATTGGTTGAAATTAGAGCTATTTACCATAAATCTAAAAACTTCCCAGCATCTTGTTTGGGCTACCTTATGGGTACAAACCCCTAAACTATCCCTTACCTGTTTTTACTAAAAACCCACTCTTTGGCCTCTTACCTAGGTGGCTTTCGAGTTGATTGATTTTACTAGGTTTTCACTACTCTGTCGCAACACTCATACTGCATCACGACCCCGCTTTGATTACCTCGCATAATGATGGGTTTCCTGCCATGAATTCTTTGCCTCCCTCTCATTGATGGAGTCTTACCTGGAATACCTCTCACACTCATCGACACTAGGCGGACATGACAACACCACAAATGATTACTTTTCGGAGGACTTCCCTGCCTTTCCACTGTAATAGGTGAGGGGTTCTTCCCTTCACTTAGGCTTGGTTTCCCTTGGCTACTTGAAGACATACCTGGGATTGCCTCTTCTCATAGGTTTTTTAATCTCATTGCTTAAAAACCATGCTCTGTTATCTGATTATAAACAGGTTTTTTTTAACCTTTTGGAAGAACTTTTCTTTTGGGACTTTTCAAGGAACTGGGTACAATTTCGACACATTAGCAAATGGTTTTGTTTGGCTTCTTGCATGGTACTGACTGCATACTTACTGTGCTAAAATATGACATCAAATCTATCATGCATATGGTTACTTTTTTGATATTTTGACACTAATGGTGAGTATAAGGCTGAATGCCTGGTGATGGTGCTGGTTATGCATGGTTATTTTGGTCATTGGAATGTGGTATACTAGTTATGCTGCCATATTCTGATAGTTGCAGTTGTTTATGCTACATTCAAAATTGGAAAAAAAAGGGAGTTAATACTTGATGACCTTGCCTGGTCTAACTGAGCTTTGTTGATATTGTAATATGGGGGAGACTACTTTAACTGTAGTACAACTTATGGTTCTTACCTTGGAACTTTGATTCCAAAAAGTGGGATGCTCTATGTCCCTTTTGGTTGCTGAAGGCAAAGAGATAATGTATTTTACTACTGATATATGCTGACATTATTACAACTACTGCAGTAGAACTTGTGAAACTACATGCTCACTCATGAGTTGAAGCACAAAATAGGATTTTTTATGTAACTTATGGTGTGCTTGTTTGCTTTGTTTTACCTACAACCAGGGATTGGTTACTGGTTGGCATTGGTTATCTGGCTAAAATCTGACCATTTTCATGCATAAAATATTCTAATTCATCTGACTCTTAGGGGTACTGCCTTAAAATGTATGCATACTTTATACATACATACTCTAGTTGACATGAATTCTGACCGACACTGATCTGGTTTTTTTTGGTATTTTTTCTTAAAGCCTGGTGGCATTACTGGATTTAAGATCATGGAAACTGTTGAAAATTTGATGTTTCTTTACATTACATTTGATACTTATGGTGACTTACAAAACTTCTAAACTTTACATGATGCTTGGTTATCTGGCATAAATCTGGTTCCTCACTTACATCTAGTGATGATGCTAAACATAAAATAAATTGTGGTTCTTTATTGGTTGCTCTGGCTTAATGGAACCTTTTGGATGCTAGTCTTTGTTCTGGTCCAGGTTTGATAAACCTGTGCTGGGAAAACTTGGAGATTTAACCCAACTGCTACTGATGATTATTTCGTTTTTGATACTTAAGTTTATGCTATTGGATAAACATGCCCATTATTTTTTGGCAGGATTAGTGATTTACATTACACTCTTCTGGTTTTTACCGAGTCTCAGGATAGGGCTTGCTTGGTCAAAAGATAATCCTAGGTGTTTCTAGCTTTGAAGGGCTTGACATCGGAATACATTTTAAGGATGAAATTACTTAACTAAGCTTTGCTTGCAAGATTTTTACATTCAATAATATGGATTAGTCAACATTTTTTACATTAATAGATATTGTATAATGAGAAGCTAAATGTATGTGTAACTCTAGCAAAAACATGATGGAGACTTTAAATATGCAGGACAATAGCTAGTCTAATTTTTTTTTAAGTTTGACATGGATAACAACTGATAGGTTCCTTGGAGCCTCCCATACGTAGCCAAGTCTAGCATATTTGTTGTCTTGAATATATGGATGCAAGCGAGAATTCTATCTTGGATTAAAGAGGTTTAGCTTGCTGTAGTCCAAATTTGGAAACATTTAATGATACAATTGGGGTAGTTTTTGATACCTTTGTACAAATTCCTTTTGAATGATAATTCATTCTTATTATATTGTACAATTTTGATTCAAAGAGTGAATTGTTTCTGTACTGATCTTTGCCTTGACATCTTTAGCCAATCGTGTTTTTGAACATCTTGTTCATTGGTGTGTTATTATTTAAGTTTAACAACTACACACACCCCTAAACTCCAGGCCCTCCCAGGCAACTGGGAGGACCAGGATGCTGGGTTTAGATATGTTTGTGTTTATAGGCTTTGAGTGACCCACTGTCTTTAAATCCTTAACTGGTTGACAGGTGTTAGGTGGTATCTCCTTGACTATAGACTGGATTCCTACTCACGACTATTGTAGTCTTTTTAGATTAGTCTAGCACGTTAATCCTATTCTACTTACCTATGCTTTTGCAAATTATTTTTGACAATTACAGGTACATGCTACTCACATGTTGACTTTTTGGAACAAGACGACTAGCTTTACAACAGCTACTAAATGACAACCATACTTATTTCAAATTGGCTGACAAAGCCTTAAAACTCCTACAGAAGTAATTTCTTCCTTGAGGACTGTATCTGTTATTGCACGGAAATTTCTTCCCTTTTCAGGGTCACTCCTATTTAGCTCTTCTATGCTAATGAAATTAAAAAACTCATCTTTTTGATGAGGCAGTAGGCCCATACACAATGGGCCTACTGCCGAATCCCATTGTGTATGGCGCCTGGGATAGGGCATGTACACACACACACACACACACACACACACACACACACACACACACACACACACACACACACACACACACACACACACACACACACACACACACACACACACACACACACACACACACACACACACACACACACACACACACACACACACACACTTAGTCATATCATCTGACCTGGATAGCATCAATGGGGCTCGAATAATGTCCTGAATCACTATTTTTGGCTACAAAATATGACATCCAACCTGTTGCACTCAATCTATTTTTGAGTTGTGGCCTTAGGGGATTTTTACCTTATGCTTTACATATTAAATTACTGCCTTGTGGCTGTGGTTGCTCTAGCACCTCATATGGAGGGAGTTGTTGACTATACTCTGAATCACTGTAACATCCAATTCTATGAGCTCGAGTGGATAAATTGAGTTGTTGCCTTATGAGAGATTACCTTGTGCTTTATAGCTGCTAGCTTTTTTATGTGGATCACAATGGTTGAAATTAGAGCTATTTACCATAAATCTAAAAACTTCCTAGCATCTTGTTTGGGCTACCTTATGGGTACAAACCCCTAAACTATCCCTTATCTGTTTTTAGTAAAAACCCACTCTTTGGCCTCTTACCTGGGCGGCTTTTGAGTTGATTGATTTTACTAGGTTTTCACTACTCTGTCGCAAGACTCATAGTGCATCACGACCCCGCTCTGATTACCTCGCATAATGATGGGTTGCATGCCATGAATTCTTTGCCTCCCTCTCATTGATGAAGTCTTACCTGGAATACCTCTCACACTCATCGATGCTAGGCGGCCGCGACACCACCACAAATGATTACTTTTTGGAGGAATTTCCTGCCTTTCCACTATAATAGGTGAGGGGTTCTTCCCATCACTTAGGCTTGGTTTCCCTTGGCTACTTGAAGACATACCTGGGATTGCCTCTCCTCACAGGTTTTTTAATCTCATTGCTTAGAAACGATGCTCTGTTATCTGATTATAAACATGTTTTTTTAACCTTTTGGAAGAACTGTTCTTTTGGGACTTTTCAAGGAACTGGGTACAATTTTGACACATTAGCAAAGGGTTTTGTTTGGATTCTTGCCTGGTACTGACTGCATACTTACTGTGCTAAAATATGACATCAAATCTATCATGCATATGGTTACTTTTTTTTATTTTTAGACACTAATGGTGAGTATAAGGCTGAATGCCCGGTGATGGTGCTGGTTATGCATGGTTATTCTGGTAATTGGAATGTGGTATACTGGTTATGCATGGTTATTCTGGTAATTGGAATGTGGTATACTGGTTATGCTGCCATATTCTGATAGTTGCAGTTGTTTATGTTACATTCAAAATTGGAAAAAAAAGGGAGTTAATACTTGATGATCTTGCCTGGTCTAACTGAGCTTTGTTGATATTGTAATATTGGGGAGACTACTTTAACTGTAGTACAACTTATGGTTCTTACCTTGGAACTTTGATTCCAAAAAGTGGGATGTTCTATATCCCTTTTGGTTGCTGAAGGCAAAGAGATAATGTATTTTACTACTGATATATGCTGACATTATTACAACTACTGCAGTAGGACTTGTGAAACTACATGCTCACTCATGACTTGAAGCACAAAATAGGATTTTTTATGTAATCTATGGTTTGCTTGTTTGATTTGTTTTACCTACAACCAGGGATTGTTTACTGGTTGGCATTGGTTATCTGGCTAAAATCTGACCATTTTCATGCATAAAATATTCTAATTCATTTGACTCTTAGGGGTACTGCCTTAAAATGTATGTAGACTTTATACATACATACTCTAATTGACATGAATTTTGACCGACACTGATCTGGTTTTTTTTGGTATTTTTTCTTAAAACCTGGTGGCATTACTGGATTTAAGATCATGGAAACTGTTGAAAATTTGATGTTTCTTTACATTAAATTTGATACTCATGGTGACTTACAAAACTTCTAAACTGTACCTGATGCTTGGTTATCTGGCATAAATATGGTTCCTCACTTACATCTAGTGATGATGCTAGACATAAAATAAATTCTGGGTTTTTACTGGTTGCTGTGCGCATATGTCGCACGTGTCAATGCAAGGAACTTGCCGATACACAGTGTGCGATCCACAAATGGCTCCAAGCACACAACAAGCCTAAACTAGTAGGCTCAAAGGTGGCGTTGGTGTGTCACTCACCGCTCTACGCTTCCTGTCATGGAGGATTCCTCGCCGCAAAGAAGAAGGAGACGCCGCTACGCCGTGCTCAACCGCTTCACCGACGTTGTGCCACCGCAATGCTCGATCGCACTCTCTCTCTCTCTCTCTCTCTCTCGCACGCATACACACACACACACACACACACAAAGAGATGATGATGAAGAAGAAGATGGAGATGGAGCAAGAGCACTCTTCAATTGCACAAATGAGAGAATGAGTGAATTTTAGGTTTAGTTGACTTTTATATGAGCTCGCCCCATTCACACTTGGGCGCCCATGCTTAGCCAACTAATCCCTTGAATGTTCCAGTTACAGTGCACCCCTCATCGGCGATCACTGTTACCCTTTTCCTATTTGACCGACAAGCCCAGTACCTAACTCTACCAAGTAAATAATACAACATCCGTCGTAGGTTACAACGTCCGTCGTAGGTGATAGGGTGTCCGTGAGGGTTAACATGCCCCCCTTCCTGATGTAGATTCCGTCCTTGGAAGCTATTGAGTTGAAGCTCGTTCGTCGAGGTGGAAGAGCTTTTGAGATGAATGTCCTTAGCCTCCTTCAGTCATTGCAAAATGAAACAACATTGGCACAATATTTGCATTCTCATAAGCAATTAAAAAGCCTATGTAGTTGTAGGCTGACAATTTGATTGGTAACAGAATTTTAACCATTTGTCAGCAATAAACATTAAATTGCAATATAATCAAATGTATAAAGAGTTGTAAAGATAAAAAATTAAACAAGTCCGGGGTCGCTAATTCAACGATCGAAAGGCACTAGAGATCGACTATTAATACCATGGGTAAGCTTCTCAATTTTCTCTGGTCAATTAAATTGTTTAATCGCGAGAGCCAAGTATTTCATGTTCGAGGGCTAGAGGCTATACCTAGAAGACCTTGTAGTTAAGATACGATAAAAGGAAATTTTCACGAAATCATCGCCTGACTTGTTACTTTTTCTTTGACCCCCCAAAGTCTTTTCACAGTGATTCAATTTTTATGTGTGTGCTTATTTCGTATGCCTTGGGTTTTTTGCTTTTCAAGGAAAAGTGCCCACACTGGGAACCTCTAGGTCTCTAGTACCATAGGCGATACATGTGAGTGAAGTACCCAATCAAGCTGAGATTTCTCTTCCAGCTTAAGATTTTACATTGTGGCACTTTGTTTTTTTGTTTGCTCGTTTTCAACATTTTAATTTTCTAACTTTGGGGGGTCATATAACATTGTTACCCTCCCCAAGCTCATCACACTAGTAAACTCCCTTTATAATACTTAAGCTAAAGGTCAATAGGGTCAAGCCCACTAGAAAGCCCTAGTACATTTCACACAATGCTGCCTAAATCGGATTAAGAACCTAAGTAACCATTGATTATTAGGAAGCATTCCCCATGGTATTAAGAGAAGATCTCTAACACCTAACTGGTCAAACTAGCTTAGTCGGACTTGCTTGATTTTTAAACCTAGACAAGTGATTATGACAAAAATTACATTGAATTTAATGTTTGATACTAAGAAAATGCGTTGAATATTATGCTACCAATCAAAATTAAAGCAGACAAACATGGATGCAAAAAGATAAGGGACAATGCTAATGGACAAGAAACACATGTTGTGTTGATAATCGCGCTTGATATGAAAAGTGGATGAGAGAAAGATTCCATGAAGGTCCAAATCCTAACCACAGCAACACGTTCCTGTACACAGAAGGAAACACAAAGAATACCTCTAGGAGGCACATCAGTGAGAAGAAAGAACTTTGCTAATCACTAAACTCTAAAACAGAAACACTCCTATCATACTAATCTTACCTACCCTCCATCACTTGAGTGATGAGGATCAAAGGTGTTTGATGGCATATGTTTCTGTTTCAGTGTACCGGATGCGAATATGTAGGTCTGAGTCAATGTTTTGACTTTTATTGTGCATACTCGTTTGCTAATTGCTCTTGCTCTTTATTATTTTTGTTTTTTGTGAGTACAAGTCTTTATACATGCATTCCCTAAGATTGGGAGATTAAGAATTCAGGGAGAAAGGTTGAGAGGGGAGTGAGTGAATGATGCTTGTCAGCAAACACTCCCCCCTTCCTTGGGTAGATCATACTGTTTGAAATGAGCTTGTCACCCTTTGAAACCAATTGTTCCAGTTGGTAATAGGTGAGGATTTTTGCCAGTAGTTTTCTATTACCTTAGGTGCCTCGTCGAGTTGCAAGGGTAGTAAGGTACTTTCCCAGGATCGAACTTGAAGTGGTTCATCAGGTGATTCTTGAACACTGGGAGGCGTGGAATCCTTTGTAGCTTTATGGAGGTCCACTATTGTAGGTGGAGGCTGTGGAGAAGCTTTTACCTCTATGGATGCATTACATGAGGAGCAAGAAGCTTCATGGGACTCCCCTCTTCCTGAGCTAGGTGGAACAAATCGTTCTTTCTTCGGTACCCAAACTAGCTCTGGAGCAGGTGTGTAGCATTCTGTGATTTTTTTCTTTCCACAATTGTCGATTCTTTTTGGAGCTACGGGATTGGGCTCACATGGTTCAGGTGATAGGTAAGAACACAATCTACATTTTGGCACCTAGATTTGATCATTTCCTTTATAGTAGCCTTGGGCTTCCAATAGTTTTTTAGGAATCCAACGCTGCGTTTCCTTACATTTCTTGGAGCGAGTGGGACGTTTCTTACATGGCTTCTGTTTTTAAGCATCAGCCATGGTTCCTAAAGAAGCTTTAGCAACCCACTTGTATGTTTTCTTCGTTACATTAGGATGAGTCTTGTCAAAAGCTATATGCATTGCTTGTAGCATATTTAAGGGTACGGGCATTTCATCCCCCTCAGGTGTTACCCAGGTTGTTCCCCTGTTTCCCCAAGTGTCTATGGTTGCTGCTAGGTGGACCCAATCCACATTGCCCGACTCAGTCATCCCAGGTAGTACGTCCATATAAGGAGAATCTTCCCCAACATCAGTGTCTGCTTTACACGTGTAACAATACTGCAATGGGGCCGAGTGAACTGTGGTGTCAGATCTATGATCAATTATAAACCTGTTTCCTAGAGGATGTGCTCGACCCGTAACAAGATTCACTCGAATGACAGAATCTTGGAACTGCACGTAGACATGGTTTTTAGACCAGTCATGCACCATTATTGCTTCTCTCATGAAAGGACGTCCTAAGATCATCTCCGTTGCCATAGTGTGTTTGGAGAAATCCATAACAATGAAGGTAATCCTTATTTTATGTCCAAAGACCTTGATCTTGAGATCTTCTAGCATCCCAATAGGTTTAACAATAGACCCATTGGCCATCTTCACTACTATGGTTGTGGTCGCAAGGTGAGATCTTCCCATAGTTTCCCAGCAATTTTTAGTCACAATGCTAACCCCAACACCACCATCAAGAATTCCCTTCATAGTTAATCCCTTAGTAGTGTTTGGTATGGTCGCATTGGATTCATCACCCTCAAAGTATTGTCCCAACTTGTTAATAGGTATTTCTATAACAAGGTTCTCATCTAGGTTGGGTTGTGGATCTAAGTGTTTCCCCTCTATTGGCATCTCCCCAGCTCCATCCATCTTTGCAAATTGTGGTAGCCCAAACTTTAGTCTCCATCAAGAAAGGCTCGAAGAGCTGAGACTAGCTCAGGGTCTTTATATAGTTTGGACATGATGGTGGTTCTAACTTCTGAAGACATGAAATCCATCAATTTGGCAATGTTTAACGGCACCTTTTGTCCTTGAGTCCCTTGATGTGGGGAAGATGGGATCTCCATTTCTTCGATAGGATCAAGTAGTCCCTCTGTAAACATTCTTTCCATCAAGAAGTGAGTACGCCCACTTTACCGTGACTTTAAGTCACTTTCTTATTGGATGACACTAGGTATGGCTAAGGGTCTATGGACTTGGGAAGGTTCTTGTTGTGTAGAGAACACGGTGTTTGTAATCTGGATCTGCCTAGGTGCTGGTTCTAGATCCCTTTTGGTATCTTCTACCAAACTCCTTAATTGCTTGACTCGCTCAATATCCTCTGTAGGGTTTGGATAAGTTCCTATCTTCTTCTTGGATCCTGGTCATTGTGGCTCATGAAGATCTTCCTTGTTGGTTTCTATCTTAGTGGTCGTTTTGGTCTCCATGGTTTCTCCTGAATCAGAATCCTCTTCAGCGTCATTCATATGTACGGGGTCGTCACCAGTCCCTATGTTGGTCTTTGAACTGGGGTCTGGACTTCTCTGCTTTTTGCGATCTCTTCCTTCGTGTTTTCTTCTTTTTCTGAGATTGGGCAATTGATGCCGTGTCTCTTTCCTCAAGAATATAATTTTGTTTTTGGAGCATCGATCGTGTGAGTACGTTTATTGGTACCACAGGTGCACTTTGTGATGGCTCCTCAGTAACTTCAATCAAGTTTAATGGCGTGATCTTCAGTGCATTTGGATTATTTGGACATTGGGCAATCAAATGATCTATGCCACATCGATTACACATGAGTATCGGCATTGTAGACATGCTTGCTTGATTGGTTTGCATTAGTGTGGTGTTCTTTTGTAGCCTAATAGGACACTTGGCCACACGATGTGGACCTCCACACTCATAGCATTGAAGAGGTGGTCTCTTAGCAGTGTAATTGATATTTTGGCCTCTTGCCGCAAGAGCAGCTACTTGATATAGAGGTTTGACTTGTCCCCGATAGTCCTCCATGTAGTATTGTGGAATTTATTCAAGCACATCCATCCCATAGGTGATATTAGGATCTATATCTTCCTCACAACCTTCCAAACAAGAAATAGATGACTCGCAACCCACTTGATTCACAGAAGTGATTCTCGGATGTGGTGGTTGCGGTCCTAGCACTGGAGGTGGTAAAGGTGTTGTTTGAACAACATTTTGGGCCCTAGGGACCATGTGCTGTGCTGTTTGTTCAAGACGTGGGGCCGGCATCAATGCAGGCACTCGAGGTGTGTCTGTCCATGCTAAGGTTGGTCTATTGGCCATCGCGTGCTTAAATACTATGCAATCCTTAGCTTGATGACCATACCTCCCACAGGCATTGCAGTTCCCATTGAATTTTACTCTAAAAGTAGGGCATTCACTGGTATTATGCGGTTCATAGTATACTGAGCACCATTGTTGATCCCTTCTTGGATACATATGATTGTTTTGCGGAGCATGTTTGTCTCTAAGACTCTCTTGAATAGCCTTGGTGAGATCTGCTAAATTCATCTCAGATATCTTTGGCTCCTTAGCAATAGGCTTTAGGGTCATTGGCTGATGCCCCGATTCTTGTGAGCTAATAGATTTAGACTCAACAGACACTCTTTCTCTTTGAATCATTAAATTATCCTCCAATTGGATCGCATTGGTGGTGACTGCTTCCCAAGTGGTGATACCTCTGATGACTAAGCCATTGTAGATATCCTCATGTCGTAATCCCCTAATGAATCTATCAAGAAATTGGTTATTGTTGAAGTGCTCATTTGGATTACATCGAGAATTCAAATGCTTCAAGCGACTAATAAAGTCTCTCACCGACTCTCCTTCCTCTCGTTGGGCTTTCTGGAGCTGAGAGGCTACACCCCAAAGTACTCCCTCTCGTATGTATTCTTTCAAGAATAGTCTCCTAAGAGTAGGGTAAATCGTTTTTTCTTCCACCCTTAGGGTTCTATACCAATCCCCAGCTTTTCCACTTAAGGTTAGGCATAAAGCATTGCTCTTATGTAGGTCATTGTGTTCTCCTAGAGAATCGCATATTTGTTCAAACACTTTGATATGCTTTCTCACATCCCCGTCTCCACTAAATTTTTGTGTGAGCTTGGCTATTTATACTGCCTTACTTCTAGGCTCTCTATCAGGCGCGTTACGCATATTCTTAGCAATAGATCAACCGATAACTTGAGCAAATGTTGCCAAGTCACCTAAGTGAGCAGACACCGTGGGTGGAGGTGCTCCAGAGACTACATGTGGAGTAGGTACTGGCATCGGGCTTGGCGCATAGGAAGCCCTTGGGTTCCACGTTGGGTACGATGTTGTGCCATGTGGTGGTCCAAAGTTCATATGTGTGGCCCTAGGCATAGTAGACGTCGGATGTGACATGCTAATGCTAGCCGGTATAGTCCCATGGAAATAAGAGCTTGGGTGTTGTGGTTGTGGAGCATAGGTAGTTGAGAAAATGGGAGGAGTAGGGACTACATAAGTACGATGAACCATAGGTGCATACGATTGGTACACACGTGTAGGTACTGTTGCAGGCATTGAGCTACCATGTAGCGGTGCTTTACTAACAAATGAGGTCCATGGCGTGTTTCTAGGCATGTCCATCATTGGGGTAGGCATGGTAGCCGTGGTGTCATCAAGGGAAAGATGAGCTAGACTTGGAAAGGTGAAGCTATCACTTGTGGGCTCAGATTGCACCGAGACCCCTGGAGAAACAACATATGGAGGATCCATCGGACTTACCGAGGGAGTCTCCATTTGCGATAAGGTCGGTTGTTTAGCCTTTCCTGTATCTAAGAATCTCATGAGACCTGTTGAAGGCATGTTGATCCCCTTGTTCTGTCTCTCTAACTCAATCACCCTATGGATGACCTCACAAACTCTTTGTTGTTGATCCTTCACACTAGTAGCACCCATTGTGGATTGTAGGACATCTAACCAACCCACGTGATAGGTGTGACCTGTGTATAGGTCCGTTAGAGTGTCTATTTGTAATTTGTACTCCCAGTTCTCATTTAAGAACACTCCATCTAGGATTGAGGTGCTAGGGGTGTCATTTGAGCTAGATGCAATGTTGCTTTCTAGGGGTTGGCCCTTAGTGGTTGCTAAGTCAGGAGCACTCTATTGCTCTCCTGGCAAAGATATTGACATAGACCCTTTCGATTTTAACTCTCTTCATTGCTCCGCCTTGCGTAAGCTCTCAATTTCCTTTTCCCTTGCTGTAAGGATATATCGCTCAACCTCTTGCACTTCGGCAAGGCTTCTACCATCAGGTAATATGACCTCAAAGGGGAATAGCTTTGAAGAGTCAGGAGGTGCGGTGAATGAACTATTCACGTGCACATTCTCTAAGGGTATAGGGTCTATGTTGGTCACGAATGGAGAATTTACTTCCCCACCCCCCTCATTTACATCATTAGCTCCATGTTCGGAGGGAGTGGCTCTACTAAAGGTTTCCTTCAGGTGGCTAAGCACGCTCGGCCCGGACCGTGGGCCCATGGCATGTATGTCTTGGCTTGAGCTATTGGGATTAGGCATTGGGAAACCCTCCATGACGTCGTAATCATAGGAAGAGTCACTAGCCGCTATGTTCGGGTCTTGGTTTGTACTACCTTGGGTCCCCGCCGAGGGCCCGGAACCTAAAGTAGGTGGATATTGAGAACTCGTGTAAGTCAAAATTCTCTCTAGTTGCTCCGTCTCTAGCACACGACTAGAGCGCAGATGGATGTGCCTTTGGCACCCTACAAGCGTCGGCGAATAACCTCGAAGGTTAACTGCTTACCTTTTTTAAGCGTCCGTTTTCACTCGTGTTTTTAATGTTTTTGAATGTTTGATTTTTTAAAATTAAAGTGTGTGATAGATCGAAACGAGCGTATCACTTAGAGGGTCGCTGTGTGATTTACAACACAATTTTTGGGCATGTGAAATTCCGTTGGTCCTCAAAAAATCGATTTTTAGCTACGTGTGAAGCTAAAATTCATAATTTTAAAAGGCGACCGAGGCCTAGGCCTGAGTGTGAGCTTGGGCTTGGGTGTGGGCTTGGGTCTGGGAGATATTCCCGATCCCGGTCCTACCTTTAATTTTTTTTTAATTTAAAAGAAAAGAAAAAGGATAAGGTCGCCGCGGCCTGTGCGAGAGCACACACACACACTCTATCTACCTACTTCTAACTAATACACCTACTGTTACACACTAACACACTCTATTAACTCTCACAGATCTACTTCCTACTTACTGTACACAGAAAACTAACAACCTTAGTACACAGAGAATAAACACAGTACCTTTGAAAACTCCATTAACAAAGAAAACTAACAACCTTAATACACAGAGAATAAACACAGTACCTTTGAAAACTCCATTAACAAAAAACACACACAATATAACACCAAATCCCTCTTCTCAACACACATGCCCTCCTTCCTTACCTTTCCTACAATAGAAATTGCACCACAAAAGAAGCACAGAGTGCCATTCAAGCTTAGTGTATGGCATTCCCCGGCAACGGTGCCAAAAATGTGTGCGTATGTCGCACGTGTCAATGCAAGGAACTTGCCCATACACCGTGTGCGAGCCACAAATGGCTCCAAGAACACAGCAAGCCTAAACTAGTAAGCTCAAAGATGGAGTTGGTGTGTCACTCACCGCTCTACGCTTCCTGTCGTGGAGGATTCCTCGCCGCGAAGAAGAAGGAGATGATGCTACGCCGCGCTCAACCGCTTCACTGCCGTTGTGCCGTCGCAATGCTCGATCGTACACACACACACTCTCTCTCTCACGCATACACACACACACACACAAAGAGATGAAGAAGAAGGAGATGGAGATGGAGCAAGAGCACTCTTCAATTGCACAAATGAGAGAATGAGTGAATTTTAGGTTTAGTTGACTTTTATTTGAGCTTGTCCCATTCACACTTGGGCGCCCATGCTAAGACAACTAATCCCTTGAATGTTCCAGTTAGAGTGCACCTCTCATCGGTGATCACTCTTACCCTTTTCCTATTGGACTGACAAGCCCGGTACCTGACTCTACCAAGTAAATAATACAACATCCGTCGTAGGTTACAACGTCCATCATAGGTGATAGAGTGTCCGTGAGGGTTAACACTTGCTCTGGCTTAATAGAACCTTCTGGATGCCAGGCTTTGTTCTGGTCCAGGTTTGATAAACCTGTGCTGGGAAAACTTGGAGATTTAACCCAACTCCTACTGATGATTATTTTGTTTTTGATACTTAAGTTTATGCTGTTGGATAAACATGCCTATTATGATTTGGTGGGATTAGTGATTTACATTACACTCTTCTGGTTTTTACCAAGTCTCAGGATAGGGCTTGCTTGGTCAAAAGATAATCCTAGGTGTTTCTAGCTTTGAAGGGCTTGACATCGGAATACATTTTAAGGATGAAATTACTTAACTAAGCTTTGCTTGCAAGCTTTTTACATTCAATAATATGGATTAGTCGACATTTTTTACATTAATAGATATTATATAATGAGAAGCTAAATGTATGTGTAACTCTAGCAAAAACATGATGGAGACTTTAAATATGCAGGACAGTAGCTAGTCTAAATTTTTCTAAGTTTGACATGGATAACAACTGATAGATTCCTTGAAGCCTGCCATACGTAGCCAAGTCTAACATATCTGTTGTCTTGACTATATGGATGCAGGTGAGAATTCTATCTTGGCTTAAAGAGGTTTAGCTTGCTGCAGTTCGACTTTGGAAACATTTAATGATGCAATTGGGATAGTTTTTGATACCTTTGTACAAATTCCTTTGGAATGATACTTCATTCTTATTATATTGTATAGTTATGATTTAAAGACTGAATTGTTTCTGTACTTATCTTTGCCTTGGCATATTTAGCCAATCGTCTTTTTGAACATCTTGTTCATTGGTGTGTTATTATTTAAGTTTAACAGCTACACACACACACACACACACACTCTTACAGAAGCTTTATATATATATATATATATATATATATATATATATATATATATATATATATATATATATATATATATATATATATATATATATATATATATATATATATTTGTTTCCTTACAAAGGTTACTATATACCTTAATCTAATTTACTAAAAATTTAATATGGGTTATTTTTTGGGAACATACCTCTCCCCTCTATCCTCACATGGGTACCCATCCTTGGCCTATTATGCATAAAATGTTTCCTTCATGAATACCCTAAATTTTCATGCCATTGCTCTATTTGGCTTGCTTGACTGTATTATTATACACCGCAGCCTAGGGGCGTCTACTGACGTTGAGCAAATCAAATGGCCTATAAAAAGGTGAGGGCGCTTTGAGCCCCTCACTTAGTTTGTGGTATTCTTTCTCTACATGTATTTTATAAAGTGAGGTGTGAGAGCTTTGATACTGTGCTGCAATGGAGGTTGTTGAGCTACCAACTCAGGTCAGTCCTATTACTATGATAAGTCTGGGTATTGTCTGCTATTTGTGTAGTTAACGACTCACTATTTTACTGTTTTTTTGTTAAAATATTATGATGGGAATACATACTATGCATAAACCGATTTACTAAAGGAGTTCTTTTGGATACCATGCCGCAACTGCATACTGTGCATAAAATAGGATGGCTTATTTTTTTTGCTAATCCAAGTAGTTTTACTGACTGGCTTAAGAAAAGGTTTTTGTTGATATTGTATCGCAACTGCATACTGTACATGAACCAGGTGTTTGTAGAATGTTGGTAAAAAATATGGCTTTCAGTATTGGTTTTTTGTTTTATAAAGCTGGTGATGTTCATTGAGGGGATTAATGACCTTGTAATCTATAAACTGATCACGCTGAGAACTTATGGTTTTCTGGTTTTTTTATGGTAGGATATTGGTCTTTTTATTATTGTGGGCTATGACCCATAAAAAATTGGTAAGCTTGTGTATTGCCTTATGATTAAGGCTTCTAGATATCCTTGCTTAATCATAAATCCTAGGGACTAGGTAATGCCGTGGTTGAACATTAAAATAAAAAAGATCTTTGGATACTCGATATTGCCATAGACTGGTATATCTTGATAAACGTAGCTTATAAATTTGGTTTTTTACTTTGAAACTAAATAAACGGTAAAGTTGGCCCCAAAGGACGATTATTCTAAAGGATAAGATGTGGGGAATATGGATTGATAAAACATTGATTATGCAAATTTGTTATGGATTATCATGAACTTGTTTAATAAGTATTCGATCACCTCATTGAGGAAATGCAATTTGCAATCACTTACAAGCTCAATAGGAAGTCCATACCTAGTGAATATACATTTGTATAGGAACACATCAGTATTTCTAGCATGCTCTTCTTAGTGGCTCATGCCTCAACCCATTTGGTTAAGTAATTTGTGGCCACAATAATATGTTGCACCTGAGTTTTTTACAGGGGTGGTTGTATTGGACCCACAAAGTCTATACCCCACTTAGCAACAAATGCACATACTCCCATCATAGATTGCAATGGCATACTATCAATTTGTGTTGGCATCTTTGCTCGTTGACATGAGTCACATCGTTGAAAAAACTCTTTGGCATTAACAAACAATGTTGGTCATCAAATACCTGCCATCAATATAGCCTTGGTTGTGGTCTCGTGAGAGAAACGGCCTCCTGCAAGACCCGCATGTGCTTGCTTCAAAACAGGAAGATACTCCTCATCTCGATAGAGCTAATTCCAAATCATTGCATAGTTGGTTGCTTCACTCTCTATTGCCCTTCATTGTCATTTACTAATATATTCTAAAAATATTATTTTAGTTAGATATTCCACCAAATATCTACTCCACTATGGTTTCACTAAAATCTGAAATAACATGGCATGGGGTATGACGACTTTCTCTTTACATTGAGATCAATTGTTCACGTAATCATGAACGTCTCTTTTCATGGTAGTCTAATAAACTCCCATCCAAGTCAATCGTTGTAGGGTTTGGTCTTGTAAAAAATGCATTCCTACTACCGTGGTATGAGCTTGACTCAAGTAGGCTTCTTGTTCCTTAGGATTAAGGCACAAAAGCAGGATCCCATCCTTTTTTGATACAATCTTCTAGCCATGAATTGAGATAGGGTGGATTTGTCTATCAATCATGGTGTAATAGGAAGTGGCAGTTGGGAATCTACTTATGCTATGTTCATTAAGGATACAAGATCTTCCAACCATCTTGGAATCATTTCCACAGAGAACAGATACACATTTGGTAAATCATCGTCTACCCCTTTGGGTGCTTCCCCTGAGGTAAGCCTTGACACATGATTTTCTCTTTGGTGTGTGGTGCCCTTTTTGACTACCATTGTGAAGTCAAATTTGAGTAGAATGATGACCCATCTCACAATGCTTCCTGTATTGCACGACTTGTTTACCAAATAGAGTAAGGCTTGATGGTCTACAAAAAAGAAAAACTTGTTAGCTAGCTGGTAATCTCATAATTTCTTGATTGCGTACACCATTCCAAGACCTTCTCTTCAGCTGTGCTGTAATCATTTTCTGCTAGCGATGGGAGCTTTTCACAAGCCAAGCTCCCATACCCCTCTTCTCTCGTCCCCACCCCATGAAAACCCCCTCTTAGGGAGGGAGTGATAAAAGGCATTGGAAAAAGTAAGAAAAAAATAAAGTATGATTATGTAAATATATGAGAAAGGTAAAATAGGCCACCTCATGCCTGCGGGGCAGCCCATCCCCACCTTGCCTCCTTTTTCTTCACTGTTGCCCCGCCGTGTGTCCCTTTTCCTCTCCTCCACTCAAAAGGTCAACCCCCTCTCTCTTCCCCTTGTCCTTTCTCCTTTCTCTCTCCCCTCAAGCTACCCCACCTCTCACCAATAATGCATTCTAACTCACCAATAATGCACCCTAACTCACATGCAATTTACCCTATCTTCCAAAATAGTATACCCCACCCCTCCTTTCTCTCTCCTATCATATCCCATGACCCAAATACCCCCCCCCCCCCCCCCCCCCCCCCCCCTCTCTAAAGGGCGCCATGTCTCTTGTCTTGTAGCTAAATAACCTCCCCCACACTCACACACACTCAGTTTCACTGAAAAAGGTGCCCACAGACCCATCCCCACCCGGTGGTTACCTGATTTTTCTTGTGTTCACACACATCTGCACACAGATTCACCTCTAAACACACTCCCCTCTCGCCCCTCTTGTAATTACTTTATCCTCCATGTCACCTCTCACTTTTTTTCATCAACCCATCTCTCTCTCTTAGTCTCTCTCTCATGAGACTGCTGTTCTGGCACATATACACACAGCCAGACAAGTGGGGCCCACAGTCACATGGCCTATGTAGATAATGATTTCTTCATTTCTAAATTCTAGAATTTCTTCCCCATCCTCCCCTATATAAAGAGGGGTCACCATCACACTAAAGACACACACAACATCACCAAAGAGTACACTATGCATTGTGTGTGCCTAGTGCACACACACACACCCACACCATCACCATCACCGCAATCACCATGCTCGTCTTGAGCATGACCTCTACACCCTTGGGCTATGGAAGATGAAGGGCACCTAAATGAAGGATGATGGCCATAACCCTCGTGCGAGTCTTCGCCATCAGCTCCCACCTATCAGCCATGTGCTCTACCACTCTCTCCCTTCTCTTTCCCCTACCCTATGCCCCCCATTTCATCGCCTTATTCTCTAAATGAAGCTTGAGGTTTTGTGAGTATGTTTTCTTGCAATGTTTTGCCCATGTGAGGTATGCGGAATCGCCACCTAGTCTTGTGTTTGGAGTGAGCTTGTGTATGTGTGAAGGGTGTGCGGATTTTCCATCCTTCTGTGGTGCTTAAGTACTAAGCCGCTATACACACACACTCTCTCTCTCTCTCTCTCTCTCTCTCTCTCTCTCTCTCTCTCTCTCTCTCTCTCTCACTCACTTGATCTCATTCCCCTTCCTCTTCATCATTGCTCCCAAGCATCCATCTCTCTTGGATGAAAACTTTGTTATGGTGGTGTGTTGTTTGCGTCCTAGCCGCTGAAGCTAGGTGGTGCTCTCACCATCTTCGAAGGTGTGTTAGGTCTTGGGTCTGCGAACGGGGATAATTCAAGTTGTGTTTGATTAAGTGTTTTGCTTAGTGCATGAAGCTTCCATCTTCATTGCACTAGCTAGTCTTGAAGGAACACAAAGAATTGTATTGTACAATGTCTCTCTTGATGGGAGAAACCATAATACAAAGCCTTTTGGAGGGGGGACCGGCTCCATGCAAATCCGGTCCTCAACTGTTGTCATTAGCTTAATTTCTCTCTCTTTTGAAAGTATTGTCGATGCTATCTAATTAGGTGTTATGCTTTTTGTTGCTCTCTCCACCCAAGCACTCTTGTAATTCTCATTAGGAATCTATTTTAATGAAATGCCCACTATGTTCATGCTAATTTCCGCTACACATAAGTTATTAGGCCATCAAATGTTACATTGGTATCAGAGCTCAAGGTTTCTCTTTTCTTGCTCAAGAAGGGAGGTCCTCAAGCTAGCTACAAATGGTTTGTATTATTAATTGCCTGTGAGTAAGTAGAATAAGGATTTTTCAGCCTTGCAGTGCAACTGCCTTTGTGCAGTTAACGGGGCATCACCGTCGAGAGCTATGGTCTTAATAGTGGAGTCCTACGGGGCTTGCCTACGGCTTAACCACTATTGAGCTATTAGAAGCTTGACAGGAGACGGTGCTGTTTTGGTGTCGAAAGACCCTCGCTTCTATTCCTTGCAATTAATGGTATTCAAGCCGCGGGTACAGTAGCTTGAGTGCTTTTTCTAAAGGGGTAAAGAGGAGTAGCAACTAGGGCTTGAAGTGCCAAAGTACACCTAAAAAGTTTACACCTAAAAGTTGTTAGAATGGCTGACAATAGTAAAGAGAGTGAAATTAATGTTGATAACTTTGATTTTGCTCATGAGCAAGCTACTAATGATGCTTCAATGCTTGTTAACTATCTTGTTTCTAGGCTTCAACAAGCCATGGGCAATCCATCTCTCCAAAGTGAAGTGCAACGGCAGCTCCGTGCTCACGGGATTCTCCAAGCTCATCACCATGACGAGAGAACACCTAGGAAGCCTCCTTGTGAGACTACCAAAAGAGGTCTCTCTCTGATTTGGGAAGAAGAAGAGAATCCATATGAAGGACTCAAAAATTTACTTCTTGATGATGCATCTCCTTCCCAAAGGAGAACTCAAGAGCCTCCACCGAAGGAACGAGAAATAAGCGAGTGTCCCGCCACCTCGGCGGAAATGGCTCCACGAGAAGAAAAAGGCAAGAAAGAGGACACCCTCTTCTCCATCTTCTTCATCCTCTTCCTCTTATGAAAACTATGGTGAAGATGACAAAGATCAAGACAAGAAAAAGGCGAGAAAGAGGTCACCCTCTTCTCCACCTTCTTCAAATTCTTCACCCTCTAAAGAAAGTAATGGTGCAACCTTTGAACCATCAAAAAGAAGAGGCCATAGGAAATCCTATGCTGCATGGAAGAGGTCGTCCAAGTTGAAGAAATTCAAAGAGGGAGGGAAGAGCATCTCTTTCCTTACCTATGATGGTACCTTTGGTGCTATGGACAAAGTCTTGGCCTTTATCCAGCAATTCGATGCGGCGTTTGGAAATGAGGGCTTCACGGAGTCCTCTAAGCTACGCCATGTAGCCATGCACTTTCAAAAGTCCGCCAGACAATGGTGGTCTAGCCTACGAGCCAACGGTGAAGCTCCACGAACATGGAAAGCTTTAAGAGCTTCCATTATGAAGCAGTTTTTGGCCACCGATGCCAAAGACAAAGTACTCACCGAATGGAGAAGCTTAAAATGAATCTATCCACAAATATGTAGACAAGTTTTGGGACCTACAACTCAAAGCCACTGTCTTCAAAAAGTTGGATTTTGGAGAGCAAAAGCAACAATTTTGTGCGGGCTTAACCGAAGAAATGGCGGAGTATGTCAACTCACAAAGACCACGTACCATATCGGCGGTAATACACCACACTATGGTGTCCTCTCGAATCAATTTCCAAACGGGGGCAAAAAGAAATAATAAGCCCCCGGAAAACAAGGGTTCCAATGAGCCTAAGGGGAAGGACAATGTCCAAAAGTCTCCTAAGGGTAACTCCAACAAAGCTAAAGAGAAGGGAGTTTACAAAGGTAAGAATAAACTCTCTCCTGAAGAGCTTGAGCGTTATCATAAGGATAACCGATGTTTCAAGTGCGGCGAACAAGGGCATGCGTACCGCACTTGTCCCCAAAAGAACAACCGCCAAGATCCTCCTAGAGCTTCCTTGGTTGAAATCCAAGAGGAGGAAATTCACCAAACTCATCACAAAGGATCTCCTCTATGCCATGCTTGGGGAAAGGTAAGAGAACATGATGCTTTTATTCTCTTTGACCCTGGTTCTACTCACAATTTTATATCTATGGAGTTAGCCACCAAGCTAGGCATACAATCCTACGAGATGGGAGATGTCCTACCCGCAGACAATGCCTTCAAGGGGCAAGAAGCTTCAGTCACTCCCTTAATTGGGAAATTGAGGCTTCATGTCCAAGGCTATGTGGACAAAGAGGACTTCTTTATCTCTCCTCTCAAGCATGAGGATGTAATCCTAGGGGCACCATGGTTTGACCTCTTGGCTACCGATGTTAAATTTCCTGAAAGGAGAATCTCCTTTAAGTTCAGGGAAAAAGACATGTATATAGATGCTAAGGAAATGGGTAACACCATCCCCATTGTACATACACCAGCTTTCAACAAGTCAATAAAGAGCTCTATTTCCGTGTACATGATTTTTGTTAAAGATTCTCAAAATGAACCTAATGCTTTAACAAACGAAAATAAAAGCAACCAAAAGGAATTAGAGTTATCCAATTTTCTCAAGGGGTTTCAAGATGTTTTTATTGACGACATCCCTTGTGATCTACCTCCTAAACGAGGTAATGATGACCATGCAATTGAACTTCTTCCAGGAAGTTCACCGCCTAATAAACCTCCTTATAGAGTTTCTCAAGCTCAACAAGAGGAGATTATGCGGCGAGTGCATGAGTTAGTTGAGAAGGGCATGGTTAGGCCTAGCTCATCTCCATTTTGCTCACCTGTGCTATTAGTGCAAAAGAAAGACGGCACATATCATATGTGTGTCGACTATAGAGCACTAAATAGGATCACTATAAAAAATAGGTTTCCCGTTCTACGGGTAGAAGACCTATTTGATAAGCTACAAGGATCGACCTACTTCAGTATGGTTGACCTAAAGAGTGGATATCATCAAATAAGGATAGTTGATCAAGACATTGTAAAGACCGCGTTTCGCACTACATTTGGTCTTTACGAATACATTGTCATGCCTTTTGGCTTGACCAATGCACCAGTCACATTCAACCGCTTGATGGAGAAGCTATTCAGGCCTCATCGAACCTTCACTGGAGTGTTCTTTGATGATATTATCATCTACTCTAATTCATTGGAAGAACACAAGAAACACCTCCAGGTAATAAACTTTATGTTAACCGAAAGAAAAGTGAATTTTTCTTGCAAGAGATTCAATATTATGTCACATTATCTCTCAAGATGGCATCCAAATGGACACACACAAACACACAGGCTCCCTTTACACAAAGGGAATGGGGGACACATGTCAGCTCCCTAGGCCAGATGCCCACAAGGTGTGCCCAATTCCTATTGGAAGACCCTTGAAGTGGACCAATGAGAATTAAGCTAGATTAAATGTAGTTTAATTAATTTAAAAACATTTAATAAAGGAAACCAATGAGAATTAAGTCTCCTAAAAGACTATTGGGCAGTCTCCCAAAGGGTCCAATGAGCATTCAGAAGCCCCATGGCTTGCCTGATTTCTATTGGCCAGGAGGCAAAGGGGTCCAATGAGAGTTTAGTTTAATTATTTAATTACCTAAAACTCTCACAAAAGGGGAAAAGGGGACACATGTCAGAAGGCTATCACTTATGCTGCTTAATACCCATTGGCTTGACTTGGGGAGGTCCAATGAGGCAAAAGCCAGACCAAATTAGCAACAAGGGCTCGCCCAAGAGAGAGAGGGGGCTGATTTTTGCTTGGCATTGACACACACACACTCACACTTGACCATGTGTGAAGAAAGAATACTCTATCTCCTCCCAAGATTTAATGGAGAGCTCATCACCTACTCCAAGCTTGTGAGATAGAAGCCTACAATCAACACTCTCTTGGCATGTGGATGCAAATCCAACCAAGAGCCAAGCTTCAATGCATGCTCATCTTCTCTACCAAGCTAATTACTAAGCTAAGCTATGCTAATATGAGTGATTATGTGAGGAGATGTACATCTTTCTCGTAAGATACTCCTTCTTCCTCTCAATCTACTCTCATACCCTGCTAGCTCTCACCATCTTCGAAGGTGTGTGAGGTCTTGGGTCTGAGAACGGGGATAATTCAAGTTGTGTTTGATTAAGTGTTTTGCTTAGTGCATGAAGCTTCCATCTTCATTGCACTAGCTAGTCTTGAAGGAACACAAAGAATTGTATTGTACAATGTCTCTCTTGATGGGAGAAACCATAATACAAAGCCTTTTGGAGGGGGGACCGGCTCCATGAAAATCCGGTCCTCAACTGTTGTCATTAGCTTAATTTCTCTCTCTTTTGAAAGTATTGTCGATGCTATCTAATTAGGTGTTATGCTTTTTGTTGCTCTCTCCACCCAAGCACTCTTGTAATTCTCATTAGGAATCTATTCTAATGAAATGCCCACTATGTTCATGCTAATTTCCGCTACACATAAGTTATTAGGCCATCAAATGTTACACTTCACATGAATCAGTACAACCTACCTCAAGACAGATCACACATACCAACACGTGTACGCTCAATCAAGGTAATACTGGACTTGAAGGCTCACTACCAGCACGTCATTGACACCATGCTGGGTGGGGAGCAGTTTTTTGAGGTTCTGGCATCAGATCAGCCATTTGTCTTACCTTTGGTACAAGGCAATGTACCGTTTGAAGTTTTAATCTATGTCCTAGTATAAGAGGGTATACACGCTTCCTTGTAAAGAAGAAAAAAACTTTTGCAAGTTAAGAAGTGTGTCTTTTTAGCTCTCTCTCAGTAATCATGGCAAGTGTAGCATTTCCAACATTTAAATGAAAGAAGGGGGAGGATTTGGTAACAGACTTCCTAGATGACTTTGAAGTAGCATGTGTAGTGAGCAACAAAGATACGGATGAATCCCGGGTTAGAATCTTTAAGCATCTCATGAAGCTAGAAGCTAGATCATGGTACAATGCACTTCCACAAGCAACTAAGGATGACTAGGAACCCTTAAAAACCGCTTTTAAGAGGCGCTTTGGGGGAGGTACCACTTCAGAAAAGTTGTGGGACAAGTTGAGAGACTTGAAGTAGGAGGGTCTTTTAGAATATTCCACCTATGAGTCCAAATTTGTGGATTTGTGGGAACGGTGGGTTGAGTCACTGGCAAGGGGGGAAGCTACACCCGATTTCCTAAAAAAAGATCGGTTCACGCATGGCTTATGGCCGCTTCTCAAGGAGAAGGTGAAAGGTAGATTCTCGGCTACGTACGAGTTAGCCGTTGAGATTGCTCGCCTTAAGGAAAAGAAGCTGCGAATGAAAGCCAAAGAAACCGAGTCAACAGAAGTAGGAACATCTCATCGACCAGCAACTACGACAACCACCATTCCACCACCACCACTGGCTCTTGGGGTAAGAGATGACCAATAAGATATGTTGGCCCATATTACTAACCAACTGCAGAATTTGTCTATCCACTTAATACAGCAAGGGAGGAGTCAAGAAAGAGATCAAGACCCTGGAAGAGCACGACGACAAAACAAGGAGTATCATTGTTACAACTAAGGAGGAGACGGTTACGGTATGTACTACTGTCCCAAACCACGACAAAACTATAATAGAGGAGGTAAGAGGAACCAATTGTCACCCCCTAGAGAAAGAACACCCCCACCCCGAGCACCACCCCCACGAACAAAAATTCTACGACCACCCCAAACACCACTACAAGCATCCATTCCACCTCTTCCACCAGCCCCACCACCTGATCGCCCTGTAAACATCATAAGGCTCGAAGAGAAAGGAAAATCCGTAGTAGTGGATCCACCCAGAGCAAAGGAGAGGGGCAAGGGTAAGGAGAAGGTAACCTTTTTAGAACCACTTGAGGCCATGACTGTGAAAAGAGCTAGGAGGGAGAAAGCTACACAATCAGATGATAAGAGAAGCATGAGAGGAGAAACTAGCAAGAGGCCATCCAGGCCACGACGAAAATTGGGCATCACCGACTTCCAGCTAGGGGAAAGTTCTAAGCCCTATGATCTAACATTGGATGTGGCAGAGCAAGGACCGAAGATTACATGGCCACAGCTGCTACATCTTGCACCAAAAGTAAGGCAAAAATGGTCCAAAATGGTAAGTACAAGACGCTCCAAAACAAAGGTAGCCGGAGCAATTTTGGGATGCAACATGGATGACATCCTTCCAATTGTTGACGTAAACATAAAAGGAAAGAGGGTTGGAAACACCTACATTGATGGAGGTGCATAAATCTGTGTAATGAGCGAAGCTATGATGCTTCGATTAGGGCTCGAGGTTGACAGGCCTTCTCCATGCAAGGCAAAGATGGAAAACAACGCAAAAGTAAAGTGTGTGGGTGTGGTAAGTGCCGTAAAAATAAAAGCTTTCAACACTGAGGTAGAGGTAGATGTTTTTGTAATGCCTACTAAGGGGGAGGGCTATCCACTAATCTTGGGAAGGCCATGGTTGATGGCCATGAAGGCAAAACAGGACTGGGGTACTTGCCTTCTACGCATGACCGGTAAGAAAGGGGAGACAATCTACTACGACATGAGGATTGGCAAGCAGAAGCAAATGAATTTGGAAACATCGGCAGATGAAACCACTAGCGAATCTTCCAGTTCTGAGGAGGAGACCACATCCACCGACGAAAGTGACACTTCCATTGATGTGATGGGTATCATTATGAAGGATCCACAAAGGGTAAGCACAACTGGTGATCCATCACCAAAAGGGAAACCCAATGAAGAGGAGAGCAAATCACCTGGCCTAGGAGGAAGTAGGTTGAAGGGTATGTTGTCTACGGAATTAACACTTGAGGAGAAAGATAGTTTTTTGCAAATGTTGATGGGATTTCCTAACCTGTTCATTGACAACTATGAAAGAATCACAGGCATTACAGTGGTGGAACATCATATTAAGCTGAAGGAAGGGGTAAAACCAGTTGTGCAAAAGCTACGACGACTGGGGGTCATACAAGAAAAGACACTCTTGGCTGAGGTAAGGAAACTGCTGGAGGCAGGATTCATCTATCCTGTAGAAAACTCAGAATGGGTGTCACCCGTAGTGGTGACGCCTAAAAAGAATGGTAAGTGGAGGGTCTGTGTTGACTACAAACCACTAAATGCAGCTACAAAGAGAGACCACTTTCCTTTCCCTTTCTTGGATGAAATTCTGAATGAAGTAGCGGGTTTTGAATGCTATATCGTCTGTGATGGTTATTCTGGATACTTTCAAATACGCATAGCCTTGGAAGATCAGCTAAAAACCACTTTTATCATGCCATGGGGTTGTTTTGCATACAGGGTTATGCCATTTGGTCTCACAAATGCACCTGCCACATTCCAAAGATATGTCACATATGTTTTTCAACCGTTCTTTGGAACATCCATAAGAGTGTTCATTGATGATTTTTGTATATATAGCTCCCGTATTTCACATTTAGAAAAGGTAACTGAAGGTTTGGCCAGGTTGCAGAGCCTAGGTGGGCAATTAAATGTGGATAAATGCCACATTGGGGAGAGTAAAGTCATTCTCTAGGCCATGAAATTTCAGCAAAAGGTATCAACGCCGACCCAAGTAAGGTGTCCGCACTCATAGCCCTACCTTCACCAACGACCGCACGTCAACTGGTCTCTTTTCTATAGAAGGTGAGGTACTTAAGTATATTCATACATCTACTATCACAACTTGTTCTACCACTGCAACAACTCACTCAAAGATCAACTTTCACTTGGGACAAGGAAAGTGAACATCACTACAACAAGGTAAAGGAGGTCTTAGCCACCCTGCCAACTATCTCACCACCTAAGTGGGATGAAAAATTCTATGTCACCTCAAGTGTTGGTAATGACTCATTGGGGGCTGTGCTACTCCAGAAGGATACGACAACATCTTTCATGAGGCCAATCTACTTCTCTAATCAAATGATGACAGCAGGAGAGAAAGGTTTCACCCATGTGGAACACTTAGTCCTAGCTCTTAGATTTGCAACTACAAAGTTTAGGTCATATTTGCTGCCTAAGCAATTTGTGATTCTAACCACGGATGAAATATTTCCCTATGTTGTACAACACATGGATGTGTCTGCTAGGATTACTAAATGGCTAGTTCGTTTGCAAGAGTTTGACTACACGGTATAGGTAAAAAGCACGACAAGGGCAAGTTTGGGGGGACTCATGACCTACCAAGTCTTTGAAAGGGAGGAGAAGCAATCTAAGGAAGGAGAAGTCCGATTACCTCCAGTACCACCGATGGTAGAAGGAGCATACTCTCTCTACTTTGATAGAGCCTACAAGCGAGAGTCCGACAAAGCGGCTACATGCATAGTGGTCTTTGATGACAAAGGTATTTTCGTTGGGCCAATTGTTAGATTCACATTCTAACAATGAAGCTGAGTATGCAGCACTAACCAAGGGTCTACAATGGTGCGTCTCGCAAGGTGTACAATGCCTTAATGTATTTGGGGATGCTCTACTTCTGGTAAGGCAAGTAAATGGAGCATGGACATGCAAGAATCCTAGTTTAAGGACTCACTTAAGTGGTGTAAAAACAATGTTGGGTAAGTTTGAAGAAGTTCAAATACACCATATCCCAAGGGCTCAAAACCAAGAAGCAGATGCCCTAGCAAGTGAAAGACTACAGGAAGTGATGGTTGGAGCAATAAAGCTAAAGCTCCCTCTATTTCAAGGCAGTGACGCCTTGCCTGACATCATGCATTTTTTGGAAATAGGAGAATGCCCATCAGATTTAACAAAGGGACAGAAGCAATGGCTGACACGCAAGGCCACAAGGTATCGACTCATCAATGACGGTTTGTACTGTAAGGGTAAGGACCAAATACTCAGGAAGGTCCCTCTCTCTCAGGAAATCACGGGAGTAATTACTAGCTGTCACGACGGGGTTTGTGGTGGTCACTTTGCCCTAGACATAACAAGTAGGAAAATCTTACAGGTAGGCTTCATATGGCCTAGCCTCAACCGTGATGTACACCACTGGTGCAAAACGTGTAAGTTGTGTCAAAAGACCGGCACTAGGTCACTTATGCCTGAACCACAGACACCTATTCTCTCATATGGCCCATTTGAAAAATGGGGTATCGATGCCATTGGGCCATTACCTAGGGCCAACTCAGGAAAATTCTAAATTATCATGGGGGTCGACTACATGACTAGATGGGCAGAGGCTACAACCACCACTAGAATCACAACGGTGGAGGTAGCTAAATTTATCTACGAGCACATATGTTGTAGGTTTGGCACACCTTTAGAGATCATCTCTGATAGAGGGCCAGGTTTCAGAGCAGACTTGGTAGGAGAATTAATGCAGAAACTGGGCATTACAAGGAGGCACTCTTCACCATATTACCCTCAATGTAATGGCCTAGTTGAAAAGGTAAATGAAATGGTTTCTAAAATTATTACCAAGTAGGTAAACAATCATCCTGGAGACTGGGATAAGTACCTACTACCAGCTTTATGGGCCTACAGAACTTCATTCCGTACATACTTGGGATTCACACCGTATCATCTAGTATTTGGTAAGGAAGCAATGTTGCCCGTTGAAGTGCAACTACAAAGTCTCAGAGTAATGGCAAGCCAACTTCAACAACCCAACATGCATTTGAGAGATCACATCATCAACTTGGAAAGACTACAGCTGGACAGAGAAGAAGCAATAAATTATTATGCAGCACAAGCAGAGCATAGACGGCTTAGCTTTAACGAGCATCTCCGGAAAAAAGAATTGAAGAAAGGAATGTTGGTGCTCCTCTACGACAATCGCTTTGACACGCGCAAGGATAAAAAACTCCTGCTCCGATGGGAAGGCCCTTTCATCATCAGGAAAAAGTATGCCAATGGAAGCTACCAGCTTATGGAGGCTGATGGAAAACTTCATAAAACCAGGGTAAATGGATCGCGAGTTAAACCTTATTTTCTTCGATTTGACCAGGCTCCACCTATTGACATTCCAGATGAGGACACACCATCAGCCGCCACCTCTGACGATAATGATCAAACAGATGAGCTAGAGACATGAATGCCTCTAGCCAAAAGGGGAGGGCTAATGATGGGGGCTTTTCACAAGCCAAGCTCCCATACCCCTCTTCTCTTGCCCCCACCCCATGAAAACCCCCTCTTAGGGAGGGAGTGATAAAAGGCATTGGAAAAAGTAAGAAAAAAAATAAAGTATGATTATGTAAATATATGAGAAAGGTAAAATAGGCCACCTCATGCCTGCGGGGCAGCCCATCCCCACCTTGCCTCCTTTTTCTTCACTGTTGCCCCGCCGTGTGTCCCGTTTCCTCTCCTCCACTCAAAAGGTCAACCCCCTCTCTCTTCCCCTTGTCCTTTCTCCTTTCTCTCTCCCCTCAAGCTACCCCACCTCTCACCAATAATGCATTCTAACTCACCAATAATGCACCCTAACTCACATGCAACTTACCCTATCTTCCAAAATAGTATACCCCACCCCCCCTTTCTCTCTCCTATCATATCCCGTGACCCAAATACCCCCCCTCTCTCTAAAGGGAGCCATGTCTCTTGTCTTGTAGCTAAATAACCTCCCCCACACTCACACACACTCAGTTTCACTGAAAAAGGTGTCCACAAACCCATCCCCACCCGGTGGTTACCTGATTTTTCTTGTGTTCACACACATCTGCACACAGATTCACCTCTAAACACACTCCCCTCTCTCCCCTCTTGTAATTACTTTATTCTCCATGTCACATCTCACTTTTTTTCATCAACCCATCTCTCTCTCTTAGTCTCTCTCTCATGAGACTGCTGTTCTGGCACATATACACACAGCCAGACAAGTGGGGCCCACAGTCACATGGCCTATGTAGATAATGATTTCTTCATTTCTAAATTCTAGAATTTCTCCTCCCTCCTCCCCTATATAAAGAGGGGTCACCATCACACTAAAGACACACACAACATCACCAAAGAGTACACTATACACTGTGTGTGCCTAGTGCACACACACACACACACACACACACACACACCCACACCATCACCATCACCGCAATCACCATGCTCGTCTTGAGCATGACCTCTACACCCTTGGGCTATGTAAGATGAAGGACAACTAAATGAAGGATGATGTCCATAACCCTTGTGCGAGTATTCGCCATCAGCTTCCACCTATCAGCCATGTGCTCTACCACTCTCTCCCTTCTCTTTCCCCTACCCTATGCTCCCCATTTCATTGCCTTATTCTCTAAATAAAGCTTGAGGTTTTGTGAGTATGTTTTCTTGCAATGTTTTGCCCATGTGAGGTGTGCGGAATCGCCACCTAGTGTCTTGTTTGGAGTGAGCTTGTGTATGTGTGAAGGGTGTGCGGATTCGCCATCCTTCTGTGGTGCCTATGTACTAAGCCGCTATACTCTCTCTCTCTCTCTCTCTCTCTCTCTCTCTCTCTCTCTCTCTCTCTCTCTCTCTCACTCACTTGATCTCATTCCCCTTCCTCTTCATCATTGCTCCCAAGCATCCATCCCTCTTGGATGAAAACTTTGTTATGGTGGTGTGTTGTTTGCGTCCTAGCCGCTGAAGCTAGGTGGTGCCCCCTTGTTTGCTTTACCATGACAGGCTCGAGGCGCTCCATTTGGTCCCCGGTGTTTTAGAGGCCGTCGGGGGTTCAAGGTTCGCTTTGCTCCCGTCACTAGGTTTAGTTGTATGCTAGCATATGATATAGGAAAATCCATAGTCCCCTCTCCTAGATGAGCTAAGATGCAACCAATAGCAAAATTTGAAGCATTGACATGTACATGGAACACTTTGGTCCGGTCTGGTGCCTTTAGTATTGGTGTTGTAGTCAAAGCTTGTTTAAGCATCTCAAATGATTCCTCGCATTCATTTGTCCATTAAAATTGAGTGATAAGGCTATAAATGGGTTTAGCTATGACTGAATACATGTAGATGAATCTATGGTAATAGCCACAATGACCCATAAATGCTTGAACTTCCTTGACACTTATTGGTCTAGCCATGTCCACAATCAGTGCCACCTTCTCCACATTTGTGGTTATACCATTTTTTGATACAATGTTTAAGAATTTTTCCCTATCTAACCATAAATAGGTAGTTTGAGGATTGAAGAAAATCCTATATAGACTGTATTTCTCAAAGACACAAATGACTCTCTCTTTTTGTAGAGTGCACACAAAGATCATCCATGTATACCTCTAGGAAATTTCATAGATATCCCTTAAATCATGGCTCATTAGCCTTTGGAATGTTGTTGGTGCATTGGTCAACCCAAAAAGAATGACCCGTAAGCAAAAATCATGGCTCATTAGCCTTTGGAATGTTGTTGGTGCAGTGGTCAACCCAAAAAGAATGACCCGACAAGCAAAAATTTCCCATTCTGTGATGAAAGCCATTTTATGTCGATCTTTCAAATCTATGGTCAATTGGTTGTAGGAAGAGAATCCATCCAAAAAGCTATGATCTTATTTGCCAGATAAATGTTCTAGCACATGGTCTATGATAGGAAGAGGATACTTATGTCGTATAGTGCCGACATTCACCTTCTTGAGATTTACACACACTCTTAGTTTGCCATTTGTTTTAGGCACTACCACAATATGTGATGCCCAATCAGTGTGTTCTATTTTGTAGATGAAATATGCCTCCTTGAGCTTCTTGATTTCTTCCTTGATCTTTTGGCAAATGTCAAGTTATAGGTGTATGGTCTTTGTCTTCTCAGCTTATCATCATCTCTCATAGGAATAGTGTGCTGACATTGCAAGATCTACCCCCTTTAGTTCATTATAGGACCAAGCAAAGATATCTCTATACTCTTTTAGCATCCAAATGAGAATCTCTTCCTCTTCTTGTGATAGATCCGTTGCTATGTATGTGGGTCTTGACTCTTCTCTAGGCTTTGCAAGGTCAATTTATTTGGCGTTCACCGGCCCTTCATAGGATTTCCCTGGTTCTTTTGGTTGTCACAAGGGTTGCTCAACAATCATTTGTCAATCTTCCAAAGTGTATTTTTTATTATGAGATGGAACACTGATTGCTCCTTGTATGTCACTTTTCATCTCCATCTCCGTAGTCCACACTTCTTTCAGGGTCCGTTTTAACTCCTTGTATTTTGCTTTGTGTTTGGTTTTTGTCATGAGAGGTTCTTTTCCTTTAGTCCTATCAAGCTTGCATGATTTTTGTTTCTTTTTGTTTTGTTGATTTGAGTTTTTTGTGTGGATATCTTCTTGTTATCTTGTCTTTTATGCAGTCTGTTGAATCTACTTTCATCAAGAATTGAGTTTTATTTTCCATTGCATTTTTTGATGTTTTCCTTTTCATTTTATTGTCCCATTTTGTGCGATACCTTTGTTGGCATCTTTGATGCTAGTTTGGAAATTTCAAAAACTTCTCTTCGTCTCCCTTGAGTAGAAGTTTTACACTCACATACTCTTTTCCAAAGTCTGATTCCTTTGTTGTAATTGTTTCTTCTTTCAACTCATCCGTGGCATCATAGTAGTGATCAGAGAAGACCTGTTGCTCCTTGATCATTTCAATAAATACCATATGGATTGGGACTATGTCATAGCCTTCCTTGTCACAAAAATATGTAGGTGTGAATTTGTTTACACACAAATCCATAGTGGCCAAAATTTGAGTCCACTTAAAGGGTTTGAACAAATGTTCAGGGAATGGTTCAAGTATGTATTCTGCATCAGTCACTTCTCTATCTAAAACGATCTTCCCTTCATAAACTGCTGATTCATAAACCCTACACATCAAGATTGGAGTTTCATTAGAAAATTTTGGAGGTCTTTTGGAGGGCCTTTTAGTAGAGAGAGAAAAAAGAGCTCCTCCAATGGGGAAGACCCAATGTTACGTAGAAAAAAAACTTGATATTAAAAAAATATGCAAAAGGTATCACCCTCGTATTCAACGATCAAATTGTCCTTGAAAACGGTCACCTTTTCATTAAATGCGAGTGTCGTTTTCATGAGGTTGATGCCGTTTATTCAAGATGACTTGCGTCATTACTGAAACGGAAAAAAAGCTCAAAATTCTCAACTAGTGTCAGAATTTGAAGATTTTGACACTGCCAATGCATCCGGAATGCCTAAAAACCTTGACCTGGAATGTCTACTTGCCCTTTTCTAGACACCCGGAGAGGGAGAAATCTTCAAATACTGACATTAGTTGAGAGTTTTGTGTTTTTTTTCATTTTAGTGATGACACAAGACATATTGAATCAGCAACGCCGACCTCATGAAAAAGACACTTGCATTTATTGTAAAGGTGATCGTTTTCAAGGAACGCTAAAAAGTTAGGTTTACTTTTTAGAGTATCTAGTTGTCCTTTTGGACGCACTCAATAAGTGCAAAGGCTTATAAAAAAAGAAATAGATTTCCATAATGGAATGAAATTCTCCACATAGATGTGGTCATATCTTTAATAGTCACCCAATGTGATTGTGCATTGGATTGGAGTTGACACAATGGACTGCAAATTTGCCACATCCAAGGTTTGTTTTGGTCTATTTAGTTTTGTCATTTTGCAGACCACTAATTTCTCTTCATTCTCACCTAAGTACGAAGGTAATGTTTACAACGTTACGGATTTTGTTAAGCCTGATTGCTCTGATCTCCAATCTCCATACAAATATTGCTCATATTATTCCATAGGTGGTCTATCTAGCCATACCTCTTCAACTAGAGCTAATTTCAAAAGTCAAACTCCCATCTTTTGCTTTCCTAACTCGTTCCCACAGGTGGTTTGGCCAATGTTCCTTGACTATGGGCACTCCATCCCATCCCTCCTCACTATCAAGAACTATCAATTTAGGTGCGACATCATCATCCTCTAAAGCTTTCAACTCTCCTTTCTCTTTTGTTTTTTCTCTAATGGTTTTTGTTAGAATTTCTTTTGATTTTCCTATAATTTCCAATTGAGGTTCCTATTTTTCTAGCATGGATTGTGTGATTTGCAATAAGTTTTTGTACGCTTCTAATTTAGCTGCTTCCATATCAGGCATTGGATAGTTTTTCCGTTTGGTTTCTGGTGTTTGACTTGTTTTCAATCCATCTTGGAAAGCTTCCAAGGTTGCGTTGTAAATTTTATTGACCAATACCAATCCTGTCAATTTTGGTTCCGGTTCCTTAAAGTCTAATGATAGCATCTGCATCTTTTTCTCTATTGCCTTTTGTATTCTCTCTTTGATCTTGTTCTTAGTTTTTGATCTTGAGTTTGTATCGTTTGCATCATTCTTTCTTGGAGTCTTTGGATGAATTGCTAGGTATGTCCGATCCCTCATATTTTTTTGTTTATTCCCCTTGGCCTATGCCATTGTTATCACTACTCGAACTGGAATTGTGGGTTCCCCTTTTGAAAAACTGCTCGGCACAACTTGAACCATGTTTATGGCGGTTTCCTATGATAGTCTTTAGGAAAGTGTCCACTCTTACAACCACACGCTCCACAATATGCCTCTATAGGTATTGCATTCTTATCTAGTTCAGGACAATCATTTTCCAATGGTGATCTGTTCCGTAGTTATGGAATTTTTTTGTTTTTTGTTTAGGCATTGGTTTGATCATCGGTAGTCTAGCTCCCTGGTTTTCAGTGAAGCAAACAGGTGCTATATCCAAAGGTGCTTGATACAATGTCTACCAAGACTAGAGTCGATTGATTATACCATTCTTCCTCTATCCCCACTACTATCGAACTTGTTTCACGGTATGGGTTAATGGGTATCAAAGCCTATTCATCCACTTGTCCCTTAGGCAACATGTACTTCATTGGTATAGCATTATTCCCTAGGAGTGGTGGCTGTTGGCCTAATACTGGTTGTGGTCTCTCCATATTCATGGGTGATCTTTGCATTGGTGCCACATTTGGTATGTATCTATACATAGGTTGTCCTTGTGATCTCATTGGCACATACTTGACATTTCCATCACATTTGGGCTTATAATAGCACTCATTTTTCTCATGGTTTGTCCATTTTCCTTCAATGATGCACCATTTCAACGGTCTGTTTTGTACCATATGTTGTTCTTGAGTTGGTCCTTGTCTTGGCCCTCTCATAGGCATCCTTTGAATGTTAATCATCATGTCATTCATGCATTTAAGAATGTCCTCTATAGTGTTGGCGAGAGCAGACTTAGTTGGTTGTACTTGTGATGGCACAATGGATGTAGTTTGGTAACTCTGTGAGTCTTTAGGGATGCTTTCCTTGTTGAAAATCTTGCACAATTATCACTAAAATCAATTACGTCTAGGCTGCATGCTTCCCAAGTCATGTGCTTCTTGCTATACATTCAAGTCTTTCTTTAATAATCCCTCTAAAAATAGTGAGACAAGCCTCTCCTTGGTTGGAATTTCCAACTTCGGACATCTGCCAATATATTGCCTCATCCGACTCATGCTATCTCTGACAGTTTCTCCTTGTTTTGTTTGAAACTATAGATTTGCGCCATCATACTATGCTTGATTCCCATTTTTGAGTAGGCAACAACAAATCTCATTGCCAAAGTTGGTAGAACGGTTATTGATCCAAGAGGTATGGTCTAGAATCAAGTTAAAGATTTGCGTTCTAAGGTCATTTCAAACCCCTCAAACTGTGTATGGAGATCAGTTATGCGTTCACCTCTCAAAATATGTCTGAAGCTCGCTTATTGGTCATATGGATTCCCTGACCCGCTATATTTTTTGACCCATTTTTGAAAATCTATTGGTCTGACTCTACAATTATTTTCAACACCCACTCTCTCTCTCTCTCTCTCTCTCTCTCTCTCTCTCTCTCTCTCTCTCTCTCTCTCTCTCTCTCTCTCTCTCTCTTCTAGCCAGCATTTCTCCCATTAAACCTTCAAACCAGCTATTTGGTAGATGTGACTTATGTGGACCTCTCCTTGTCCAAGTGTTACTCATTCTTTCCTTGTTAAAGGTTGTTTTTGCATTTCTTCCCTTGTTTACATCATTGAGACGACTGCCTCTCACTATGCTTCCTCTCTGGTTGACCATGATATCATAGGCTCTCTCATTTGGCCCTACGTTCTGTTTGGTTTCAGGTACTATTTCTATAATCACTTCTCGGATCGAATGTCCTTGGTATTTGGTTTGTTCAATGTCCTTCACATTCATCATAATAAAAGTTTTGCTATATTAATCCCTAAAGAGGTGGACAAGAAGTTCCTCCAAACCCTTCTCCTTGATCTTGAAAAATATACATGATTTTCAAGGGTGTCAGTTGCTCTGGTTTGGCATGGGTGGTCTAGATCAAGTCCATGACATTGTTGGATTTCTAACAATAGAGTGCAAGCCTACGGTTGTCAGTGGGTATGTGCTGCAGAGGTTTAATATCTATCAAATCATATCCTTCTAATCCTAGCAGAGGAGGTGCTTATCTCACAACTTTATTTAGAATTAGAGTGTCAACCTCTAATCCCCAGTTGTCTACCAAATCAGGATCTTGTATCTTGAGGTATTGCACCCCATTTTGGTCCATATAGAAGGTGTCTTATTTTTTTGCCCTAACCTCCTCTTTAAAGTCGATGGTATGGTCATCTATCCTTATGACAAACTCCTCATTAGGATCCAAATAAATATGGGCTTTGTACTTGTTGGTTTTAAAGAAGGTCATAATATGCTTGAACTTGAGAGAGGTCCCAGTTCCTAGTTGAGTAAAAAAGAAGACATCTTAGAGCTCGAGTAAGAGTAAGTGTCTAGAACTTCTTCTGCAATAGTTTTTAAAGGTCTCCCTTGGTTTACACTCTCATTCGTGGATGCTCTACTCCTATTCTCTCCTATGGTACCCAAGTTTCCCAAAACTCTACCAGATTGTAAGTTCATAGATGGGCTTACACAACTTATTTGAACAGACACTTTAAACCTAGAAAGTTACCTTTGGTTTTAGACACACCATTTTCCGCTCCTTGTCCAACCCTTTTCCGCAAAGTCGTGATTCCCTGCACACTAGAACTTCAAACCGTATGTGATTCTATGATTGTCAATCTAAATTCACAAAATATTTAACAATTCCTTCCACAATCATTGGATACAATCAATGTGCCCTAAACTTTGAAATTTTACACATGCTATCTTTGGTGCACCTACGATGACTGCACTTCACTATCCGTGTAAATTTAACTTTGATCACTTGAATGTGGTATTCACAGTTTGGCAAAGATAACCTTGGTGTCAAATTCACAAGTCAAATGTTGATCCTCTGGATGAGCCCTACGCATTGGCGTGAGCGTTTTGCTTCCGATAATTTTGAAAAATTAGGGTTTTCAACAAGGTGAAAAATATTTTGCTAGTGAACCTTGTCTGGGTTTCTACATGTGATTTCAAGCTTGTATAATGATTTTCACAAAGTTTGGACTCCTTACCAGTGTTTTATCTCTCTTTTTGGTCCCGTTGTAAGGTTTATAGGTTCCTTGGTTTTTTTTTGCCTTTGCACAACTCCAAACTTGTTCAAACTTGCTCAGGAGCTGTATATTGTTCCAATAAAGCCTTGTGAGTTGAAAATTTGACAAAATTCACCCTCTCGTTGGAACTTTATCTTCGATGTGCCTAAGATAAAACTTTATCAAAATTTGACCTTTTGCAATTTTTGCTTCACAGATTGATTTTCCCACAATTTTTTGAATTTATCCATACCCTGGTTTCAAGAATTTGCCAGAATTGACTTTATTTTTGTTAATTTTCTCAAAAGCTGGCAGTTTTTCCTAGACTTGGGCTTGACAAGGTCTTTCAGTGGTTAAAATGATACCAAAATCAAGGGGAATAGTCTACTCAAGTTGGTCTACCACCTTGCAAGTTTAGTTCCACAATTTTAGTCCCAGAAACCCCGTGTCTATCTTAGGAGTGCTTAACATAGATTTGACATTTATTTTTTGTTTTCTTCAATGCATCTCAAATTAGATGTAGCCCTGATGGTTTTTTACTTACCCTACTCCTACTGAACTTGAAAAAAAAGTGCAGAATGTGGAAAATTCAACTTTCAATCTCAAATCTCCAATTTCTACTTAGGTGATACTCTTACCGACCAACCACTAGCTAGTCTCAAGTACCCTTCACCTAATCCGTCCTACTAAACTAATGCTTTCGAGGTCGTTATCGAGTATCCCTACTCTCAAGCACCTCTTAGTAGTGATAAAGTCAAAAAATGTGTCACTCTAGTCGAAACTAGAGGAAGTAATCAAAATTTAAGTAAATGCTTTGTGTTTTTCTCTAGTCTAGGTTCCCTTGACCTCGACAACCGCGCCAAAATGTCGTCCAATTTCCAAGCCTCACCACATCAATTCTAGCAAAGCGAGCACCATAGACATAAAATGTCAATCCATGGGAAGAGAACAAGGAAGATCTTGCACCTGCGAGTGCATTGTTAGGGAGATACAAACAATTGAACAAATAGAGAGCTCACAGTACTGTACTGCAACGTACACTTACTTCCATTATCCAAAAACTTAGGTCAAATGGTACAAAAGTTGGCTTTTATACCTTAGCCAAGGTTTAAGAAATGGATTCCTAGCTAATTGGGCTTAATAATAAGGCTTAGATATTGCATTTAATTACAAATTTGGAAGCCCTCGGCCCCTTTACACTCTTCGACAACAAAACGGGATTTCTCATTAATAATGAGGTTTTGATACAATCAGTAGGGACGAAAACATAGGGATGATGTCCTTTTGATGGTTCTGTTAGCTAAGCAGGAACAATTTTTGATTTGCAGTTGGTTACTTGATAGGATGCCTTGGAAAAATACAACTGCCACACGAGTACTCTAACAACACTGAGGGATAATATCCAGTAGAAAAGGAGTGCTGAGGAATGAAATATCAGACATCCTGGCAAAGAGAATCAAGGATGATATTGTGAAATACAAAGTGCAACTTTTTGAGCTACGACCAAAAAACCCTGTGTGTGATGATGAGTTAAAAGAGGTGGAGTTTGACTTGGCAGCCAATTGATGCATGCTCCTGTGGCTTGTTGTCAATGACAACATCCAGAGGCTTGAAGAAGAAGTTCAAAAGAAATATGTATTCAAACTAATAGGTCTCGCTTCTTCTAATAGTCTTGGAGTTTTTACTTTTAGGGTGCTTAGTTTAATATGAAAGTTTGAGTGGTTTAGGAAGCTTTAGTACTGATAGTTTTGAGAAGCTTTAGTACTGATAGTTTTGAAAGATTTGGGTGGTTTAAGAAGCTTTAGTATTGATAATTTTGCCACATTTTATAGTTTTTGTAGTTTTGATAAATTTGGCAACTCTGAAAGATTATGTATTTTTGCTAATTTTAAAAGATTCTATAGTTTTGGTAGTTTAGAAAAATTCCATAGTTTAGGTACTTTGTATAGTTTTAATAGTTCTAGGAGTTTTGAAAGATCTTGTAGTTTTGATAGTTTAGGTACTGCTGGTAGTTTGTAAAGTAATGGTAGCTGTTTAGTGGGTTTGTTAACTTATGTAGTTGAAATGTACTGATAGGTTTGGTAATTCTGGAACTCTTGAAACTTTAATAGAACTTTTAAAGTTTAGCTAATTTGGTAGTTATGCAATTTATTTGTATATTTGATACTGTTTTGGTAGTTTTAAAAGTGTTTGGTACATTTGGTCCATTTGGTACTATCAGGTACTTTTTGCACATTTGCTATTGATGTACTTTTGAATAAGTTCGGGTGCTTTTTAAATTTTAGCTAATTTGGTAGTTATTCAATTTCTTGGTACATTCGGTGATATTGCTTGGTCCATTTGGTACTGTCAGGTTCATTTGGTGCTATTTGGTAGTACTAGGTACGTTTGGTACTTTTGCTCTAGTTAAGATACTTTTGGTTAATTCTAGGCATTTTTGGTAGTTAAAATTAATTTGTCAATTCTGGTATTGTATATTAGATTTGGTTCTTTTTGGTAGCTTAGTGCTTTGGTACTTTGGTACTTTTGGTGCTTTGGGATTGTTCGGTACTGCTTGGTTTATGGTGTTTACTTTTTCTTCCTCTATTTCATCTCGTATGACTAGCAATTATGGATTTTGCCATGCTAAATTATTTATATGTTTAATCTCTCTTTGTTTTATAGAAAGAATATGACTGGCTTGAGGCTGAATTGAAGGAAGGGTAGAACCACTTTGATTTTGTTAGCAAGGTCATTGTATATGTAAAGAGAGGCAAGAGGTTTACCCTCTTCCCAAGGCCTCAAATTGTGGATGAGGAGAATACAATTAATGTGACATGTCTTTGGCATATGCATCACTTGTGTGGAGGCTTTGAAGGCTTCTTATGTTGTTAGTAGCTTCATGCTTTCTTGCCGACACTAGTATCATCCTCTATGCTTTAGTGTTCTATTGTAGAGAAGTACTTCTTGTGCTAAACCTAAGTGCAACACTACAATCCTTGTGGAGGATAAGGCCAAGGTTAGTGGGCACTCTACTTTGAAGAGTATGTGGGCAATGTTTTTGCATAAAAATTAATCTATCGTGGTTATTTCATCCCTTGATATAAAAATCCATCAATGTTTTTAGTGATTGTGTAGCTGAAGAGAATACTATTGAGGGTGTAAATTATAAATTTTGGAGAGGAATTGAAGGAGGACCATGTTCCTACCAAGTCAATTGCTAGTAATATGTTTGCGCAAGATGATGTTGCTAAGGAAGTACAGGATGTCCTATGGGACTTGAAGAATTCCAATGTGGAAGGCATAGTGTATGACCAAGGGCTGGAGGGTTTGGGCACAACCGTGGATAGCCAAGTGGGGACTAAAGTGGAGGGAAGACCATGTGCATTGAGTGAAGCGGAGCTAAAAGAGAGAGTCTTCGACACCACTCACTTGGATACTAGCTAATGGAAATCCCCTTTTTGGTGTACATGAACAATTCGTTCTTTGTTTTGTATCTTTCATCCTTTTTTTTTTATAATACCAATTTGGTACTGTTTGAAAACTAGCATTTGTACATAACCATAAGGTGTTGAGTTGATGCTCCTTTGTTCTAGGTTCTTGTTTTAATCACAAGTAAGTGAAAAACAGACACTGAAGTAAACAACAAGAAATTAGTAAAAGTAATTTTTTATTTGAGAGAAGTATAGATTGTCCCACTTGAAATTTCAGGAGGTGGCTTGAAGGATGAGATGATTGCATCTTGGTCACTTCCATCATCAAAAGGCATATTGTTCTAAATGTTTTCATATATCTCAGTGGACAATCTAAACTAGTTATGGAATCTAAGGATAGGCTCCATGGGAAGGCGTATGGTTCTTACAAGATGGGAATAGTTCATCATTAGAGGTGTCTGATTTAATAGGGTATATGTATCAAACTTCCCCTCAATCTATCCATAGTACAAGCTTTCAAATACTATTCCACCACAAATAATTATATTATGTGACTTGTCTTGTGTTTTCATTGTCTGATACATTGCTTTTGTGTACTTCACAAGGTAGAAGTCCTCACTGGCCTTGGCAGCTTTGATTGCGAAGTTGTCTCCAATAGACAACATCTCACACAACAATTCAAGGTTACCTTCATAGATTGCCAAATTCGAATCCTTGCATGCCAAATACAACATTGCTTCCTTTCTTGTCATCTTCATCTTTGTCATTGTCTGCTTCTATCGTCTCTAGCAATGGAACCGTGGAGATGTATTTCCATTCTTCTATGTATTTTCTATCCTTGCATCTCCTCCATAGTTCCAAAATACATGGATTACAAAAGCATGAGAGCGTTCAAAGGCATATAGCACATGGGTTGTCTATCGACTATCCATCAACACAATTGAATGAGCAAGAACATATAATGGGCTGATAGCCCCATAGCAAATTTCATTGCGTATCATCCTTTGAAACCACATAAAAGATTCTCTGAGTATTGACCTATGTTATTCCTTTATGGAGTGAAATGTTGCATTAAGAAAACTAACAATATTACCTGCACATTTCATAGGCCAATCATCTAGTTTCAGCTCCTCATGAGTGAGGCTTCTCTTGATTAAAACACCTACACCATCATTCTCTCCCTTTCCATGTCTTGAAGTAGAGAATATATGCATCATGTTAAATCCTGTTAGCTGGACAATACCTTCCCACAAAATAGAAAGGCCTCCATACCTTAAGCTATGAGGCAGTACCATCTGACCACACCCAATGATATTGCAAGTTATGCCTCTGTTGTTTCATCCACTTATCATGAAGGAAAAAGCAATGTGCATCAAGCAACGTGTCATGGATCTTGTCATCTAAAATGAAAGAATGTTGTGTCTTCTCAACAACACCTGCTAAGTTGCTCACATAAGTGACATACACCAATATGGTTACCTGGGTTGACCCCACGAATGCATGCATTGGATATCATTCCACTTTTTTAATGAATATTTTTTTACAAAATCAACAACCAACACAACAACATTACTACCAAAGTTAAGCAAGCAGTATTTGAATTGTTGGGCTTGCCACCTAAAGAGGAACTTATGCTTGATAAACATTTTGAGATGATCTTACAAGAGGTGAAGAAAAGAAACACTTTGCATTCTATCCACAATCAAGTCCTTTCTCTTCTTCTCACTGCCAGTGGCATCAACCTATCCGGTCCCCACATCCTTAAAAACCTTCACATTCAACTCCCTACTATCTATAGGAATTTCCTTTGGGAAAAAGTCAACTTGGTTACAGCACATTCAGGGAAATTTCCAAATAGACATTTCTTTGCATGATACTCACTATCAAGAGGCTTTGGGCACAATATGGGTTTGCACAGATTATTGATTCCAACTTGACCAAATCGGATGAGATTTGAACCATAGCATGCCCTAACATAATGAACCTTTCTATACCATCAGATGACCATTCGGGTGGGGTCAAGGGGGTCCCCATTAGAAAAGTTAGGTTTTTGGCAAATGCCAGAATTCCGACCTGACTCCGCAGATGGCTTGCTAATGAGTTCCATATACAATGTATATGATTGGTTTGGTGAAATCCATCAAGCAAAGCCCTCGAAAAGCAGAAAACGGCTTGAAGGGAGGTTACAAAGCATCAAATTCGACATATGAGGCCAAACTGACTCCAAATGAGCTAGAACTATGTTACGGACAAGTCCCAAGCCTCAAAGTTGACTGACCAACCCAACAGACAGAGTAGTCACAAAATACGGTGATTTCAAAGTTGACAGAGCACAAAGTGATGCCGGCATGACCAGACTTGACCAAATTCAATTTAGGACTTGTATTAGGTGTATGAAACATGTCTAGGTCAAAATTTGTAGGTTTTGCAAAGTTTTTGTCACTGTAGTTAATAATCGCGATTATTTACTTTTGCATTCGTTTTGATTGGAAATTGTCAAATCATCTCACCTATCATGTGTACACACCTATTACATGCCAAAAATCAAGTATGAGCCAAAATGACCACCCATAACTTGTAAAATTGCCAAAAAACGCAAAGAAGTCTTTGCAAGCCAAAATTGGGATTAGAAAAAATTTTTCTTGATCCAAATCACCTCATATCTCATAACCAAGGTCTATACCATGCTTAGAACCAATTTGTACAAAAAAATGTCAATTTTGGAGGAAAAGTAAATAATCGTGATTATTTACTTTCTGGTCAAAATTGAGGAATTTTGATATTTTGCCATCATACATCCAAAGTACATGTTGTGATGTGTCCATTAGCCAGTTTTGAATCAATTTGAAGTTCAAAATCTCAAATTTCCTTTATATCTACTGATTCAGAGACCTAAAGCCAAAATCTGGTACCATTTTCACCCTGTGCATCCAAATGAGCCCATAATTCACTCAGAGCATGTATTTGATATATACTTCAAGCCTATAAAGCCAAGTCTGCAAAAAGTTGAAAATTTTTCTCAACTGTAAATAATCGCGATTATTTACTTTGGTTGCAACCATACAGTTTTGTTCCTTGCATGATTTTATGCATCTTTGCTTGTTCAAAAATTGATTTGAAGCAATTTGGACCAAATTGTCAGCAATTCAGTCTAAAAGGACATTCCAGAGAAAAATCCGACAAATCTGCTAACTTTGCACTCTATTCACTGAACAGGAGCAATGCAAGCATCGGAGAGGGCCAAGAAGAAGCTAAATCAGAAAGAGAAACTACAAGAACTACCTGTGTATCAACTAGACCCCAAGTTGGTCAAAGCAGCAAAGGCATCTTACCTTTCTGGAGAACAGCTAGAAGAACACCACACCACGGTCTTCACTGGTAGGTTCAAGAGTGAATAAGGGCATCAGGTGGAGTTGCAACTCCTGCCTAAGGAGGTCTATGATGTAGCTGCCAAGCCAGAGACCAAAGAGGCTAACCGTAGGTTGGGGCTCAGGCATTTCTACGAACAAGAGCCTTGCGGAGTGGACTTTCAGAAAGCTTACGAGCTTCTATCCACCATCAATGAGGACGGAACCGCACAAATATCCGACACCCAAGGAAACAAGGTCGAGGTAGTAATCACAAAGGAGATAGTGGCAGAGGCACTCCGATTGCCCACTAAAGGAATGACCATGTGGGCAAGAGACAGAAAAATCGTAGGTACATTTACTAAGGAGATAGCCGCGGCTACATTCGTCGATCTTATCCACAAACAGGTGGAAGAGCTAGCCCGTTTGTACCATCAACACTTCCATTTTTTGGCAAAAAGGCCACCAAGGTACACTACACCAAATCATGCCGTGGCCACCACCTTCACTCAGGTTCTTAAGTCGACAACAAGACAGCCCGTGGACCACGTGCAGTATGTCTTGACAACCTTAAAGGGCACCAAGAAGGAAGGCAAAATCACATACTTTGGGCGCGCTAGAGGTGTTGACTAGAATAGCATATCATACCATCGGCATGACCGATAACCTACCGCCTGTCCCTGATCAGAGTACATGGATTTTGGTAGCACAACCCTCTCCACGAGCTACAAGGTCAGATAAAAGGTCAAAGAAATCAGATGATGAGTCAGCTGACAGCTCACCAGAACCGCACAACATCGTGAGCTCTGACAACGAAGAAAAGAGAGCTCGGAGAGAAGAGATGAAGAGGAAAGTTGTGGCTACACACCAAGAGGAGCCAGCTCAAAAACAAGCGTGTTTTGAAAGAGAAAAACAGGCTTACCAATGCAGTAGGCAAGCACAAGGGAAGGACCCAGAAAAGTGGGTACCCACAGGACTGAAAGGACCTCGAACAAAGCAACATACCAGAAAAGAGGCGGATGATCCAACATAATATTTAGAAAGAATGTACCAAGAGGCCGAAGCCCTAAAGCTGAAAGAGGCAAAAGAAGCTGCAAAGAAAGTTGAGGAAACGACTACACAAGAGAAAGCCATGGATCTCCCCGACCCGCCTCACCGCCTCCGGAACAACAAGACCATCCCATGCCTAGCCCACCACCATCACCAGCAGGCAAAGGTACCAATGGTGAAGTAGATACTGAGAAAGAGAAAGATTCTGAGTCCACCCAACGAACAGAATCTACACAAGAAGCTGACCACCCCGATGGACAAAAGGAAAAAGAAGCCGAGCCAGAACCGGAGCAAGCAGCAGAAGAGACTCAAAAGCCGGAAGAAGCAAAAACAAGTCAATCGGAACAAAAAACTCATAAGGAAGGGGGAATATAAATTTGTGAGCTTTTATTTTAGAGCTTTTTTCAAACAAAAAGAGCTTTTTCCATTGCATGCTCAAAAATAATAATTTTCATAAGTGGGAGGGGAAGCTAATTGAGTACTACCTATGAAAAATGGGAGGAGAATGAAAAACCAATTTTCATAAGTGGGAGGGGAAGCTAATTGAGTACTACCTATGAAAAATGTGAGGAGAATGATAGTCAATGGAGCTTGAATGATGTATAGATAAATAGAGAGAGAGAGAGAGAGAGAGAGAGAGAGAGAGAGAGAGAGAGAGAGAGAGAGAGAGAGAGAGAGAGAGAGAGAGAGTCAAGCAGGGGTTAATTTCTTCTATGAACTTACAGAAAATATACATATAGAAGGGTATTTTAAATTGAAAAAGTGAAAATTTTGGTACATAAGGGGTCTTTTTATTGAGAAAAGTGGTACATAAAGGGTCTCTATATAATTTAAAAAATCTAGAGTAGGGGATTTTATAAATACCTCTTGAACACACGTGTTATGCAAGATCTCTATATAGTGAACCCCCCGAGAAATTACTCTTGTAAGTCCATATAATGCCTCTATTTTGGCATGTGAGGGGTTTCCTCACCTTCAGAGAGTGGTCTTGTTATCACTCTCGAATCGCTAAATGGGATTTGCCTCGTCTAGGCTTACACGTGCTACACTATGGACTCTTTGGGTTACAAGCTTTGCAACCATTTTTTTTGGGTTGTTCACTTTACCATTTATTGTAAGAATATGGCCTTTGTAGGCCTTTGAGCACGTTATTGGGCAATAATTGATTGGTTTCTTTGGAGCAATTCTCTGTAGGCCATCTATGTGCCTCATATTGCATCTAACGTCGTGGCAAGAACATGGGAGTCATAGAAGAGAACAATGGTCAATAGTGGAGGGGTTCAAACATTGTTCAACATTAAAAGCATTACGAGGATCACCTAGAGCTTTTTCATAGGGAGAAGTTTTTGACTAGGCCCAGAGAAGGTGAATATGGTAGACTTTATTATGTGATCTGGATATGTGTGAAAGTCTATGAGAACTAATATTTGAAATCGTAACTTTCAGCAAATGTGTATCGGATCCTGATGGTGTAGATACGCATGCAAAGGTATCATTAGGTTGTATGTTTTGGTTACCAAAAGTGGAAGTCCAAAAAATAATAATCCATGGAGACAAATCCTTGAAGAAGCGTTCTAGTTCTGAGAGAGAGAGAGAGAGAGAGAGAGAGAGAGAGAGAGAGAGAGAGAGAGAGAGAATGTATATGTATGTATGTATGTATGTATATATATGTATGTGTGTGTGTGTGTGTATGTGATCTTGCAATGCTAATGAAGGTGGCTAGGCAAGCTTGCGATGATGAGTAAATTATTAGCTGAATAAAAGAAGGATGGCAAAGGAGATTGTCATGTATGAAAGTAGATGAAGGCACAGATAAGTGATTCATGAGTAGGAAAATATGGGCAACCACATTTTAGGTAATTCAATTGATGTGGGCCCGCTATTAGAGGGCATAATGGTGCACAAAGGTGGGACTGGAGCACGTGGACAAGACTACAAAGAAGTGGTTATTCTAGGCAAGTTCGCAGCAGAGTTTTGGGATCTATTGAGCCTCTTATTATCCTATCCATAGATCAAAGGAAAAGAACTAACGACTTGAATACTTACCCTTGTGTTGAAGCTAACAGTGCATAGGATAGTTGTTTTCCCTCGACATGTTTTTTTGTTGAAAGATTAAATACATGTAAAACAAGACTACTAAAGTTTTTTAGCAGATGGCAGGTGTCGCTAAAAATAATATGTCTTTGCCAGCATGAAATTAGACCAAGAATTAGACATCCGCATGACCTCACCTTCTAGGATGCTAAAACAAGAGGGATGACAATAAAAACAATGCAAAAGATTGGCAATGACAAGGATTATCATGGTAACAACTAAATGGTTACCTTGGCATCCTCTACGGAGTCTCTCAAAAGGTATAAGCAACCAAATTATATAGTTTTGTTCTCCAAAGATCCCCACATCATTGGATGAACACCAACCAAGAACCTCTCAGGCTTGAACTCATGGGCTACTTCCCACAAGATTTCATCATTGCCAATTGCCCACACATTCACAAAAAGGAGGATATCTCTTGGCAAATGCGGTAGTAGCACTGGCACTTGTGGGTGTAGCCTCAAAACTTTTTTAACAAATGCTTGCAGGTATGCTAGGCTATTAAAATGGGATTCCTCTTGAAACTTAACTAGCCAGCTTTGATTTTGGGGCACACAATAGCTCTTCCATCGCCCACTCTACAGATACCATTGTGCTATATGTACTTCCAGTTAAAATTTTGTGCACAACTACGACATGGACATGGATTCCTTTAAACCTTAGAGCTGCCCAAGTCTTCTCATGCACAAAGCACTCATAGCAATAACAAAACCACATGGTCCATGGATCCCACACATGGTGATGATGATGACAATAGGTTTGAAGAGGTGTGGATGATCAAGTGTGCTTCTCCACACTAGGAAGTCTGCTCCCTACTACCACATCCTCTCACCCTCTGAAGAGAATGTACACTAAACTCTTGTAGCTCCCCACCGGCACAGCATTGGAAGATCTATAATAAGCACCTCACGAACGCATCAACCAATGCAAAATTTTCACATGGACTACATATAACAAGCATCCAACATGCTCAAAGACTTTGAAAAACATCGCTCTTAGAGACCTTTCTTGCCAATGCATATATGGGCTGATTTTGGATGATTGCGGTGGCTTCTGTAGTCTTCTTTTTTTCAAAGTGCAGCCATATTTAATGAAGGTCTTTGACGTACATTAGAAATGCAAGGTACGATACTACTAATACTTTCTGCATCAATCCTTCACTACATCTTGCAACACCTTGTTCTTAGTCATGCCTGTTATCTCAACTTAAGAATTGGCGGTGGTCATTAATCGCTATGCAAACACGTCCTCGACAAGACAAATGTGAAAATTGAAGATTAAAACCATGACGGCTGTCCTTTCACAATGTTGGCGATCATATCATTGTACAATCATGTTTTGTATCCGTTATAAGCAACAAGTGTAATGGGCACATCTGGTACTTTTGACCTCAATCGGAGTCAACTCTTGCTCGTAGTCGAGGACTACATACACCAACTTCTCCTTCATGTCCCGCATGATCTCCCATTCTGGCACTGTCGTTGTTGTAAAGGAGTAGCCTCTCTTTGTCAAAATCTTCATCAGTGCGTCTGTTAGGTCCCTTCCCCCCAAGTCCAGCCCCTGTAGGATTGCATGTGGAAGGGCATAGCTGCATGGATGGACATGCATTTACATAGATCATTGTGTGTATGTGTATCTCTCTGTGTGTGTGTGTGTGTGTGTGTGTGTGGAGACATGCATTTCATAAGAAAGTGTGTAGAGGCATACCCTTCATAGATGGGCACCGCGTGGGTCACCCTGTCTCCAGAGTACAACACAATTCCTGGTTACTCATATAGAACATTCAGTAAATGGTAATGCCATATGCATTAGAAGTCAGTGTAGCAATCTTATTTTTGAAATTAACTTTTGATTCATGTTTGTATGCTAAAACCATGGAAGAAATTGGGAGAGAGGGAGTACCTGTAGTACGTCCTGTCGCATAGAGCAAAAAGACTACCTGGATTGCAACATATAACATGGACGGAACATAGAAGGTGTCGAACATGATTTGTTTCATCTTCTCATGATTCACCTTTGGATTAAGGGGAGCTTCTGTGAGGAGGACAGGGTGCTCCTCCGGTGCTAATCTTAGCTCATTGAAGAAAGTGTGGTGCCACAATTTTTTCATATCATCCCAATTTGTGACAATGCCATGGTAAATTGGGTACTTGAGTGTCAGAATACCTCTCTTGGATTGTGACTCATCCCCCACATAAGCATCCTTTTGCCCCATGCCGACCATTATACCAGCATGTCTTGGCCACCCCACAATGCTCGGAACCATTGCTCTTGGTGCATCATCCCCTGAAAATCCATCCTGCACATGCACATGTCATCCACAATACTAATTTTTTTGCATCCTATTTTTCTAGATTGCAAAGAGATGTTGGTCCATTGCATTTAGCGATCTGCAAAGTTGTGATTGATCTCTGCGTCCATCTGCATTCAGCATCTAGTATTTTTGACCTCATCGTCCATCTGCATTCAGCGATTTGCAAAGTTGTTAGGACATTGATTTTCTTCTGGATGTGTTTGCATGAAAGCGCGCATGCGCGGGCGCGCGCACACACACACACACACACACACACACACACACACACACACACACACACACACACACACACTCACACACACACACACACACACACACACACGCGCGCACACACACACACACACACACACACACTCACACACGCAAGAGAGGACACCGCATGTGCCATATAAAATCTTGCACTCTTTGTATGAACTTGCAGTGCTAGGCATGTACTTGTATGAACTTGTGCATGTGTCATACACAAGCAACTTTTGACCTTTCTCTACATAGGAAAAAAAATAAATTCTCTATGTTTTTTACTACTTTAGATATACATACCTAATAAAAGTCCAAACGAGAGAATGTGAAACATTCTCTATGTAGTGATTCAAGCATAGAATATCATTCTACATATACAAAATTTTCTATATAGGTAATTTGAACACCTAATTGCTCTTTCGTCTATATGTATAATCCCTAATATCTATATGGATAAAATCTCTAACTCTTTGTAATTAAAATTGACCATAATTAAAGCAACAACTATACTTAAATATCACATCACAAATCATGTAGACAAAACGTATAGAAGACAAATTTTGAGAGCTCACCACATTACAATGTTTTAAAATTATTAAACATAGTCCCAATTTAAAAGACCATAAGAACTTCCTAAAGTCAAAATCACAAGTTTTTGCCATGAAATATGCTTCTAACAAAGAAGTTCAATATCATTGGCACTCAAATGTGAGTAGCCATGAATGACTATCTTCTTCATCTCGATTAGCCAACTCGTAACTTGCTTTACCATCAAGTGGCTGTCTCGATTTTTCAAATCCTTAGTATAAGCCTTGAAAGTAATCTCCTCTTTCTTCAACTTCAGATACACCTTTCGAAGTGAAAAATACATCTCATTGACGGTTCTCTTCTTAGTGTACACTAATAAGATAGTCTCCACATCCTTTAATGTGTATGAATCCATCTACAAAATAAAAAAATCTAATAAGATATTTTATACGGATTCACTACTAATCCTTATAAGCATGTACTTTTAAACACTCACCTTTGCAACCTTTGTAGAATCATCATAATCAATATTTTTCTTTGAACTTGTACTCACAATCTAACCATAAAAAGAGAAGAAAGGAATCTTTTACTTAGATTCTTTATAACACAAAATTAAGTTTACTCCTAAATTAAGTTATACACCTTTTTGTTGACATTGCTCTCTCTGTTGCGAGCGCTGTCAAGCTCACTAAGTGTTTTCATTTTCTCACTCATCTTCAATATAAAAAGCATAGAATACAAAGTTAAAAATCAAAGAAATATTCTTTTCCAAGATTATAAAAAGTTAATAAAAGAGAAGAACACTTACCTTTCTCTTTCTGCCACTCTTACGTGGCTCCTAATGAAAGTGATAGCAAAACCATATTATGTTGTAAACTAAAAACTTTAAAAACCAAAACATTCAATAACAAAAGAAGTATGAAAGGAGAATTACATCTAGAACTTTTGATGAAGAAGTCTCAACGGATGTATCAAGATCTTTGGTTGCTAGGACTCTTTTTGATTGTCCTGTCTGTAATAGCTTCCTGTACGACATTGGAAGAAGCTCATCATTAAATAGCACCATCCTACATTTTAAAATAACACTTGAACAAAATCCGATTATGTATTCAAAATATATAAAATCTTTACGACATACCTCATCTTGGTACTCTTTAATCCCATCAATGTTATTAATTTCCATTAAAAACTTATCAGCCTACAAGTAGAACAAATTTAACTTTCACGAACAAGCATGTTATGTTAAAAAGAGATAACAAAAAGTAAATTATGAAATATTTACCTCTGACATACCATCAAAGCATAGAAAATCTCCTTTGACTAATACACTTTGGTCATGCTGCTTGAAATAGTAAAATCATGTGTTATAGATGAAGGAGTACGAGCGGAACTGCGACGCGAGAGAGAGTGCGAGAAGAAGAGCACGACGATATGGTGAACTCGCTCTGTTGTAATGTGTAGAGCATAGTGAGTTCTTATTAGGTTTTTACAAAAGAATATGTGTACATACCTGGTGGCCCGCCCACTTACCAGGGCGACCACATTGGGCTTTATACCCCAACAACCTTCCACTTAAAGTCCAATGTGGTACTTTAAGTGTGAGAGAAGCTACTATACAAGCTAATATACAAGAGATGTAGAGAAGTGATGTACTACCCTACACCTAATTTCTTGTGAAAATGCGCAAAGCTCTCTGAGGGAAGTCCTTTTGTAAGTAGATCGGCAGGATTTTCTGGTGTGAACTTTGACAAGCGGAATTTGCTTATCCTCGAGCATTTCCCTGATGAAATGATACTTCACATCCACATGCTTTGTCTTTGAGTGATAAACTCGATTGTGAGGCAATTGTATAGCACTCTGACTATCACAATATAACACAGGCATCTCTTCTTTGATTCCCAAATCTGCTACTAGTCGAGTAAGCCAATTGATTCTCTGCATGCCTCTGATGTTGCAACATTATTCAGCCTCTATGGTAGATTGAGTAACACAATCTTGTAATCTAGAACGCCATGATACTGCTCCACCAGCCAATGTAAAGACATACCCTGACGTAGACCTTCGGTTGTCTAAGTCACCTACATAATCTGAGTCTGTAAAACCCTTTACAGTTAGCTTCTAACTCCCATAACATATACGCATACTCTTTGTAGCTTTCAGGTATCTCAATATTCCTTTCACTGCCTCCCAATGTTTCTTTCCTGGGTTTGACATGTATCGACTTACTACTCCCACTGCAAATGCAATGTCTGGACGAGTAGCAATCATTGCATACATTAACTACCCACTGCAGACGCATATGGAATCTTATCCATTTCAGCCTGTTCTTCCTCAGACACAGGACAATCTTGTTTGCTAAGTTTCACATATGGTGGCAATGGAACACTCAATGCCTTTCCCTTCTCCATATTGAAACGTTGCAAAACCTTGTCAATATACTCTGTTTGAGATAACCAAATCAACTTCTTTGATCTGTCTCTCTCAATGCGCATACCAAGTATATGACTTGCCTCACCCATGTCTTTCATGTCAAACGATTTTTCCATCTTTGACTTCAAAGCTGAAATTTCTTCCAAGTGCTTGCCAACAATCAACATGTCATCCACATACAAAATAAGGATCAACCAACTACCATTCTTAGCCTTCTTTGTATATAGACAGTGATCGAACTCACTACGTTTGTAGCCTTGAGAAAGCATAAACTTGTGGAACTTATGGTACCATGCCCTCGGTGATTGTTTTAAGCCATAAAGACTCTTTAACAAAACTGGCATACCAAATCTTCCTTGCCTTTCTCTACAAACCCTTTTGGCTGCTGCATGTAAATTTCCACATCTAAATCACCATGCAAGAATGCTGTCTTGACATCCATTTGGTGCAACACCAAATCTAATATGGCAACCAATGCAAGAAAGCATATCAATGTAGTCATCTTGACCACCGGAGAGAAGACTTCATCAAAGTCAATGCCTTGTTCTTGCTTAAAGCCCTTGGCAACAAGCCTTGCTTTGTACTTTGGCTGACTATCATGAGCGGTGATCTTATACCTGTAAACCCATTTACAAGGTAGAGCCTTTTTGCCCTGTGGTAATTTAAATAGCTTCCATGTGTGGTTTTTATGCAGAGCTGTCATCTCTCACTACATGGCCAATTGCCAATTCCCGGACTCCTTCATTTGCACTGCTTCCTTGTAACATGAAGGCTCATTGCAATCAGTCAACATGACATAGTTCATAGATGAAGCAAACCGATCAAGAGGTCGCGTGATACGTCCAGATTTACGCAAAATAGGTGGCTCAGGCTCAGCCACAACCTGTGGTTCCACTCTATCCTGTCTTTGCTCCTGTTGGGCCCTGACATTTTGTCTTGCACGTGTAGGTCCATCTTCTTGGAAGACAACTCTTCTAAACTCCTCAACCCTCTCTGGTTTAGAATGATATTTGGCTTCATTAAAGTGAACATCATTGCCGCAGATAAGCTTTCTGGATTCGGGATCCCAAAGTCTGTACCCCATCTCACCAGAATTACCATAGCCTAGAAAGATGCACTTTTTACTCTTTGGCTCAAGTTTGTTCCTAAATTCCTTTGGAACGTGAGTATATGCCTCACAGCCAAAGACTCTGAGATGCTTGTATGAGGGCACCTTGCCTGACCATACCATCTCTGTCACTGAATCCTTCTGCAAAACCTTGCTAGGAGATCTATTTATCAGATGAACAGCTGTTGATACAGCTTCAACCCAAAACCCATTTGGCAAATGTGCATTAGACAACATACTTCTGAGCTTCTCTTGTATGGTCCTATTCATCCTCTCAGCAACACCATTTTGAGGAGGATTGTAAGGAGCAGTAAGTTCACGTTTTATACCTTTTGACTCACAAAAGTCCTGAAAGGCCTTTGAAACATACTCTCCACCATTGTCAGTGCGTAAGCATTTAAGCTTCTTTCCACTCTGATTCTCTACAAGTATCACAAACGTTTTGAAAACACTAAACGCTTCATCCTTGTGCTTGAGAAATTAAACCCATACTTTCCTCGAGTAATCATCTATAAATTTCATAAAGTAAGAAGCTCCTCCTAGAGATAGGTTAGGCATAGGTCCACACAAATCACTATGAACAAGTGCCAACTGTGTATCTCTTCTACTGCTTCTATGCTATGTGGCTGCTGTGTTTGCTTACCATATAGACAATGTTCACAGAATTCAAAATCATTAAATGAAAAGCCAGGAAAATAACCAGAACGAGACAGGATTTCCATTCCCTTCTTGAACATATGTCCTAACCAGCTATGCCACAAAGAAACGTTCGGCTGCTCGGTTACATTGATTACATTTTTAGAGACATTTGATACATAAATCATGTAAAGTCCTCCAGAATTTACTCCATGTGCTACTGTCATAGAACCCTTGGATATCTTCCACATGTTCTGTCCAAAAATGGTGACGTAGCCAGCATCATCAAGTAAACCTGTGCTGATCAAGCTCTTTGTAATTGCGGGAACATGTCTCACATTCTTTAGCGTGAAAGAAGAGGCATTCTGAAACTTCAATTGAACATCTCCAACACCTAAGATCTCACATGTTTGCCCATTGCCTAGACGAACATGATCTTTAGTGGTCACATAAGAGGTAAACCACTCCTTGTTTGGAGACACATGAAGTGATGCCCCTGAGTCCATAATCTAGTCACTCAGTGCATGTCCATCAAATGATGTAAGAAGAGCTGAGTCCATTGTATTCTTGTCTCTTGACACTAGACTGTCATCCTCCGCAACAGTGTTTGTCACATTTATTTCTTGAATCTTCACTGAGGACTTGTTCTTCTCACCATGGTCTTCAGCTTTCTCTTTGCCTTTTTCTGCTTTCCAATTTCTGCAGTCTCTTTTCATGTGACCCTTCTTGCCACAATGGTAGCATTCTATGTCACTCTTGACTTTAGCACTGCGGGACTTGCTACGAGACTGATTCCTCTTTCCACCTTTGTACTTTTCTTTGGTCCTTCCCCTGACAACTAAGGCTGTTCCTTTGCCTTTGTCCATTGTCTTTCTGTTGGTTTCTTCAGTAAGCAGACTGCCTTCTACACCTGCTATGGTCAAACCATCTGGAGGTGCAGAATTACTCAAAGCTGTGCGAAAAGTGTCCCAACTTTCCGGCAATGTGATCAACAAGAACATAGCTCTAACAGGTTCATCAAACTTGACACCTTGAGCTGACAACTGACTGTAGATGGTGTTGAATTCATTCAGATGATTGGACATAGGTGTCCCTTCTTTCATCTTCAAGTCAACAAGATTCTTAAGCCAGTATACCTGTGAAGCTGCACTCTACTTCTCATAAAGATCACTCAGCTTTGTCCATGCTTCATAAGCCGACATCTCGTCTGCTACATTGAAGTAAACCCTTTCTGCCAAAGTCAGCATAATGGTAGAAAGTGCTAATTCATCCATTTTGATCCATTCATCTTTGTCCATATCTTCTGGTTTTATCCCCTTGAGATTTATAGGTTTTATCTGCTTCTTTTGTACCGACACGTGCCAAATTTGCTTCTTCCACAATGGGAAATTGGTTCCACCCAGCTTCTTGATATTGTAAAGAGCAGTGTCCTGTGATCCAGCCATAGCTATGCTTCACAGTAGTTTACTTTCCTGGGAAAAATTCGGCAGAGTTTCCTCTGTAAACTGACCTTTGAACCAATATCAACCTGTCAATTGAACCAAAAAGCTTCAGATTCTGCAGAAATTTCGGCAGAGTCTCCTTTGTAAAATGGCTCTAGTGTACATAAAAACGACCAAAAAACAGCTCAAAAACAACTGTCTCTCTAACTCTGTAAGCTATGGGTAAACCTATCCTGCACCTATATTGTCTCTCACTGTCATGTCACTGTCCTATAAGCATAGACTGCGATAATGCCTCAACGACAGTAAAGCAAAGATGCAATCCCAACTCTCTAACTCACAGTCAATACATCCTAGCTGCCTATCTAAGGGTGCTCGAGGGATCGCTCCAAGACCTGTATCATCGAAAGGATCTCAACATTCGAGAATCCCCCAGCTCAATAAAACCTCACTCGACCCTCAACAAAGGCTGCAGTAAATCTGACAGTACATAGACTTCCCACAAATTCATACATCCACAAATTTCCCATTGTATGTTGTAACCGCTGCGGCGGTTGTTTCCTGCGTGACTCACAGCCAACAAACCCTCAACAGACATACATCATCTCTGACAATACATCCCATGTGGAAGTACTTGCAATGTTAGGATGAAATCTGGAATATCAAGCAGCAACACAAGCTGCCTGATGAACTAGTGGATGTCGCCTACAGTCTGTGTGTAGATGCGCCCGTGTCGTATGTGACACGCCTCCAAGAACTGTGAGCTGTCCTTCGATGTGTAGACAGCCACAAATCAGCACTCTGGGAGTGCCGATATCCTCAGCACCTGCAGTCGTAAGCCGAAACCCCAAATTTGCAGAGTCGGATATGCACCCGCCGAGACCACGTAGTCGAAAATGGCCTGCGCAGAACTTTGTCGAAGCCGAACGGTGGCCGAAATGACCTCATAATGAAATCCTGAGAACACCAAGACCTTCAGGCCCTTCCACACGATTTGGGACCGTGTCTTCGCCTGTCGAATCTCACTCCAATCTGAGCAGGTGACTCTCGCTTCCTGCAATGCTGCCCCGAGCCTCGATCTGAGCTCTGATACCAGTTGAAGGAGTACGAGCGGAAGTGCAACGCGAGAGAAAGTGCAAGAAGAAGAGCACGACGATATGGTGAACTCGCTCTGTTGTAATGTGTAGAGCTTAGTGAGTTCTTATTAGGTTTTTACAAAAGAATATGTGTACATACCTGGCGGCCCGCCCACTTACCTGGGCGACCACATTGGGCTTTATATCCCAACAATAGATACTATATATACATCTATATTCAAAAGACTAATACTACAAAAAGTTACCTCAAAGCTATCAATCATTTTCTCTTTCTCATCACTAACATTTGAGACAACATTAACAGAAGGTTGTAAAAGATAACAATAAAAAAAAGATAAATTTCAAGTGATTATTTAATAATAAGTTATTATTGTAAGAATATTCAATACCTCAAGTGAAATTGTAGGATCGATGTTTTCCTCATTGGACTGACTTTTGCTTTCACTTTTCACAAACACCTCCTATTCAAGGTCATAAATAAAATAATTAAAGTATGTTTTTTAAAATATACAAAGTAAATTAAGCAAGTAAAAACAAGGATAACGTTATTATCTACCTTTGACTTTTTGTACTTAAGCTTTGCTTGTTTTGAGGTCACAACCCATTTGTAGATGTCCTCCACATGCCATTTGTATTCAGGTCCTTCCCAAGATGATTGACCTTGGTGGAATGTTTTGGAACCATATCAAAGATTTTCCTTCTAATGTTGTTCCAAACCCCTCGAATTGAGTATGGAAATCGATTATACTCTCTGCTCTTAGCACTTGCTTAAATCTTGCTAAGTGGTCATATGGATCCCATGATCCACTGTATTTTTTGACCCATTTTTGAAAATCAACTGGTCTGACACGTCTGTTTGGTTCAACTCCTGGTCTTCTGAGAGTTTTTCCTGTTCCGAGTCCTTCAAACCAATCTGTTGGAAATAGTGACTCATGTAGCCCTGGACTGGCCTTAGTGTCACCCGGTTTTCTACATGATGAGGTGGTTTCTGGTTTCTTCACATTACTCTCAGATGATCTCTCATAGTGTTCCTCTCTTGGAATTGTTTCTGGTCCTTGCCCCAATATCCAATCCCGTATGGAATACCCTTGGTATTTGGTTTGTTCTACCTCCTCAGGTGTCATCATAACAAAGTTGTTGTTACAACAATCCCTAAACAGGTAGGTTGGTAGATCTGCTAATCCCTTATCTTTGATCTTAAAGATATAGATGATCTTCATAGCCGTTAATTGTCCTAGTTTGGCATGAGAAGTTCACAAAAGATCCTTTATGTTTCTATCTTCCCAACAATAGACTCCGATCCTAGGATTATCCGTACTAAGCCATTTCAAAGGCTTCAAGTCTACTTGATCGTACCCTCAAATTCTAAAGTTGATGGTCCTTCTTTTGCTGACATATTTGGGATTATAGTGTTTACTTCTAACCCCCATTCGTCTAACACTCAGGGTTTTCGACCTGTAAATACCGAGTTTCGTTTCGATCCATGTACATTTTTCCTTGTTTGTTTGCCCTAACCTCTTCTTCGAACTCAATACCATGGTCATCAATGCGAATAGCATACTCGTCGTTAGGGTCCAAGTAAAATTGGGCTCCATGACGGTTAGTCTTGTAAAAAGATAGTATATGCTTATGGCGCATTGTCGTTCCGGTTTCCGAGTGAGTCGAGTAAGAAGACATTTCGGATGTTGAATTTGAAAAAGTCTTTGAGACTTCTTCAGGAATTGTGTGCAAGGAATTGCCTTGATTCACGCTTTCTTCGGTAGATACTCTATTGGAGGTTTCTCCGAGTATGGCCTGCTTTCCTAGTACACGACTAGATCTAAGGTTCATATAGACTTATGAAGCCCTAGATAGAGTACTCACCTTTGATTGACTTGTCGTCAATTTCCACTCGATTTAATTGCTACTTTCTATCAAGCCATTGATTCCTCGTCTGCAACCTGATTCCTGTACAAGTTTAATCAAGTTAGCTATTCTTCTATAAAGACAGTAGAGCTCTTGAGAAATCTCGTGATTGGTCTATGTGTATCACTTCAAATCGAGCTATGGGAGTCAAAATTTGACTTTCAAATTCGACTTTAGTAAAAATCAAAGGTCTAATCTGCAACCTAGAAACTGAGTACATCTGTACCAATTTTGATTTGATTGAACCCAAAATTGTCCTGTGGCTTTATATTATGCCCGGGGGGTTCACTATGTGTAAAACTACTATATCACGTGCGTTCAAGACATGTTTGTAAAACCCCTTATCTGTGAATTTTGTTAAGAATATAATGTACCCTTTTCTTTTAAAATCTGTAAGTTTTTTTCAAATTTGAAAAAAATATGCCCTTCTGTATATATATTTCTGTAAGTTTCAAGAACTTTAAATACCCTTCTGTTGAACTCACATGATAGGTTACATTTTTATTAGGTGACCTCCCCGGGATATTATGTTGGTCTATCATGTATAAGTTCAAAAGTAAAAAATGATGTATCTGGATAGCAGAAGTAAATAATCACGATTATTTACTTTTGTCAGTTTTTACACTTTTTTGATAGGTTTGGCAAGTATACAACTTGTTAGAGTCTCTGGGTAAATTTCAACAAGTTTCGACCAATTCTGATCAAGTTTTTCAACTGTTCGGTGTCCGCAAACTTTGATTTCAAGAATCTGATTTAAGTCTCACTTTTGGGATCCAAATTTCACCAAATTTGATTTGTGAGGTCTGTGGTATACTCTAATTTGCAAAATCATCAAGTTTTGAAGCAGATGTAAATAATCGCGATTATTTACTCTAGCTGTATTTTTATAAATTTTTATCCCAACTTAGACACAGATCCATTAAGCACCTTAAGTTAAGGTCATTAGCCAATTTTCATCAAGTTTGGACACTTTTTGATCAAATGGTCATCAATTATCTGTCCGCAGAATAGTCCGCAGACTAACTTTGCAATTTTAGTCACAAATTTCACTCCAGTGGTCCAAATCTTACCAAATTTGGTTTGTGGGCTTATTACAATATGGTGAAACTAGTGGTATGCAAACTTGGTCAAAAAAGTTGAAAAATAGGGCAGATGTAAATAATCGTGATTATTTACTTCTGACAAATTTTTACAAATTTTTGGTCAACTAAGCATATACACATGTTTATCACATCAACATAAGCCTATGAAAAAAATTTCAACAAATTTGGATAAAATTTTTCCAAATTTATACTCAAGATTCAAAAAGTCAGTACAAACTTTAGTTTTTACCCTATTTTTTGCCAGTTTAGTGATCCAAATCTTTTGGGCCTTTACAAAAGTTGTTGGTACACATGCAATGAGTCAATGGTATGAACCTTGGCCAATTTAGTGCAGATAGTTAATAATCACGATTATTAACTTTAGGCTTGAAATGAGCACTTTTTTGCAATTTTCTCAAAGACAGTCTTTACATGATGTATTTTAAGCCTATGAGTCAAGTCAAAACTTAATTTGGCCTAAAATTTCAAGAGAAAGTAAATAACCTGAGTTTTGGCCAACTCTTGAAATTTTTACCTCGAAGTGTCTTTGAGCTTATCCACTGGTTCGGACAACTCTTAGGCTTACTCTCCAGTCGGATTGAGTGGATTCGAGTCTTTTCAAGCTATTTTTAGCCGTAGACCTGAAATTCTGCAACTTCCAATAAAAACTCACACTTGATTCTTTCAGAGAGAGCAATGTTCTGAGATCCACCTCGGATCCTACTTACCCTACTCCTAGATTCTCATGCAATGGGGTTGTGAAAAGTGTCCATAAACACTCATTTTCTTGTGTTTTTATGTTTTTCAGAGTCTTGATCTTAAGACTTGTTTCGTCTACCAATCATTCTCCAAATCCTAATCTAAATCTACAATCCTATAGTCCTAAAGGTACTCAACAAGTACGATTACTTCCAAGCTACCTCTACACAGCAAAAGACGACAATCTTAAGCTATGCGGTTTCTAAAAGAAAGTTTTGAACTCTAGGCCTAGAGGAAGTTAAGGACAACTACACAAGACGCTCGTGTTTTTTCTTAGTTTAGGTCTCTTCGATCCCCGACAGCGTCGTCAAATGTTGGACGCATGTCTAACCTCACCATCCTATCTTATTGTAGTATTAGCAAGAACCACGATTAATTTGTCAAACCATGGGACGAAGCTGACTCGACTAGTTCATAGAGGCTAGAAGAGGTTGTCAATCTCTCAGAAAACAACTAACAACTTGCATCTGACTCAGGCTGCATTCAAGTGGCTGAAATCACCAAAAGCCAACCGCTCATTGGCAAGCAAATCATATCCGTTACAGCATCAAATGACATCCAAACGTAACGAAACTTCTAGGAAAAGTGTACAAGACCTAAGCACACATCCCTATGGTATCAAACCCCACTTTAGGTCAAGTTCTAAAATCGCGATTATTAACAGCAATGGATTTTTGACCTAGTCGTTTTCGACCCAGAATGCATCTAAATGCTTAGCAATGATGCCCCAATACCCCGCCTATGCTTAGTTTTTGATTTAAAAGTGTAAATTCCTAGTTAAGATGAAATTAGGCCGCGGGTCGGTGACACCAAAAGCTAAGAAATACGGTGAATGGCTTACGTCAATGTGTAGAGCTCTTACCTGCGGTTGCAATGCAACAGAACGAATTTGCAATGTGACAACCGGAGAGGGAGTAGGAAGCGCGAGAAGGAGAGAAGTGAGTGCCGTTAGCTCACGCTGTGTATTTCTTATCCAAAACTTATAAAACATTTACAAAAATTGGCTTTTATACCTTAGCCAAGGTTTTTGGGTGGTCAAATAATCTAGAGTTCTACCAAAGCTAGGAAATGACTGGTGGCTGATACAATCTGGAAGCTTATAGCACCGGCTCATTAATTACAAGGTTTATCCAAGAAAATAGGAGTTACAATATTCTTGATTTATCAAAATAATAAATGTTTTACAAGGAGAACTTCGAAAAATGGTGTCCGCGTTAGCTTGCTGCTAACATTTACAAAGGCAAAAATAAACTCTCCTGAAGATCTTGAGCGTCATTGCAAGGCTAAGCGTTGTTTCAAGTGCGGTGAGCAAGGGCATGCGTACCGCGCTTGTCCCCAAAAGAACACCCACCATGAGCCTCCTAGGGCTACCTTGGTCAAAATCCAAGAGGAGGAAAATCACCACAAAGGATCTCCTCTATGCCATGCTTGGGGAAAGGTAAGAGAACATGATTCTTTTATTCTCTTTGACCCTGGTTTTACTCACAATTTCATATCCACAGAGTTGGCCACCAAGCTAGGCATTCAAGCTTACGAGATGGGAGATGTCCTACCCGCAGACGGTGCTTTCAAGGGGCAAGAAGCTTCAATCACTCCCTTAATCGGGAATTGAGGCTCCATGTCCAAAGCTATGTGGACAAAGAGAACTTCTTTATCTCTCCTCTCAAGCATGAGGATGTAATCCTAGGGGCACCATGGTTTGATTGCATGGCTGCCAATGTTAAATTCCTTGAAAGGAGAATCTCCTTTAGGTTCAGAGAAAAAGATAAGTACATAGATGCTAAGGAAATGGGTAACACCATACCCATTGTACATACGCAAGCTTTCAATAAGTCAATAAAGAGCTCTATTTACGTGTACATGATTTTTGTTAAAGACTCTCAAAATGAACCTAATGTTTTAGCAAAAGAAAATATGCATAATCAAAAGTTATCCAATTCTCTCAAGGGGTTTCAAGATGTCTTTATTGACGACATCCCTTGTGAGCTACCTCCCAAACGAGGCAATGATGACCATGCAATTGAACTTCTTCCAGGAAGTTCACCGCCTAACAAACCTCCTTATAGAGTTTCTCAAGCTCAATAAGAGGAGATTATGCGGCAAGTGCATGAGTTAGTTGAGAAGGGCATGGTTAGGCCTAGCTCATCTCCATTTTGTTCTCCTGTGCTACCAGTGCAAAAGAAAGACGGCACATATCCTATGTGTGTCGACTATAGAGCACTAAATAGGATCACTATCAAGAATAGGTTTCCCATTCCGCGGGTAGAAGACCTATTTGATAAGCTACAAGGGTCTACCTACTTCAGTAGGATTGACCTGAAAAGTGGCTATCATCAAATAAGGATAGTTGATCAAGATATTGTAAAGAACGCACTTCGCACTACGTTTGGTATTTATGAATACATTGTCATGCCTTTTGGCTGGGCCAATGCACCAGCCACATTCAACCACTTGATGGAGAAGCTATTCAGGCCTCACCAAACCTTTAATGGAGTGTTCTTTGATGATATCATCATCTACTCTAATTCATTAGACGAACACAAGCAACACCTCCAGGTAATATCTCAACTTTTAAGAGAGAATAAACTTTATGTTAATCGAAAGAAAAGTGAAATTTTCTTACAAGAGATTCAGTATTTAGGTCACAATATCTCTCAAGATGGCATCCAAATGGATCCATCAAAGTTAAAGGTAATAAAAGGATGGTCTAAACCAAGGAATCTTCATGAACTAAGAAGATTTATAGGTATGTGTGCATATTATAGACGCTTCGTACAAAAGTTCTCACTAATAGTAGGACCATTGCATGACCTAACAAAGAAAAAATTTAGGTACACATGGTCTTCCAAGGAGAACAATGCTTTTGAAAAGATTAAAGAAAAGCTTATCCCTCAACTTGTGCTTACACTACCGGATCTTTCAAAGCCATTTGAGGTCCAATGTGATGCTTGTGGTGATTGCCTTGGATCTATTTTGCTCCAAGAAGGGAACACCATAGGCTATGAAAGTCGAAGGCTCAACTCTGTTGAGCAAGCTCTAGGCATATATGAAAAGGAACTCCTCGCAGTTCTACATGCCTTAGACTCATGGAAGCACTATTTATAGGGGACTCCTTTCATTCTGCGAATGGATCACCAAAGTCTTAAGTACTTCATGACGCAGACCAAGCTCTCCGGCAAACAAATGAGGTGGGAAAACTTTCTTTTTCAATTTCATTTTCATATTGCTCACATTGCTGGCAAGCATAATCAAGTAGCCAATGCACTCTCAAGACGGCTGAGAGTGAATGCAGTTTCCATAGCAACTCACAATGGTCTATCTTCTATGATAGATGAGTATGCTATTGATCCCAATTTTAGAGATGTGATTTCAGCCCTTGCATTAGGGAAGAAAGAGGAACCATTTACTTTACAACATTAGGAAAAATTTGAACTCACAAAGGGGCCCTTTAAGGAGTTTGACTTTACCTCTCTCTACCAAAACGGGCGCATGGATAAATTTTGCCAAACAAAATTCAAAGTTGGCGGAGGTTTGACAGTTAGAATGTCCTCTTCAAGCTCTATCTACTGATATATAGCATGCCATGAGATTCCTCATATTTTAGAAGATTCTTTTTTTGATTCACCTATGATGTGACAACTCTGTCGGAATCTAAGTGAATCAAAAAAAGAATCTTCTAAAATATGAGGAATCTCATGGCGTGCTATATATCAGTAGATAGAGCTTGAAGAGGACATTTTAACTTTCAAACCTCCGCCAACTTTGGAGTTTGTTTGCAAAAATTTATGCATGTGTCCGTTTTGGTAGAGAGAGAACTCCTTAAAGGGCCCCTTTGTGAGTCCAAATTTTGCCTAATGGATGGTTATCTTCTCTATGGCAATAGAATATGCGTTACTAACTCACTCCGTGAGAAAGTAATGTATGAATCTCATGCTCCTCCTTAAGTGGGGCATAGAGGGATTCAGTCTACCTTTAAGGGGATTGAAACATATTTCTATTGGCCTACCATGAAAGTAAACATACAAGAGCATGTTTCTAAATGTGTGGTATTCCAAAAGACGAAGTTTGATAGAGGGAAGCAACTTGGATTTCTTCAACCTTTGCCAATCCCTAATTCACCATGGGAGAGCATATCCATGGATTTTACTTTGGATTGCCTAAGTCTATCCATGGGAATACGGGAATATGGACGATAGTAGACAGGTTCAGTAAGCAAGCTCATTTTATACCTGTCAAAAAGACTATCAAAGCCCATCAAATGGCAACCCTCTTCATTTCACAAATCTTCAAGTACCATGGCTTGCCAATGTCCATAGTGTCGGATAGAGATCCTAGAATGACCAGTAATTTTTGGAAGGGTCTCTTTGAGAATCTAAGGACAAGGCTAAACTTGTCTTCGGCCTATCATCCACAAATGGATGGCCAAAGTGAAATAGTTAACCTAGCAATTTTTGATCTACCAAAAGCCTATGTAACGGAAGTAGATCAAAGATCCCAATGGGAGAAGTACTTACCCTTAGTGGAGTATGCCTACAATAACACTGTACATACTTCCATGGGAAAAGCACCTTTTGAGGTAATTGAGGGAAGATCAAAAAGTCCCTTGCTATTTAAGGTACATGGGAAGAGCTTCGCTGCAGATGAGTATAGCCGAGACCTACAAGAATCTTTCCAAAAGATTAAGGATGCTATCTCTATCTCACAGCAAAGGCAAAAGGCTGCTGCTGACAAGCACAAAAGAGCCCAAGCCTTTAAAGAAAATGATTGGGTCTTACTCAAATTTCCCAAGGCTCGATTAAGTCACACAACGGGCAAGAATCCTACGGGACACCAAAAGTACTATGCTAAGTTAGCAAAAAGGTACAATGGTCCTTTCTAGATTCTTCGGCCAATCAATGAGATGGCCTATCAACTCAAGTTGCCCAGCCATTGGCTCATACACAATGCTATTCATGTGAGCCCATTAAAGCCTTACAAAGGAGAGCCACCTCAAGAACCTACTATTGAAGACCCACCGGAGATCAAGGACCAAGAAGAGGTGCTGCAGCCCGAGTCCATCCTCCGACATGAAGAAAAGGTACTAAGAGGCAGTAAGACTATCCCCGACGATATCTTATTAAGTTTAAGAATTATCCTTTTGAAGCTGCTAGATGGATGAAAGTCATACAATTAAAGGATAACCTAAACCTTGTCAATGCTTACAATGCAAGGCATACAATTAAAGGATAACCTAAACCTTGTCAATGCTTACAATGCTTCCCAAGAGTAAGAAAACGTACAAATGTTAAAAATGAACAAAGTTTTTGCCTATAAGACTCTCTTTTTCTTTATTGTGCACAAATGTGGAGTAGTATGCATGCTTAGATCAAGTTTGCGGAGACGACGTCTCCCAAACACCAAGTAGATCTTGTCACCCTACGATGGAAGATTGATAGGACTAATGTGCAGACATGCTTGCGGCAGCTTAGGCTCTCAAGCACCAAATGGACTAGTCATCCAGTCTAGAACGATGTCATAGGGTAACATAGGGATGCTCTACCCGCTAGAAAAAGGACTAATGAATATGCTTTATCTTCTCTCGAGGACGATTATGATTTCAAGAGAGAGGTAATGTCATAATAACTAATATCTAATTCTCCTAAATGATTTTCTCATGTTAAATTGATCATTTAATATGGGGAAGTGCCAGGGGAGAAAAAGCTAGAATATTGGTTAAGCTAGCAGACCGGCCATAGTAGGGATCCAAAGGAGGGAAAATAGGGATGGAAAGGGGCGGCGATTTGCAAAAGAGCTATGTGAAACAATGGGCTCCAATGACCTTAGGGTTCAATCCATTAAGACTTCCAAAATGCTAAGGTTCCAAAATTCAAAGGTTGTGTCCAATGGTCAAAGGCTTAGGAAATTGGATGCTTTGTGTATGTCCCAAAAAGTCTTCACAAACTCCTACATAGGAGGGGGCAAGCCCAAGAAGTAGGGGATGAGAGAGAAACACACACACACACACACTCACAAGCTTCCTTTGTACACAAGGGGAAAGAGGAACAAATGTCAGCTCCCTAGGCCAGATGCCCACAAGGTGTGCTCAAATCCTATTGGATGGCCATGGAGGTGGACCAATGAGAATTAGGCTAGAGTAAATCTAGTTTAATTAATTTAAAACCACTTAATAAAAGAACCCATAGGAATTAAGCTCTCTAGAAGACTATTGGACAGACTCCCAAGGGGTCCAATGAGCATTCAACAGCCCAATGGCTTGCCTGATTCCTATTGGCCAGGAGGCAAAGGGGTCCAATGAGAGTTTAATTGAATTATTAATTAACCTAGAGCTCTCACAAAAGGGGAAAGGGGGACACATGTCAGAAGTCTATCACGTATGCTCTTGAAATCCTATTCGCTAAGCCTGGGGAGGTCCAATGAGGTGCTAGAAAGTGGGGTTGACCAAGAGATAGAGGGGGCTGATTTTTCAAAGGAATTATCCACACACACTCACACAAGCTCATGTGTAGAGTAAGAAGACTCTCTCTCTCTCTCTCTTCTCAAGATTTAATGGAAAGCTTATCACCTACTCCAAGCTTGTGAGAAGGGAGGCCTACACCTACAACTCTTGGCTTTGTGATGCAAATCCAACCAAGAGCCAAGCTTCAATGCATGCTCATCTCCTCTACCATGCTAATTACTAAGCTAAGATATGCTAATATGAGTGAGTATGTGAGGAGATGTACATCTTTCTCGTAAGACTACTCCTTCCTCTCAATCTACTCTCATACCCCACTAGCTCTCACCATCTTTGAAGGTGTGTGAGGTCTTGGGTCTGAGACCGTGAGGGAATTGATGTTGTGTTTGATAAGTGTTTTGCTTAGTGCTTGAAGTTTTCATCTTCATTGCACTACCTAGTATTGAAGGAACGCAAAGAATTATATTGTAAAATGTCTCTCTTGATGGGAGAAACCATAATACAAAGCATTTGGAGGGGGGACCGGCTCCATGCAAATCCAGTCCTCAAATGTTGTCAATTGCTTAATTTCTCTCTCTTTTGAAGTATTGTTCATGCTATTTAACTAGGTGTTATGCTTTTTGTTGCTCTCTCCACCCAAGCACTCTTGTTATTCTCGTTAGAAATCTATTCTAATGAAATGCTCACTATGTTCATGCTATTTTCCGCTGCAAACAAGTTACTAGGCCATTAAATGTTACAGCAAGGGTTCTTGGCTTGTCTTTGGAGGGAAGAGAGAGAGAGAGAGAGAGAGAGAGAGAGAGAGAGAGAGAGAGAGAGAGAGAGAGCTCCAATGAGGGAGAAGATCTTGGATAGTTTTGGGGCCAACAAGCGCACCAACATGAGATTTTACTCATGCTCTCAACAAGGAGAGCTCCACAGAGGTGAAACCAAGAATTGGCCAAGCACTTTTGTTGCGCTCATCTGTCATGCCGATGGAGCTTGTGGTAGTACATTTCATGGTTGTTGTAGAAGGTGTTTTTTTCAATATTGAAGCAAACCATAGCTAGATTGTGTGTCGTTTCTTCCCTTTTTCTCATCTTTTCTCTGCTTCATGTGTCTGGTGTCGATGTGTGAGATGCGTGTGCCTCCCCGCGTCATCTGTGTGTGTGTGTTAGAGATAAAGAGAGAGTGGTATGCGCTATGTGACTAGTTGTAAACGGACAAAATTGGTGTGGTGTGTTGTTAGTTGATGGTGTGAAGCATGCATGCATTGCTATGCATGAAAATGGTGGTGTGCTTGCTAAGATGTGTGGCTTTGATGTTGATTTCTAGTGGACAGGGGTGTTGTACCCTAGGCTACAGAGAGGCATCTGTGTTGTGTTTCTGGGTGTGCTCCCATTATCCCTCTTCAACATTAGCATTTCCAAAGGGGCAAAAGAAAATTAGAGGTCAATCCCTATTTTTCAATAAATACTCATCATGGAGTATTAACATAGATATCATTAGTGGCAACTAGAATCATTTTCAAGGTTTTTGATGCATGAACATTTCATATAGACAAAATGTGTGTGCCTTTGTATCCAATGTTTAAGCAAGCGAAAAGGGAATGACTACGGAGTTTGGGCTTTTGCACTAGTGATGATATTTTTCTATTGTAAATGCAAGAAAGGCCTTGTCAAAAGTGTATGTGTAATCCACAACTCACTTTAGTTGAATGAAATTAATGTAGCGTTTTGGAATGAAATCTTTCCTCACGATTCCTCTTGTACTGCATTCCTTGGAGTGTGCTCATTAATGTAGCAAGTGTGTGACCTATCCTCTAGACGGAAGGGGATTACATGCATGGTGATGCGAGTGAGTGAAGGAGTGGGAGAAACACCGAGCAAGAGAGACAAAGAAGGAGAGAGGGAGTGCATTGCTAGTTAACTTTTCAGTGGGGGTCATTTAATAATTATGTGACTATCACATGAGCAAAAGGGGTTGTAAAATTTAAATTTTTTTCACATTTTCACATACAAAAGGGCACCATAAAATGAAACTAGGAAAAAAAAATTCAGATTGAAGAGAAAAAGGGTGTATTTTATTTGTCAAAAGAGTTTTAGAAATAGTCCCTGAACGCACATGATATACACAATTTATACATAGTGACCCATCCGAAGGGGAGAAGAATGGGGAGGGGGGGGGGGGAGAGAGAGAGAGAGAGAGAGAGAGAGAGAGAGAGAGAGAGAGAGAGAGAGAGAGAGAAAGATTGTATTATCGTCCACGGAGGTCAGATATGACCTATGGGACCTGTTGACAAAACATTACATCGTTTGCTTTCCAATGAAGTGAGAGGCGGAAGTGAAAAATAGACCCGGTGGCCTCTACACCAAGACCATGCACAATGGCCTCATCATGGGGGATACACAATAGGGGCACCACCTAGCAAGATATGCGGCTAGGACGCATACATATACACAATGAAACATGCCATGGAAAACAATTTCAAGATCCACGTCCAAATGTGGAATGGGGTGGTCGGAGAATAAGGTGAGAGGAGTGGTGAATTAGTGAGAATGGGCTCGCTACTCGTGCATGTAGTGAGGAAGATAATGAGGTTGGGGAAACTTGCGAGTATGCTCACTTCTCATACAAGAGGTGGCGAATCCGCACACCTCAAGATGGAAGTAGCAAGATGATAGGAATATGAGAGGGAGAGAGAGAGTGTGTGTGTGTATGGTGGCGAATCCGCACACCTTAACATAAGCAGAAAAAATGGCAAGGAACAAGCATATACCATACTCACAATGAGATGTATCCAAAGCGACACAAGGTATGGCACCAAGATGGAGTGTGTTGATTGCTTGCAAAAGATGAATACAATAGGTAGCGTATGGCAAGAAGATGAGAAGGGAACAAGATCGTAGGAGGCATAATGGAGAGATGGGAGTTGATGGCGAGGAATATCATGAGTGTGTCCACCCTTCTTCTTCTTGAAATTGTGCCTTCAATCCTTAATTACAAGCCATGTGGAGGTGTGGTGCTCATCTTTTGTGCATGGTGATGGTGATGGTGTTGTGATTATGTGATTAGGATTCATGCTACAAGCATGTAGCACAAGAGTGTGTATGGATAGGTGTGTGTGTGTGTGTGTGTGTGTGTGTGTGTGTGTGTATCTCTCCCCCCTAAGTGAGCTCTCATGTGGCCTCCTTATATAGGGAAGGAGGAGAGGATTTAGCAATATTTCTAATTGAAGTGAGTGACCCACTCTGGTGACTAGGAAAATGGGGTGCATGTGACTGTGGCTCCCATCTTGTCTCCTCATTATTTAAAATACCAGAGTCAATAGAGAGATAAGAAGAGAGAATGTGGGTAGGATGTAGAGGATAGGAGATATTTACAATAGTCTAGCTTTGGCTAGACATAAGCTTATGTTGGACGGGAGCGACTCAAACACCCATGAAGTGCATGCAAACACTACCTAGATCAACATAATGTCAATCGAGGACACAGATGACACGATAGGCACATGGAGGAAATCTCTTTAGCTTGTCAAGCTGAGACCATCCTACACATACAACACTCAGGAAGGCCAACTAAACCACAATCAAGAACCTCACTTCTCTCAACTACACCACCTAGCCACATACACACATTCTAAAGGTAACTCGCCTAATCATGCCAGATTCATACGAAACTTAAGGAACACCATCTCCTCACTAGGATACACCTGTCCCTAAGCTTCTACACTCAAAACCCTCACTCTAAACCCATCTGCGGAGAACACGTAGGATGATAGAGCTTATCATCATAACCATTCATCTTTTGAGATCCTCTGATCACTTTTATGTCTGCTCTTCTTCATTGGGGACTTCTTTGTTCCTGTGCAATCATGTTGTTAGTGTTGTCTGCAGCTTTGTCATTGTAGGCCATTCTTTGACTCGCCATTGAGGAGAAGTATGCTATGATCTGAAATTGGTGCTCCAATTCATTTGTCAATTGATTTGAGTAGCAGTTTCTTATTGTTGATGTAGAAGGAATATGTACAAGAGGATGGTGATAGGTGTCCTTAGATTAGGGTCTAAAACCTTGATGACCAAAGGGAAAAAACCCGGTGGAAAAAAAAGCCTTTGGTATACGCTCTTATTGGAGTTGAGCAGTTGAACGTGAAGTACATGTTCATGAAAGGTGTGTGCTTGGGTGAAACACGGAAAGAGTGCCTGATGCAAGTGCCAATTATGGGACACTCTATATGCATATGAGAAATTTGTCAACAAAAGCATGCAATGTGATATAAGGAGATAATGGGTGTTTCGAGGAATAAATGTAGCACATGTGACATCAAAAGATGTCTCAATAGCTTCCACCTTTCCAAGAAGGGTTTTTGATGTAGAAGTTTCTCCACTCGTATCTCACTGTGCTCAGTACGTGAGTGTCTTTTGGACCTTCTCCTTCACTTCACCAGAATTAAGTACTTAGACTTTGACTCTTTTGCTCACCTATACCAGCATGAGCGACACAACGTAAATATGCTCAACTCTTCCATCTTGAGCAGTACCTAGAATAGCTACGACGCTTAGACCACAGAGAATATTACTTGAAGCTTTGGGACTAACACCTCACTCATTTTGTGGCTTAGCTACTCGACTTTGACTTGTATGACTTGTCGGTTGCATGATGACACTGCTTTGTGACAAGTTCTTCGGCTGTTGTAGTGGCTGCTGAGACATACTTCGTGAAGTTTCATCGTTTCCATGTACCTTCTTCTCTTTGTAGTGCTCAGGCCTCTCGTCAGTCTTTTCTTCATGTGGATTATGGATTTTTTAAATTTTTTCTTAATAATAAACAAAGAAAATCTTAAAATAACTCAACAAAAGAAAAATCATTCAAATAGAAATCTAAATGCTATGTACACTATACACATGTCCCTAGGGGCTCATATATGGATTTTGTCCCCATACTCCTCTGTAACACTACTATGAGGGCATATACTCTAAATTTCGTCAAAAGATTATCACAATAAAACGCAAAAATGCAATGCCTCTCACAAAACATTGCCCTCTAATAGTCATAATGTTAGGTCCGCATTCAGAATGCCTCCCCCCTTCCTATTTGGAGTCATCCTTTACGACAGGGTATCGCAAAGGGTATGTCATGTGCTTGGGCAAGTAAAAGTTGTGCCTATGCAGGCCTTGTAATGTAGCCCTATTATGCATACACAATAAATGCATGGAAAAGATTTATGTTGTGCAAGATGTGGGTATAAGCAATTTGCTTATTGGCATTTTTTGGCGAGGCTTCCTATTCTAAGCAATGTAATGGTGTTTGAAGCTCCTGTATCGTTGCTTGATTGAAGCGACTTGCTCTCTTCTAGCTGTACTGTAATCGTAGGAAGAATTGTAAGAATTCAAGCGGCGATGCACTGTCAGTAGTTTTGTTGTTCTTCTTTGGGACCCATTTCTTTGCGATTATTGGCTGTTTTATTGCTGACGCTCGTTTGGGAACCCAAACTTGCCCGTGTTTCATTTGTGTTTGAAGAGACTTCTTTGGGATCCACCTTTTTGTTGTGTGAGTCGACAGTGGTCTTTGCTTCATCCCTTGTATGCTTGGACGGGATTTAGGCTTTGAAAGTTGATACTGTGGTTGTTTTGGAATCCAAATGAATTCCTGACTTTTTTGTGCTTGAATCAACTTCTTTGGAGCCCATACCTGAGTTGTGAAAGCTTGCGACTTTGTGATATTCTTACCCGTTCGTGCACGCTTTCCTTGTTTTTGTTTTGGTGTTGGATCTTGTGATTTGTCATTAGAGATCTTTGTCTTCTTGATCCATATCTATTTTTGGCCGATCTGGCTTTTTGGTATCCAGATTTGTCAAGAATTTTGGCTTTGGCTTGTTGTCCTGTTCTTTTGACCTGTCATGGTTGTTGTTGCTGAAGAGGTTGGTGATAGTGATGGCCTGAGTTGATGATAGGGGATGTGGTAAGATTTATCACTATCGCTACTATCCTCAACAAGGTTGACTTCTTGTATTTTCCCTTGATTTTTTGGCTGGTAGTGGAAAGTTACTGTCTGCTTGCTCGTGGGTTGTAGTTTCTTGGAGGACTTTTTTAGCCCATTGATTAGAGCATTGTTAGCTCGTTTCTCTGGTCGTATTCCTCCTAGCTGAGTCTTTGCATCCTTAGTAGGAGCCATGTATGAGGATGCTTGTGGTGGCTGTGTCTTCACCAAGGACTTTGGAATCCACTTTTGATGCACTTTATTCGTGTAGCGATGACATTAATTCCCGGGTCGTTGATCTCTGGAAGCTCGAAGTGTTCTACAGAGTCATAGAACTCGTCGTCTTCTTCATCTTTTGATTCTCCACATTTCTTTGTTTGCTCCTTATTTCGAGAGCTTGTTGATGTCTGGATCTCTTCGTTTTCCTGGATTACACTCACTGCAAAATAAGGAACGACATCATAGCCATTTTCATCACAAAACTTTGTTGTGGGAGCATCCTCCACGGCGCACACGTCCAGAGTAGCCAAGATGTGTTCCCATCCAAAAGGCTCTAACTCTTCTTCAGGAAATGGTTCTGGGATATAGTCCATATCCTCTATAACCGGCTCTAGGATACATTCCTCACATTTCAAGCTACCACATTGTGAAGCTCCACATATCCACAGTTCTTTAGGCTTACCTAACCAAGCTGGAAGTTCTGATCCTGCTACTATGGCAGAATCAAAATCCTCAACTGGTGTTCTCGTCACATCCCTATAGCTATGGTCCCTCAAGTTTACCTTTGTTATGGTTTCCATATGTCTCGGGTATATATGGTCATAACCCCAATCTTGAACCATTTTCAATTGTCGCATGAATGGTCTTCCCAGAATGATGTCATAGTTGTTCTTCTTGCCAAAGTCAACAACAGCAAAAGTGTGTTCATATTCAATGCCACAAGAAGTAACAAGTGCTTTTTCTAGCAGTCCTAGGGGCTTTTCCTTGTGTCCATCTGCAAGCTGCAGGGTCATTCGTGTGGATCTCAAGGCAGGTTTTCCCCACTTTTTCCAAACCTCTTTGGTTGCAATGGCCACACCAGCTCCACTGTCAAGGATTGCCATGGTTTTTACACCATTGAATTCCACAGGAAGGGTGGTGTTTCCATCTTCTCCCTCGTAATACTCACCTACCTTGTTCAATGGCACTGGACTAGTATTTAGTTGAGGCATTTCAAGCTCTTTGATGCCTTCCTCGATTTGAGTCATTGGGGTTTTTACACCAAATTTCTCTAGACATTTACCCACATTAGCCCACATGTTTGGTCTAATTCTGAGCAACTCGGCTAACATTATTGTACAGGTGACTGGGGTAGATAGAATATCTACTAGCCCTTTTGAATCGATGGCCTTGTCAGAAGACAGTCTCTATGATGGGACTGCAACCACATCTGACTTGGTCTCGTACTCTCCCATGTAGGATGGTAGTGTTCTTAGCGAATGGGGTTGACTATCCATAGATTGTACAGATCCTTTCTCGCCCCAATACGATTGCACGTCTAGATTCATTTGAGATCCAGTCTCAAATTCCTCTATTGGTGGTAGAAACACTCCTCGTTCATCACCAGTCTTGTCTACTCGTCTTCTTAGGCCATCGGCTTCATTGGCCTCTCTGACTTGTTTCCACAATTCGTCAAGACCATCTATCTCTTCACAATCCTCAGGTATAGCTTGGTGAAATCCCTCGGAAGAGTTATCCGTGGTATTCAATACTATCCTTGGTTCTAATGCTGGGTCTTTGAGGTTTGGTCTGTGCTTATGACTAGAATCTGGCTCTTTTAGTTCCTTGTTTGGTGGGATTACTTGTGTGGGCATGACACGGATCACATCCTCAGGTTTTGCAACTGGTGGTTCTAGTAAAGCTTGGGCTGTTTTAATCATTTTATGGCACATTTCAAATTTTTGCTTTTCTAGTTCCGCATAGGGATATGTCATCCATCTTTGTTCTTGGGTTTGGTTGTTTTTGAGCCTTACATCATAGGCTTTCAAGAGGGCATCTAATGTCTCATTAACCTTCTCTGCCAACACAGATCCTCGTGAACCAGCACTTCTCAGGTTCTCATCCGTGGATGGTTCTTCTAGAGGTTTAACCATCTGTGTAAGAGAAGGTGCCTCCTTTTCCTCATGTTGTTTTATCATCTCCTCAGCTTCTGTAAGCTTCTCAGTTAGGGATTTTTTCTCTCGTTCCCTGCATGCTTTCATCCTAGTCTTTCTAGATTTCCAACTATTTCGTTTGCTCTTGGTTTTCTGACTAGGTGCGTCTGTCTTTGGTCCATCATCTGTCTTTGGACTCATGTCACTTTTCGTGATTTTGTCTCTGGATTCTCATCGGCTTTCTTTTGAGCTTGTGCTCTTGTAACTACTTGAACTGGTACGACATTTTCATTTTCTGAGCTACTAGGTAGCTGAAAAATCCCTGATACATTTGTCGTGATTTTACTGATTTGGTTTGGTTTTTTCGGGCAATCGGGGATCAAGTGAGTGATGCCACACTCAAGACAATAGGCATTTACTTCAGTGATCTCCGTATGAGGACATTGTTTGACCAAGTGGTTGTCACGACTTTTGTGACAATCTGTCTCTGGTTGAGGAGATTCTTTTAGCATTTCCTCTTGGCTATAAGCAAGATTTGACCTAGATAAGCCGTTATTTGCAATGAATCGCAATGTCCTTTCGTCCATTTCATACCTTCTTTCTTTTGACTGAAACCTGGGAGGTGGAGGTTGTACCGGCCTCACCCCTCCATGTGTTTCTCTCACATTTTGTTGCTCCGAAGGGTAGTACCCACTTTGGTTGCTATACCACATTGTAGCTGGTACTCGCGTTGGTTTATTTGATGCTTCCATCATTGGCATGTATCTCATGCCTACCTGCATTCCAGCACTTGGCAGCGGAGGTTGTTGTCCTAAGACAAGTTGTGGCCTTAAAACTCCTACTGGTCTTGGCGCATTTCCCGTAATGTATCTAGGTGGAGTAGGTGCTTCTGGAACAGGTTGTACATACCTCTCCCTAGAATTTTCCATGCTATAATAGCACTCTTCCGCCATATGGTTCGTCCATTTTCTCTCAATTTCACACCACTTCGGCTCTCCCGAATCAGACCTTACAAGAGGAATCAACCTCTTGACCAAGTCGTCGATAAGCTTTTCTTGATCAATAGGTGCCGTTGTCTTGGCAATGGACTCACTTATCTGTGAAACACTGTGCTGAGAGGATGTGTCATCTCCTTGACTCTTTAAGTCCTTTTCTTTGTATGCCTCATAGTTATCCACTAGATAAAGAGCTTCTTTGATCAACTCGTTTAGCGTCATCCTCCTTATCATATGTAGATCCTTCTGAAGGCCCGCATGTCTCATTCCCTAGATAAAGATCAGCATCAGTCATGCTTGCGTAGGTAATTCCGCTCTCGGATAGAGCTTAACATATCTCTTGAGCCGTAATGATGCTTTGCGTACTGATCCATCCTCTTTCTGTTTGAATCTATGGATTTGCGAGACCGTGTTGTGAGCAATGCCTTTTGGCGAGAATTCTTCGATAAACTCCTCAAACAGCTCATCTAGGGTCTCAAAATCCCATTTTTCCACCGAGTCAAACCATGTAGCTGCATCATCTTCTAGAGTCAATCCAAATCCCACAAATTGTGTCGCAAAATCTGAAACTTCCTCTGCTCTAATCACTCTTCTAAAAGCCATTACGTGATCCCTCGGATCTTCATCTCTGAAGTATTTTCTGTTTATCCATTTCTGGACTTGGGATGGTCTAACTCGTCGATTGTCTACAAGTCTAACCAGAGACTCTCCCAATCCTTCTCTCGTTATCGCTCTTGAAGGGAATCCTGGTGGCTCTCTTCTTGGAACTCCTATAGGAATTCTCGTGTTTGGTAGAGGCATTTGTGGTCCTTCATTGACCAAATATCCACCTCTTTCTAGTACAGTCTGTGGATTTGTGCTTTCTACAACTCTATATTCTCGTCCATACTTGTTGACCACTATAGATCTCCATTGACAGTCGACTCCGTATGTGTAGACATATAAGAGCTTGTAATCCGTTATCTCTTCTAGGTATGGATCTGAGCACCTATAAAGATTGACCTCATTGTCGTCAATGTATCTATATAGTCCTTCACTCTCATGACCAATCATCCAAACTCTCTCAACAAGATGGGTCTTTATCAATTGCAAGTTTGGAAGATCCATTGTGGGAGGATATTCCTCTATCTTCGGGATCTCCAAGCTTGTGTAAGCTGCGTTTGAATCTAGGGTAGACATGATTTCTGGGCTTAAGAGCTTTTTCTTGGTTCAAATAGACTTAGTCCACTATGTTCAAGTTCTTTGGTTAGGGAAAAGTCGAAACTATGTCCAAAACCGCAACCGTTTCGTCACAATTCTCGCAAATTGTCACTTTTAGACACCCTTGACTTCCGGATGTATTTTGAGAACTCAAATGACGTTTTTTCCAAAGTTGAACTAAATGGTTGCCGTTGGCATAGATTTAGTTCAAGTTTTGCTCTAAGATCTGTAGAGCCGCTCTCAGGCTACGTTTTGATATAAAAACTTTTCCGATCCAATACCGTTTGTGAAAGTTATGGCCAAAACAGTGAAATGCATTTTAGATTGGTCAAAATGAGTCCAAATTCAGTTTTGAAAGAAGATTTGGGATCTATGTGAGACTGTGAACACTTCTGTATGGTCAAAAGTACACTTGGACCCTAAAACTGGCCTGGAGACATCCTACGCGTAGTATGTCTATATACTCAAAATTTAACAAAATTTGGTCCAGAGACTCCCCTTAAGTCCAGCAACACAATGGTATGCTCAGAATTTCCTTTGGACCTAAAAATGGCCTAGAGACATCCTACACGTAGGATGTCTTTTTGGTCAGAATGACTTGAAATTTTCACCCCAGCTTCTCCTTGATGTGCTGATCACAGTGGTGTGCTCATAAGTTGGTTTGGAGTCCTAAATCAAGCTAGAGACATCCTACGCGTAGGATGTCTTTTTGCTCTGTTTCAGCTCAAACTTGCACTGTAGCTTCCCCTTGATGTGCTAAGCTCACAGCTATTTTTACTTTTTGATTCTGACACCTATAGGTTGGTCAAATGATCAAGAATCTGTTCCAAAAGCCTGATGTCTGTTCTGATGAATTCCTAAGTCAAATCAACTCCAAATTGGACCAAATTTGCCTAGGAGGCTTGCCTAAGGCTATACAATAGCATGGTATGGTCACATGAGAATTTTGGTTTCAGAATTATGCCTTAGACATCCTACGCGTAGGATGTCTAACTACTCAGAATTGCCCCAAATTTAAACCACAGACTCTCCTTAAGGTGCTGATCACTGTGGTATGCTCAGAAATGTGTTTAGAGTCTTAAATCACACATAAGACATCCTACACGTAGGATGTCTTTTTGGCCTATTTGACCCCAGACTTGTCCCACAGCTTCCCTTTGATGTCAGTAACCCATTGCTATGCTTAGATTTTAATTTGGATTTCAAAAGACCCCAAAACTAGTTGTTCTTGCCTTTTTCAGTCAAAAATGCTAAAGTCGGCTTAAAACCCAATTTTCTCACCCAAATGAGATGAAAACTCTCTCAGTCACTCAATATATCATGCAGATCATGCTCCTGCAGCCATCCTATGGTTTTGGTCTTGGAATAATGCCTTGGCACAATTTGGGTAGGATGTCTGGCAATTTCAGTCTATCTGGCCTTATCCTGTCAAGATATGGTCAAGTTCCCCTTACCAGGTGAAAATAGGGTAAAACCTACCTTCTGAACACACTGGTCAACTCAGAATTTCAAAATTTCCGCCAGATCACCCTGTAGACATCCTACGCGTAGGATGTCTACTCCTGATTTTTTCAGACTGAAGTGTCCCTGATGCTTCCTTATGCTCTCAGCAAGTGCAAGTATGCTTCACAATTGCAACAACATGCAAAAATCACTCAATTTAAGCCTTTTCTGAAATTTTACGTTTTCTGACTCTGCCTTTTGGCTTTTGGTCAACAAAATTAGGAAAAAACACCCAAGTCAATATGTTACTAGGGCAAAACCTACCCTCTGAACCCACTGGTGCAGTCAGAATTTTCAAATTTGGTCTCCAGAACCCCTTGATACATCCTACGCGTAGGATGTCTATGTTTACAGAATTGCAGGTTTTCTTCACAGAACCCTAGCAAATGCTCTTTTATATGCACAGCATCAGTCAGTCATGCAAAACCATTCACAAAAGCTTGTTTAATGCATTTTTACCCTCAAAAGCACACTTTTTCGTGATTTCAAATGCAATCAAGCACTTTAGCAAATAATTCAGTGTTGAATAGCTCTAGATCAGAATCGGATTACTTACCTAAAGCTACTCCTACAAATCATATGGGGTTTTGCATCTATGAGTAGAAAAACGCTTCACTGCCACACACGGACTAGTAAACGCTTTTATCACCTCACAAATCACTCGACCACCAACAACTACTCTAATCCACAGATCCTAACTAAACCTATCTAGTCGCAGACCCTTGGCAAGACACGCGCTTCTTGGCTATCCACTTGATCGCGGAATATCCTCTTCTGGATCCACTTAAGAAAAACCCTTTCTTTAGCCGAAACTAAATCAAGCAACCATCACACAAGTGTTAGTAGGAAACCTACTTAGGTCCTTGTGTCCCCGGCAGCGGCACTAATGTTGGACGGGAGCGACTCACACACCCATGAAGTGCATGCAAACACTACCTAGATCAACATAATGTCAATCGAGGACACAGATGACACGATAGGCACACAGAGGAAATCTCTTTAGCTTGTCAAGCTGAGACCATCCTACACATACAACACTCAGGAAGGCCAACTAAACCACAATCAAGAACCTCACTCCTCTCAACTACACCACCTAGCCACATACACACATACTAAAGGTAACTCGCCTAATCATGCCATATTCATATGAAACTTAAGGAACACCATCCCCTCACTAGAATACACGTGTCCCTAAGCTTCTACACTCAAAAACCTCACTCTAAACCCATCTGCGGAAAACCCGATGGGAAAAAAAGCCTTTGGTATACGCTCTTATTAGAGTTGAGCAGTTGAACGTGAAGTACATGTTCATGAAAGGTGTGTGCTTGGGTGAAACACGGAAAGAGTGCCTGATGCAAGTGCCAATTATGGGACACTCTATATGCATATGAGAAATTTGTCAACAAAAGCATGCAATGTGAAACAAGGAGATGATGGATGTTTTGAGGAATAAATGTAGCACATGTGACATCAAAAGATGTCTCAATAGCTTCCACCTTTCCAAGAAGGGTTTTCGATGTAGAAGTTTCTCCACTCGTATCTCACTGTGCTCAGTACGTGAGTGTCTTTTGGACCTTCTCCTTCACTTCACCAAAAAAGATCAACAAAGAAAGCTTATTTATGCTACATCGTGATTGATTAGCATAAGTCTTATTTATTTAATAAAGGCTAAAACGTTTGTGAAAAAGGGAAGAAAAATCAAAAGTAACATACCTTTCTTGAGACCTTTTGCCCTAAGTCCCTTGTTGAAGGTAAGTCGACGTTGCTCTGCATGTGCTGCATAATAGTTGATAGCATCTTCTCTGTCTAGTTGAAGCCCCCCTAGATCAAGAATGTGGTTGTGGAGATGAGCATTAGGACGTTCCACCTGCCCAACTAGCACCCTAAGACTAGCCAATTGTACTTCAATGGGTAAAATGGCTTCCTTACCAAACACCAAGTGATATGGTGTGAACCCAAGGGATGTGCGAAATGAAGTGCGATAAGCCCAAAGTGCCGCCATAAGATGTTTGTCCCAATCACTTTTGTGATTGTTTACATATTTATTGATGATCTTGCAGATCATACCATTTACCTTTTCCACCAAACCATTGCATTGTGGGTAGTAGGGAGTTGAGTGTCGTCGTGAGATACCTAACTTCTCCATTAGCTCTCCTACAAGGTCTCCTCTAAAACCTGGTCCCTTGTCAGAAATTATTTCAAGAGGAGTGCCAAAACGGAAACAAATGTTTTCAAATACGAACTTAGCCACTTCCTTAGCTGTAATCCGGGTGGTGGAAACTGCTTCAGCCCACCTGGTCATGTAGTCCACACCCATGATGATATAAAATTTACCTGATTGGCTCCTTGGCAAAGGCCCAATAGCATCAATTCCCCATTTCTCAAATGGTCCATATGAGATTATAGGAGTCTGTGGCTCATATGTGAGCCTCCTATCCCCTGCCTTTTGACATTCCTTGCATGTTTTACACCAATGATGCACATCCCTATGTAGACTAGGCCATACAAACCCGGCTTGTAGAATCTTTCTACTAGTGATGTCAAGTGCAAAGTGTCCTCCGCAAACACCATCATGGCAACTTGAAATGATTTCAGTGATCTCTCTAGAGAGAGGTACACGCCTAAGAATTTGATCCTTACCGTTGCAGTAGAGGTCGTCATTGATAAGGCGGTATTTTGTTGCCTTGCGCACAAGCCACTGCTTTTGGCCCTTAGTAAGATCCTTAGGACACTCTCCTGTGTCCAAGAAACTCATGATGCCAGGCATAGCATCGCTACCTTGGAAGAGAGGCAGCTTCAACTTGATAGCACCCACCACTGAAACATCTTGCAGCTTCTCTCTAGCTAGAGCATCTGCTTCTTGATTTTCTGCTCGAGGGACATGATGTGATTGTACAACTTGAAATTTCCCTAAAAGTTCCTTGACTTTGTGCAAATGGCCTAGCAAGTTATGATTTTTACAAGCCCAAGTTCCTTGTATTTGTTTTATTAAAATCATGGCATCACCAAATACATTTAACCGTTGAATGCCCTGTGTCACACACCACTCTAACCCAAGAGTTAAGGCTGTATATTCTGCCTCATTGTTAGAGTGAGAATCCAAGAGATTCCCAATGGAGAAAACCTTATCCCCTTGCTCGTTGAAGATGACAATGCCTGCTGCAGCTTTGTCCACTTTCCTCTTGTAGGCTCCATCAAAGAAAAGAGAGTGAGCCTCCTCTACCTTAGGGGCTTCCAACACAAGTGTAATATCTTGATCATTTGGCTTTATCTTTAGCTTCTTTTCATAGTGGCGATGAGTGAGAATACCTCCTAGACTGGCCCTTGTGGAGTTCTCCAATTGCATTGTGTAGTCAAACTCTTGCAGCCTTGTGAGCCATTTGAAAATCCTAGAAGAAACATCCATGTGCTGCATTACATAAGGAAATACTTCTTCCATTGTTAAGATTATGAATGGTCTTGACAATAAATAAGAGCGAAATTTGGTGGTAGCAAACATTAATGCAAGCACCATGTGCTCCACTGCTGTGTATCCCTTTTTTGATGGAGTCATCATTCGACTAGAGAAGTGGATAGGACGCATGAACGAAGTTTGAGGATCCTTTTGCATCAATACAGCCCCAAGTGTGTCATTGCCCACACTAGGGTTTACATAAAATGGCTCGTCCCACTTTGGAGGTGCTATGGTGGGAAGTGAAGCTAGAATTTGTTTTACCTCATTGAATTGTTGTTCATTTTCTTCACTCCAAGTGAAAATATCTTGATGGGTAACTTGTTGTAAAGGGAGAACCACTTGGGAGAGCAAGTGAATGAACCTACTCAAATACCTCACCTTTTGAAGAAAAGAGACCAACTGCTTTGTTGTGTTGGGAGAGGTCAAAGCCACCAAGGCTTGAACCTTGCTTGGGTCAGCTTCAATGCCGTTGGCCGAGATCACATGGCCAAGAAGAGTAACCTTGCTTTCACCAATGTGGAATTTCTCCACATTGAGTTGGCCCCCCAAAGCTTGTAGCCTAGCTAGACCTTCATAAACTTTCTCCAAATGAAGAGAGCGCGAGCTATAGATACAAAAGTCATCAATAAAAACACGGATTGATTTTCCAAAGAATGGCTGAAAAACAAATGTCACATATCGCTGAAAAGTGGTTGGAGCATTAGTGAGACCAAAAGGCATAACTCTGCAAGCAAAACATCCCCATGGTGTGATAAAGGTTGTCTTCTTTTGATCTTCTTCAGCGATGCTAATTTGTAAGTAGCCTGAGTAGCCATCACATACCGTGTAGCGCTCATGTCCTGCTACCTCATTGAGAATTTCGTCTTGAAAAGGAAGAGGAAAATGGTCCCTCTTTATGGCTGCATTAAGAGGCTTGTAATCAACACAAACCCTCCACTTACCATTCTTCTTTGGTGTGACTACCACTGGAGAAACCCACTCTAAGTCTTCAACAGGATAGATAAACCCGGCTTCTAGAAACTTCCTCACCTCTTTGAGCAGGGCGTCTTGTTGAATTACTCCTAGCCGCCTGAGCTTCTGCACTACAGGTTTGCTTCCCTCCTTGAGCTTAATGTGATGTTGAACTATTGTGATGCCAGTGATTTTATCATATTCATCAATGAATAATGTGGTAAAATTACTTAGCATCAAAATATAATCTTCACGCTCCTTCCCACACAACTCACTAGAGAGCATTTGATGTAGCTTACGTGCTTCTACCAGAGGTTGTATACCTGGTGTCTCCCCTTGGTTTGATGATGAGAAATCAGGTTGCTCCATCTTCTTAGGGTCCTTGAGAATGATCCCCATCACCTCAATGTTACTATCACTTTCTTCACTCACTGTTGACTCCTCCTCTGAAGTGGTTGAAGAGTCACCACTAGAAAACTCATCCATAGAGGTTTCTAGATCCATGTCGCATTGCCGACCTGTCTTCATGTCGTAAAGTATTGGCCTCCCTTTTGCATCCTTCATCTAGATTATGCCGGTGTCCCAGTCTTGCTTAGCTCTCATATCCATAAGCCAAGGCCTCCCTAGAATGATAGGATAGCCCTCCCCTTTGTGTGGCATGACAAAGATGTCCACATCTACCTCGGTGTTGAATGCCTTTATCCTCTAACTGCATTTATGACACCAACACATTGAACTTTTTTATTATTTTCCATTTTGAATCGGCATGGTGCCGGCCGACTCACCTCTAAACCCAAACGGTGCATCATTTTTTCACTCATGACACATATTTGTGCGCCACCATTGATGTAGATATTGGAGATATGTTTCCCTTTGATGTAAGCATCCATCATTGGTAGTATGTCATCTAGATTCCTCCCAGAGATAGCCCTAGCTATCTTTGGCTTTGATCGTCTCTTGCTAACCATCTTTGTCCATTGTCTCCTCACCCTAGGTGCTAGGTGGAGTAACTGGGGCCAGGTGATTCTTGGGCCCTACACAAAAACATCTTGAACCAAATCATATGGTTTAGAACATTCACCCAAAGAGAAATCTACAATGTCAATTTTACGTCGTGACTTGGACGGCTTTTTGCTAGATTCCCTTTTAGTCTTCATCTTTTCTTCCTTTTGGGAAGATTCACCATGCCTAGCGCGTTTTACCCCTATGGCATCTACTCCTTTAACCTTGGTCTTATCCTCCTCCACTTTCTCCTTTCCTTTACCTTCAAGAATGATGACGCTTACTGTCTGATTGCCAACTGGTGGTGGGGGTAAGGGTGGAATGAGAGGTTGTGGTGGTGGTGGTTGAATGGGTGGTTGTAGGATTTGCACGGGTGGTGCTTGTTGTGGTGCCCTCGGTGGTGGTGGTCTTGCTCTCGGTGGTGAAACCTGGTTTTGCCTGGCTCCTCTGTTGAAATTCTGCCTCCTTGGGTGTCGACAGTAGTACATGCCATGACCATCCTCCCCACAATTGTAGTAGTGGTATTCTTGGTTTTGCCTTTGTTGTCCTCTTCCTTGCTCTTGGTTGCGATTGTGTGCATGCCCTTGTTGTATCAAATGGACTGAGAGATTCTCAAGTTGATTGGTGATTCGATTGAGCAGGTCTTGTTGATCTTCAATTGGTTCTTGTGGTTGAATCCTCTGGGTGGCTGTTGTAGGTGGTGCTAGAGGTGGTCGGGTCCTAACGGCTTCCTCTTCATCGATATTCTTGGCTTGTAGGCGCAACTTCTTGTCTTTAAGGCGGGCCACTTCAACTGCTTGCTCATACGTAGCAGGAAACCTTCCCTTCACCTTCTCTTTAAGAGTTGTCCATAACCCAGCCACAAACCGATCCTTCTTTAGGAAATCAGGTGCCCCCTCATCCTCTCTTAGCGATGCAACCCATCGCCCCCATAAATCTACAAACTTTGACTCATATGATGCGTATTCTAGCATATTGCCCTGCTTCAACTCTGTCAACAATTGCCATAGATTCTCTGATGTTGTGCCCTCTCCAAAACGCTTGACAAAGGCTGCTCTTAATAAGTCCCACCGTTCCTTGGTTGCTTGTGCCAAGGCATTGTACCATGATCTTGCCTCCACCTTCATTAGAAGTGGGAAGATGCGCAAGCGCGAAGCATCATCATCTCTCACAGAGATGAGACATGCTATTTCCAAGTTGTCTAGAAAGTCTGCAGCATCCTCACCCACCTTACCAGTTAAGGTTGGAAATGCTATACTTGCCATTGTGAAAGTGAGAAAATTAACTCGACTTAGAAATCTTTAAAAAAAAAAAAAGAGAGATTCAATACATGGGTGCTCGGTAGATGGAAAACATACTATACAAGGATAAAAATAACTACATCAAAAGACACTTCATGATTAATCATAGGGAGGATAAAGGGTAGAGAAGAGGTGTTTATCTCTTGCAATCGTTCTCTACCAAACATGATTGTAATGATCTGCTGATAAAACATCTTGCGGTCCAAGATTACTTTGATTGATTGAATTCATTGTGGTGCATAAGTTTGGTTCCTTGCAAAAGGTTGATGCGCTGGGTCCATCACATGATAATTCGGAAAGGCTCTCTCCTTCGTGGTGGAAGGTTATAGTCGGAGGTGTAGAGATCTTGGTAGTCGAGGTCAAATTTATAGTACCACTGGACAAGGTTGTCTTCGTCTTCTAGCTCTAGGACTGCCCCTCTAGCAAGCTCTTGGAAAATCTTGAACTCTCTCTCTTTGAGCAACTTCACTTTCCTGCAAGATAGAGTGTCATCTAGTGTATACACAGGTGTGATGAGGTAGGTGGTGAGTCTTACCACTTGTATTAATCCAAGTTGGATGGATACATAGCAAGCTGTAAAGTCATCATCATAGCCTTGATTCACAAGCAACACTCCTTGAAGGTGGAGGGTCTTGTCTTTCCGCCAAGCAAGACCAGTGTCAAAGACCTTGTCAATGACAAGCTCCGCCACTTCACTCGGTAGACGACGTAGAATCCATGCTGCTGTTTCTAGTTCCTGGCTCATGAAATGAGAGTGAGGTATAGAAAGACTTTGGAGGATTTACCCTTTTGTTTTGGAGACGGGGTGATTGTCGCCGCTGGAAAACCCTTGAATCTCTTGGTGCAAGGGAGAGGGAGGGACCACGCGTTCGTAGTAGCTTCCTCAAGTTGTGAAGGCTTGTTGTGGGCGTAGGTGGCAAAGATGGGGACGTAGATGTAGAGAAGCCTGGTGCTACTTGAAGCCTACCGTTGTGAGAACGCCTGTGCGGATGTCGAGGGAGAAAATGATGGCCTTTTCTTCACTTTGGGTTGCACTCATGTCGAAGGTGCGGTTTTTGGCTACAATGTAAGCATGATGCAGCTTGTGCCTTGCTTTTATGCTTGCGGGGATGATGAGAAATGTAAACAATTTGAGTAGGGAAGGAGGGTCTTACCACTTCTTCTATGCTAACAATACAACACCCTGGCAAGAGTGTCTTGATGACTTGCGTCAAACCTTCTTGAAGCTCCTTCTCTTCAGTGGTCCAATTAGAGAATTCAAGAAGCCACTCGTCCATGAAGAGAAGTAAACATGTCAGCCTTGTAAATTGAAGGTTTCAAGAGCCCTCCTCAGTGGGGGCACCAAATGAGAGGCGGAAGTGAAAAATAGACTCGATGGCCTCTACACCAAGACCATGCACAATGCCCTCATCATGGGGGATACACAATAGGGGCACCACCTAGCAAGATATGCGGCTAGGACGCATACATATACACAATGAAACATGCCATGGAAAACAATTTCAAGATCCACACCCACATGTGGAATGGGGTGGTCGGAGAATAAGGTGAGAGGAGTGGTGAATTAGTGAGAATGGGCTCGCTACTCGTGCATGTAGTGAGGAAGATAATGAGGTTGGGCAAACTTGCAAGTATGCTCACTTCTCATACAAGAGGTGGCGAATCCGCACACCTCAAGATGGAAGTAGCAAGATGATAGGAATATGAGAGGGAGAGAGAGTGTGTGCGTGTGTATGGTGGCGAATCCGCACACCTTAACATAAGCAGAAAAAATGGCAAGGAACAAGCATATACCATACTCACAATGAGATGTATTCAAAGCGACACAAGGTATGGCACCAAGATGGAGTGTGTTGATTGCTTGCAAAAGATGAATACAATAGGTAGCGTATGGCAAGAAGATGAGAAGGGAACAAGATCGTAGGAGGCATAATGGAGAGATGGGAGTTGATGGCGAGGAATATCATGAGTGTGTCCACCCTTCTTCTTCTTGAAATTGTGCCTTCAATCCTTAATTACAAGCCATGTGGAGGTGTGGTGCTCATCTTTTGTGCATGGTGATGGTGATGGTGTTGTGATTATGTGATTAGGGTTCATGCTACAAGCATGTAGCACAAGAGTGTGTATGGATAGGTGTGTGTGTGTGTGTGTGTGTGTGTGTGTGTGTGTATCTCTCCCCCCCAAGTGAGCTCTCATGGCCTTCTTATATAGGGAAGGAGGAGAGGATTTAGCAATACTTCTAATTGAAGTGAGCGACCCACTCTGGTGACTAGGAAAATGGGGTGCATGTGACTGTGGATCCCATCTTGTCTCCTCATTATTTAAAATACCAGAGTCAATAGAGAGAGAAGAAGAGAGAATGTGGGTAGGATGTAGAGGATAGGAGATATTTACAATAGTCTAGCTTTGGCTAGACATAAGGTTATTAGGGAGAGAAGAGAGAGGTAAGAAATTTATAAGAGAGGTTGTCGAAGGTGGATAGTTGTTGATGAGGATGGATCCTCCAAAAATGGTGATAGAATCACTCTAGACTAGCCAAGACCTCATTAAAAGATTCTTGTCTCTTGTAATCATGCTTGAAGACTTGTAGAACCATAGCCATTCTAAAGGGAAGAAAATTGGGGATGGCTGTGTCACCATTACACGAGAAAATTGGGGTCCACCACAAAAATCATAGCTCCGCGTTCATAACTCCAAAAATTCTGAAAAAAAATTGAGCTAAAAGTTGAGCTCACGAGCTACATCTTTCATGTTGAATACTCCTTCATATTCGGGATTCTTCTCTACTTAAAAAAATTCAGCCAAATAATGTATTATTTGTGGCTGCAAAGGTCTTTTGGTGGTCCCCTTTGAGTGGACTTCTCTCTTGCCTTCAAGTGTAAGCTCCTTCATGTGTATGAAAACATGACCTAGAGTTTTGAAAAGATTGGCAATCATCGATATCTAGATGGAGGTATTATTGAAATTTGAAAGTATGGTTGAGGTTTGAAAATGAAAACTAGTGAATAAAATATTTGGTAGGGTGGAATAATATATATACATGAAAAATATATTAGAAAATACTAAAATATATATATAATGTAATTTAGAATATATATATTTAATATTTAAGGTAAAAAAAAAGATCAACAAAGAAAGCTTATTTATGCTACATCGTGATTGATTAGCATAAGTCTTATTTATTTAATAAAGGCTAAAACGTTTGTGAAAAAGGGAAGAAAAATCAAAAGTAACGTATATAATAGGAAATACTTTTGGTAAAAGAGAAAAAATATATGGGGGGTTCCCATGCATGGAAAAGCTTGCCTCAGAAGCATAGATACATATCAGTTAAGGACTGAGGGTCCGCCAAAAGGGTAATGAAAATGAAAAGGAAGATGAGGGATGAAACCTAGGGGGGTTTCAATGGAAGGGGGGACCGGTTCAGGAGTTCGAAACTCTTGGATGATGGCTTTACCACCTCGGTAGACTGCCCATTTACCTTGTTTGCGAGCTTCGTGCATCTTCTTGAGTTCACTTTCTTTGACCTTGAGTTGGTTCGGGGTCAACTCTTCGGAGATCCAAAGCTTTGTTCCCTTCATGAGGTAAGATTGGCGTAGCAGCTTCCGTCGCTCTTCTCTGTCCTTGAAAGTAAGGATACAATGCTTCGGTGGCACACTTCTATGTGTGTCATTGATCCAAGAGATGGTTTTTGGCTTGATAGTTATTGGTTGGAGAATGTCGTTAAGCTTGGTGATTGCATCTTCAAGAGTATCCTCGTTTGTGCACCATGGCGGATGAAGTCCGCCAATCCAAACCTTCAGGCCAATGGATTCTTGTAATCAATTTTCTCGTAATGCTGCATGTACTTCAGTGAAAATCTTTTTATGTGTTTCTTCATGAGCTTGTGCCTGGGCTGCTATGATTTGCGCCTCATGTGCTTTTGCAATTGGAGCTTGGCTCCTAATGTTCTTCATTTCCTCAAGCTTGCTCAAACGCTCCTTGAGTTGAGTGTTTTCCTCAATGAGCTCTTGGACTTGGGCCTCTAGAGTTGTGATTCTCGTGTCTTGACGAGCAGCCGGGTCCTTCTTTGGGGCTGCTGCGACCGCAAGAAAATATTTGTGAGTGCGAGCAATTGGCGTCGATGTCGTCGTACTCTGATGGTGGGAACAACCTCCTATTTTTTGAACTTAGGTTTATCCTTGTTTTTTTTTGTGGTGCCGCCTCATTCTTCTGCAGACCTTAGATGTCAAGCAACACGGGGTGCAGCCGCAGAATGGGGACAGGGCGAGGATACGGGGACAGGGCGAGGATGCAACGCCAGACCAGGAGCAGGCCAAGTTGGCCAGAGCGAGAGTAGGGTAGGACAATGAAGTTGCAAAACATGGATAGGGCTAACACAGGACAGAGCTAACGCAGCCGAGAGAGGGGTTGGGGGGTGTCTTTCACTATGTGGCAGGCAGTGCTGAGGCTAACGCCTCCCCACAGGGCCGCCCTCACCCAGGGGGAGACGAGCAGGGGTCGCGAGGCTGAAGCTTGAGGGTTCGATGAGAGAGAGAGAGAGAGAGAGAGAGAGAGAGAGAGAGAGAGAGAGAGAGAGAGAGAGAGAGAGAGAGAGAGAGAGAGAGAGAGAGAGAGAGAGAGAGAGAGAGAGAGAGAGAGAGAGAGAGGTTCAAATGGATTGTGAATTAACAAAAAAATATTGTGAATCGATCGTAACCATAGAGGCACAGATTGTTCAACACAGTGTCGTGAAGGCAGGCATGCGTGAAAAACTCATGATGGAGACATCTTCTTCAGAAGTCCAGGGAGAGAGGTATGAAGTTCATGTTGCCAGTAGTCCGATATGTACATGTGGAGACTTTGCGGAACGAGTAGCACAAAGCAAACCATATATTGTTATGGCGCGTATAGAGCTAAAAGAGAACAAGAGGAGGCACTCACAATGTACAAGAACTTGGATTTGATGATAAGCTTAATATTGATTACAAGACTTGATACTTTATTAAGAGAGCTAGATACAAGACTTGGATTACATGACTTGAGTACAAGACAAGGCTTGATTGCAAGGACAAGACTTGAACATAAGAACTAGCAGAGGGATTTCCTCATAGGAGGCTCACAACTGGTGTTGGCAAGACTGAGGGGCTTGTGGCCCAAGACCCCTATTTATACTAGTGCCTGAGGAGGTTACTTGAGGAGGTTAGGACTTTCTAGGTTCTTCTTGAGGAGGTTAGAATCTTCTAGAAACTTCTTGATCCTTCTACAACTTTCTAGAGATTTCCAGAAACTTCTAGATTCTTCTAGAATCTTCTCCATGCTTCTAGAAACTTCTTGATCCTTCTAGTTCTTCTAGAACCTTCTAAATCCTTCTTAACTTTCTAGAGCTTTCCAGAATCTTCTAGATTCTTTTGGAATCTTCCCCATGCTTTTAGAAACTTCTAGAATCTCCTTGATACTTTTAGAACTTCTAGAATCTTCTAGATCCTTCTAGATTCTTCTAGAGCCTTCTAGCCATGATGGAGGCAATGACATAGACGATGATGCAGGTAGCGATTGACTCTCAAGCATCCATGACATTTTACCCCCTCCTCTAGCGACGAGTTCCACGAGGAGCAGTGGTGCTCCTTGAGTTGGGCTTCCATGGATGTTGTTGATGGAACTCTTGGACTTTGAGAGATGCATGTTGTAGATTGTGTGATGGTTCCTAGGTTCGTTCACTCAAATCATAGCCTTTCCAATGCACCAAGTATTGTAACCTAGCATGCGAAACTCGAGAATCTAGGACTTTCTCGACCTCATATTCGTCATGTCCTTGAATCTCAACCGGAGGAGGTAGTTGTAGGACTCTTCCTCGGATCTTAGATGTGTGACAAGGTTCTAGGACTGAGACATGAAAGACCGGATATATTTTCATGGATGAGGGAAATTAGAGTCGATAGGTGACTGGATTGACTTGACAGATAATTTTGAACGGGCCAAGCCTTCGATAATCAAGCTTTTGACAGGGACGAGATGAACGTAGATCACATCTGAGGAGCCACACTTTTTTCCCTTCTTTGTATTTTGAAGGCTGCATGCGATGGAGATCTGCACTTTCCTTATACTTGGATTGAGCTTCTTTGATATGAATTGTAAGTTCTTTGTGAATTGCAGATAATTGTTGTGTAAGATGAATAGTAGCTGGATTCTTGACTTGATAGTGTCTATGGATATCCTGTTTGGGATGTTGACCATAATTAGCAAAGAATGGAGTGTGACAGGTGGAGGCATGAAAAGGAGAATTCTGCAAAATGAGTGCGGTCTCGTGAAAGCTTGCTTGAGAGTTTGAAATGCTTTCACGGCCTTTGAGTCCCAGACAAACTTATTATGGCCTGTCAACCTTGTGAGTGCTGTAACCACCTTGGAGTATCCCTGAAAAAAAAATACGATAAAAATTTACAAATCCGAGGAAACATTGAACATCTCTTACCTCTATAGCACAATCATAACTATTGTGTCTCTCAATCAAGGATGGTTTGAACCTTCTTTGGATCCAAGGAGATTCCCTTTTTAGAAATTACATAACCAAGAAATTCCACCTTAGATTGATGAAAAGAGCACTTCTCCAACTTTGCATATAACCGTGATGCACGAAGTTTTTAAAGCACTAATCGTACATGGTGCTCATGCTCTTCTTGATCCTTGGAAAATATCAAGATATCATCCAAATACCACAAAATAATCCAAATACTCTCGAAAGATATTGTTCGTTAAATGTTGAAAAACAGCTGGGGCATTTGTGAGACCAAATGGCATGACAATATATTCAAAGTGGCCATACCTTGTCCGAAAGGCTATCTTCCATTCATCACCTTCTTTGATTATGACTAGGTTGTAAGCACCATGAAGATCTATTTTTGTAAATATTCTTGCCTTGCCAAGGCGCTCAAGAAGCTCTGGGATCAAGGGAAGGGGATAGCGATTCTTGACGGTGATCTTGTTTAGGCCTCTATAATCCACGCACATCCGGAGAGTTCCGTCCTTCTTTTTTACAAAGAGTATTGGAGCTCCTGCTGGGGACTTTGTATGCCATATGAACCCCTTAGCAAGATTCTCATTAATATTTTCTCGTAATTCTACCAATTCATCTTGAGATAGCTTGTATATTGGGCCAAAAGGGGGTTGGGTTCCCTCCTGAACCTCTATAGCACAATCATAGGGTCGATGCTCCGGTAAGAGGTCTGCATTCTTCTTCTCAAAAACATCATTGTAATCTTGATATTGGCGTGGCAATGCCTCCATGATTTTTGTTGTCAACGTGTCGGTTGGTGTTGCAAATATCAAGAAAGTTGGATACTTTTTGGCTGCATGCATGAAGACCTTGGCTCCAAGATATATAGGCCTATTATGCCTTCCCTTCTTCTTTTGGACTTTTCGTGGTTCAATTCTCCGAGCCCTCCAATCAATGTCAGGATTATGGAATTCAAGCCACGGTAGCCCAATAACAATTGGACTACTTGGGCTTTGTATAATATTGAATGCTATTCTTGAAACATGCTCCTGCAATGTTACTTGTATGGGGCACGTTTCATACCTGACATCCCCTGAAGCGTGGGGACGACCATCAATGACTTCTACAGTTGCTGGATTAGACTTCTCCAAAAGTGGTATGCCTTGTTCTTTTGCAGATTCTTTGTCCATGAAGCACGCCGTTGAGCCTGAATCTAGTAATGCTTCACAATCCATGTGCCTACCTGGCATATGGATCTTGACTCGTAGCATAAAACTTGAAGTGGAATTAGCGGGAAGAAAGAGACCTTTTTTTGCTTGTCTTTTGTCCAACCGGTCGGTCTCTATTGGGGTTGGACGTCCATGTTTTCTGAACATGTTGAGGCCATTGCACCATGAACCTTCATCCTTCTCTTCCTTGGACACTGTTGAACTATGTGCCCCTGCTCTCCACAATACATACATAAGCCATTAATGCGTCTCCTTTGCTTCTCCTGGGTTGAGAGAGGTCGAAACCGTGCTGAATCAATTTGCATGGGCTCAATGCTTGATTCATGGCCCTGTTGAGGTGTGTAGCCATTATGTGTCACTTCTATTTGGGGTTGCAATGGTGCCCCAAGGTGCCTCTCTTGTCTCCTCGCAAATAGTCGATTATCACATTCTATTGCTTGAGAGATGAACTCGCTTAGTGTGTGAACCTTTGGCATAGTCAATAAAAGATCTTTTACGTCACCGAAATTGGATAATGAAATATTCCTCATGCCAAGTCAAATCACAAGTGAGCTGTTGAAATTCGGATGCATAGACGGATGCAGTTCTTGATCCTTGGCGGAGATTTCTAAGTTTGGTTTCAGCAACCCTTGCTCTATCAGTATCCCCAAAGGCTGCAGAGAACTCCCACACAAAAGCTTCAAAGTCATGAAGAAGAGGAGATTATTTTTCAAGTAAGGGAGCAAACCAGGAGAGAGTCGTACCCGAGAGGAGGGTCCCAATAAGGCCTACTTGAGAGGCATCATCTGGATAACGCTCTCGTTGCATTCAAATGAAGAGACGCACTTGTTGGAGAAAACCTCTAAACTTTGATCTAGTCCCATCAAATTTTTCAGGCATGCTGACCTTTGGCTCCTTCTTATGTTGTTGAGAAGATTAGGGGTTGCCCTGCTTGAAGTTGAGCGTACTCTTGCGAAGTTCTTGTAACTGAGCTTGGATGCTTTGCAGTGCATTGATGACACCTTCCATCGTCGGCTCCATGATGGCTTGAGAAGATTAAGAGATGGTGGTCTTGCCAAACTGTTATGAGCGCGTATAGAGCTAGAAGAGAGCAAGAGGAGGCGCTCACAATGTACAAGAACTTGGATTTGATGATAAGCTTAATATTGATTACAAGACTTAATACTTTATTAAGAGAGCTAGATACAGGACTTTGATTACATGACTTGAGTACAAGACAAGGCTTGATTGCAAGGACAAGACTTGAACATAAGAACTAGAAGAGGGATTTCCTCATAGGAGGCTCATAACTGGTGTTGGCAAGACTGAGGGGCTTGTGGCCCAAGACCCCTATTTGTACTAGTGCTTGAGGAGGTTAGGACTTTCTAGGTTCTTCTTGAGGAGGTTAGAATCTTCTAGAAATTTCTTGATCCTTCTAGTTCTTCTAGAACCTTATGGATCCTTCTTCAACTTTCTAGAGCTTTCCAGAAACTTCTAGATTCTTTCAGAATCTTCTCCACGCTTCTAGAAACTTCTTGATCCTTCTAGTTCTTCTAAAACCTTCTAGATCCTCTTCAACTTTCTAAATCTTTCCAAAAACTTCTAGATTCTTCTGAAATCTTCTCCATTCTTTTAGAAACTTCTAGAATCTCCTTGATACTTTTAGAACTTCTAGAATCTTCTAGATCCTTCTAGATTCTTCTAGAGTCTTCTAGCGATGAGGTAGGCGATGACATAGGCGATGAGGCAGCGCGACTGACTCTCAAGCATCCATGACATATATGGCTTGCAAGCTTATTTACTACATCTTATCATGGTTGTTGATTCTAACCCCCCCCCGTGTAGCCTCTAGTTGGTGTGCTTTGAAAGTAGAATCCAAATGGGTATGTCCCAAAAAAATATTATTCATTCTCTCCCTTTTGGGGTGTGGCCTGGTTTTTCACTTACTAAAGACGACGTGGGATACTGGACTCTCTCTCTCTCTATGTGTGTTTTGTGTGTGTGTGTGCGCACGCGCGCAATGCAGACTCCCTCTGACTCTCTCAGAGCCTCGGAGACTCCATCCCTCTCTCTCTCTCTCTCTCTCTCTCTCTCTCTCTCGTGCACGTTCATTCTTGCGTCAATCATCCTGCCTTGGAGTTGATTTGTGAAAGTTGAGCTCTCTCCCTTACTCTATCATAACCTATAGATATGGAGAACTAGCATACAACATTATTGCCACTAGCTCAAAAGCTGGAAATGGAGGTGTGTTGTAATATGATGATAAGAAAATATTGTGGGTAGCCTACTCTTTTAGTTGGTCACATCATTGCTTGTTTAGAGCTGTCATGTTTGGACTTACAACATCAACTGTTCACAGCTATTCATTTCAGTGATTTCACGTAAGTAATGTATCATGCACGTTTATAGTTCTTAGGAGAAAGAAGAAGAGAGCCATAATAGGCAATAAATTACAACTCTCGTCATCTAACTCTTTCTGTTATCAACAAATATAAGAGAGAAATAAAGAGTAAATAGCAAGAGTGCAAACAGATGAAAGTTGAGCGAGGACATCAGGTCGTTGATGATGAGGAGAAAAAGAAAATCTCCTTCGGGATTGTGAGAGCTTTTAAGAGTAGGACTGAAGGTTTTAGTACGTAAGCAAAGTGGGAAATTTGGAATCTTGTTGCTCAACATCCACTTGTTTGGGAAATCCATAATCAGTCTTTAGTGGAGGAGGTTGCTGTGCAGAGTGCAATTGTCTTCAATTTCCACAACACACTGGCTACCGTCAAGCAGCCAGGTTCTAACAAGGAGTTTTTTTTGAAGAATGCAGCATTGCAAATGATGTTGAATTCAAAGGAAAACATGCCTATTGCAAATTTATCTAGGGTCCTAAAAGTCCACCTCCGCACCTTCTTCAAGGCAAAATCACGACAGGCGAAGCCTAGTGTCGATGGTCGATTGTTTTCTTGGCTTCATATCACAAGCAACACCGTCATAGCCCTATCACAAAGATGAAATTAAGGAATTGTTCTACACATTTTGGAGAGGGGAGAATTGTGTTTCACCCAACAAGAAGGATGTTTGTCGAAAGAGAGTGGGGAGAAAAAGCTACATAAAACACCTTGTGCACCTCCTAGACAAGCCTCAGGTGATCGATCAAATACTTATGCCATAACTTATGCATTCTATGTGTTGCATCTATAGTGCATAATAAATTGTATATGTTGATAAATTGCATACTAATCTATAGACTGATACTAGTAACCACATTATACATAATACTCAGAATGCTTATTAACGCGCTAGGTAAGATAGGTAGCATGCCATGAGTATGCTATTTAGCATGCCTAGTAATCTATCTAGCATACGTTATGCTAGTTAGCATACCTAGTATGTTGTTAAGCATGTTGAGTATGTTGTTTAGCACAACGTTTATGCTAGTTAGCATTCCTGGTATTCTGGCCATGCTGTTCAAGATAATGAGTATACTAGTTAGATGCCTAGTAATCTACCTAGCATACCGAGTATGCTGGTTAACATCTTCATTCTAGTTAACATTTATAGAATGCTCACTAACATTCTGAGAATGTTGTTTAACACAAGGTCTATGCTAGTTAGCATTCCTCGTATGATGGGTGTGTTGTTTAGCATAATGAGTATGCTAGTTAGCATGCCTACTAATCTTATAGAGTATGCTAGTTAACACAAGGTTTATGCTGGTTATCATTCCCAGTTTTATGGGTATGTTGTTTAGCTTAATGAGTATGCTAGTTAGCATGCCTAGAAACGTCCTAGTATACAGAGTATGGTAGTTAACAAAATATGTATACTAATTAATACTCTATTAATCTTACAAAGTATGCTCGTTGACACAATATGTATGCTAATTAACACCCTTTATGCTAGTTTTGAGTTTTTCGTTTAACACAATATGTATCATAATTAACGGCCTTTATGCTAGTTAGCATGCGTAGTAATCTACCTAGCATAGAGAGTATGATAGTTAACACAATATGTATGCTAGTTAGCACCATTTATGCTAGTTAACATACCTAGTATGCTCACCAGCATGCTACATATGTTGTTTAACACAATGTTTATGCTAGTTAGCATTCCTAGTATGCAGACTAGCATGCTGAGTATGTTGTTGGATGTAGTGAGTATGCTAGATACCTTTCCTAGTATGCTAGATAGCATAATGGGCATAATGTGTATGCTGGTTAGCACATTCTATGCTTGTTAGCATACCTATATGCTACTTGCAATGCTGGGTATGATCAATTGCATAACTAGTATGCTATTAAGCGCACACATTATTCTTGTTAGCATTCAGGGTATGCTGGTCAGAACCTAGTCCATGCTAGTTAGCATACTTTCTATTCTACTTAGCACACATTCTATGTAGTTTAGCATACCTCTCATGCTAAAAAACATACTGATTATGCTGGCTGCATACCTTGCATGCTAGTTAGCACACATGCTATGCTATTTACATGTGCTTGTTTGCATGCCGAGTACGCTAGGCATCATACTTATTATGCTACTGAAAACACTATATATGGTAGTCAACACACCCTGTTACATGCATGTTAGGAAGTTGAATGCGCTATTTAACACTCCAATTTGTTTCATGAACATGCCGGATGTCCTAGCTGGAAATTTGTATATTCGTGTTTGGATTTATTTATGCTAGTAAACCTAATGATCAATTCTGGATATTGCAGGTTGAGCTCTTTCATAGATTCAAAAAAAAAAATTCAGATTGCACGATTGACATGAGAATGTTTGAGATATTGAATCCATTCTTTTGCAGGCGGCTGAAAGATAGATACACATGTTGTTGCAAATACCATGTGCAGATGTCCTTTTTAAAGGACTCACTAAACCACATGCGCTCTTGTGTCTTTGTGCTGCATGATGCGGGTTGCGACTGTCCATGCAGTATCTGTGCCACATGAAAAAATATTAGCAAGGGTTGTATGGCTTCACATCACACGTTCAAAGGTGTCACATGAATGTGGGAGTCGGTACTTTGTCCACCAAAGCCAGCAGATGAAATTTTCCATAGAAGAAAATGCTTGATGGGAGATTATAAGATATGTGGAGTCCAGAGGTTAGAATTATGTTTCTTGGAAAAGCAAATCTAGGTAATAGTATTAATATGAAAGTATTTATATATGTAGATGAAAAAGACAAGTATGGAAAAGCAAAGCTAGGTAATAGTATTACTATAAAAGTATTTATATATGTAGAAGGAAAAGACAAGCATGGAAACATTAAAAAAAGAAAAGATCTTTTGCATAAAGAAATGCAGTGCTGGGAGTTTTTGAAACTCTTTGAAGACCAAGTTGAAGCTCTTCATTACTCATAACTATGTATCTCGATGGCAAGGACAATAGTTCAAGGATTGTCTACTTCGGTTTCCAGATGATGTTGTTGTCTCAATTGTTGATTTTGCTGAGAATTACGCCTTCAAGGAGCCAAATGAGATTCAATCGATGCATTGGCACTCTAGTCAGGGGTACATTGATGAATGGAGCAATGTAATTGACAAAGGCTCATATGTTGTGCAAGGACTATATTACAAGAAATTGAATGCATACACCTTCGAGCTAGACCTAGGCGCTTTTGAATCTCATCTTTTTCTTTTCTCAGCTGTCTATCCTTGGTGATATGCCTTTTTTGTATTTTTTTCAATGCAATGGCAACATTCATATCATGCAAGACAATTAATTGTAGTTTATGTTTCCTTGAACAAAGTAAATGTTTTGAATAAAGACGTCACAAAGGACAAGAAAAAAAATATTGAACTATTTCAGAGAGACATAATTATGCCAAAAAGATTTTCTCCATTATAAATACTCAAAGAGATACATGCCATAAGATGTGCATCTTGCTAGCACTACAAAAATTGGGCACAATAGAGCACATGTTCAACATAGTTTCTTGCAAGCGCATGAGCGAGTGGCTTTCTTTTCACCTTTGGTAAGGTCGGTTAAGTAATTATGGGTGCTCTATAGGGCAACACAAGCATCCTCTCCAGGATCTGCCTGGATTCCAGGCCACCTTTCCTCTTCAGCTTCACTTTGTTTACAAAACCTAGGAGAGGGTTGTCATCACCGGCGTCTTGCACATTCTATCCGCTTTCAATCCTCATAGTCTCCTCTTGCACACTCCTAGTTGTTTGCTCTGAAGCACTTATTTCATCAGCTATAGCGGGCATGGGTTTGGTATGACTCATCATGATGAAGTCATCATCGTCATCCATTTCTTTACTGTCTACAAAACCCTTCGACGAGTTTGTTTGCTACGGTGTCACATTTATCAAGACTTCATGCATTCTTTCTAGCTCATCATTACAGGCCTTCTCTTCTTCAATACTTTGCTTGACATGCTTCTTGTCATGCGCACTTCCCACATCATCGATTCCTGTGTATTCCTTTTAAACATTAATTATCATATCCAAATTGCTATTAAAAATGCAAAGATGGATTGTTAACACAATAATTAGCATATTAAAAATGCTGTTATGCATGGGATGTGTGGTAGTTAACATAATGAATATGTACATATATATATAGTATGCTAAGCATAGAAGATGATAGCTATGCGTATAGGACAGCTTGATCGTTGCAGTGATTTCCTGCACTTCTAGTGGCAAACCACATCCAATACACTGGTTGATTGTCGTCCCGCTGCATACCCCTCCTATCCTTTCCTTAAAAGTTTCCATAGCTAATTTATAGAGTGCACTGGGAAAGAAGGAGCCTTGTAGCATCTTGCTTGTATGCATGAGTAGTTGCAATTGACTTTCACAGGCGTGCACTTTTTCTTCCTACACCTCCACATCAATCTACAAACCAAATACAAGAGAAGCATGGTAAGTACATAAGATAGTTGTGTACATATTCCAAACACATGGTGCAAGCACAAAAGTCACGCAGACACTTACATGATGACAAGTTACATCAATTTCAGCATCATTGGGGGAGTCCTCATTGTGAGGAAACCCCAAACCATCCAGTGTCTCTTTAATGTCTCTATCTTCACTTTGAGATCTATTGCCCTGTTTACATCCACACTGTGGCTCTGCAATAAACTCTAAAATTCAATGTTAGCATCATGAAGCTTTTGTCTCATAGCAACCACAATTGGGCTAACCCTAGCATTGCTTGCTTTCAAAACCCTTGCAACTTTGAGCTCTTGTCTTGCGTTGACGAGATGTTGTTTAGCATATTGTAGTTGAGATGATCACCTGCAACCTTAATGTGCTGCAAATCCTCAAGGCCAAATATGACAAGATTTATGCCCCTTGATGAATACTGCGGTGAGAGAGGGGTGTCGCCTTGGTATCTTTGGCAATATTCGTGGCTACTCGGCCTGAGTATCCCTCCTTTACTTCCACTGCAGACCCCTCCTCGGTGTTTTGACATGAACGATGGGAATTACGCATCCTCCACTTTTCGACATGAGACTCGTAGTATCCTTTTTGTCAAAGGTCTTGTAAATGTTGGACAGCAAACTGAGCCCAACTGAAGTGCATGGTTGAACCGCTTACAATTGCCACCTGACTGAATTCTTTTACAAACCCCTTCACAATTGCATAGTTGATCTCCATGTTGGTTGGGGCCTTTTGGTATACCATGTAGTGCAGTTGCATCACTTGGTCATATACATCGCTATGTATAGAACTACATTTAATGTGATATTTACTGCGATCCTTCGGATCTCTGAATACAATGAACCACTCTATATCTGTAATTTTGTCCACTTCACCAATTTGGGGTCGGCACCATCCATCAAGAGGCCATGAACACCATTGAAATCTTCTGCTACAATACAAAATTTTTCCTGCACTCGGATGTTGAGCTTGGGAGCTTTCCATCGGCCTGCACACCCCCAATGTCATAAGATATTACAATGCAAGGCTATCGATGGCAAAGGGTAAATTTCTATTCATTGGGAATTAATATGTATCTCACATTTCATGCATACAGGAGACAACCAAACACAAAGAAACAATCAACAACTCTTGAGTAATTCATGAACAAGCTTGAACCATAACTACTTAGTTCAAACACACACATAGGTATGGTGTGATGTGACATGTGTAGTCGGTGTCATTCAGTGGCACACACACACACACACACAGAGAGAGAGAGAGAGAGAGAGAGAGAGAGAGAGAGAGAGAGAGAGAGAGAGAGAGAGAGAGAGAGAGAGAGAGAGAGAGTACTTGAGTCATTCGTCCCCTTCTCTGCATGCATGTTCCTTTACATTGAGGATCCTTGGACTTCAAACAGCTCACCCTTTTGTGAGCCGGAGGAGAAGCATCATAATCTTTTGTCCTTGACTTCCTTCTTCGTAGAGTGTCAAGAGAGTCGTCGTCGGAGATGGCTGGCTGTTGTACGAGCTTTTCTCCACCTAGGAAACCTGGTGAGTGCGACTGAGGGATGGCTTACAGATCGCAATCGCCTCCCCCCCTCTCTCTTGCCTGTGGCCCATGCGCACTGCTTCCCTCCATGCACCATGACTCCACCATTACTTCGAAGTAACGTCTCGGCGTAAATAGAGAGAGAGAGAGAGAGAGAGAGAGAGAGAGAGAGAGAGAGAGAGAGAGAGAGAGAGAGAGAGTACCCGAGTCATTCTTCCCTTCCGTGCATGCATGTTCATTGGCATTGGGGATGCTTGGAATTCAGACAGCTTCACCCTTTTACGAGCCGGTGGATAAGTATCATAATCTTTTGTCCTCGACTTGCTTCTTCGTGGAGTGTCAAGAGAGTCGTCGTCGGAGGTGGTTGACTGCTGTACGAGCTTTTGAGGTGGTTGACTGCTGTACGAGCTTTTCTCCACCTAGGCAACTTGGTGAGCTACGACCGGGACGGCTTGCAGCTCACAATCGCCTCCCCCACTCTCTCTTGCCTGTGGCCCCTGCGCATTGCTTCCCTCCATGCATCACGACTCCACACTACTTTGAAGTAACGTCTCAGCATACATTTTCAAGCTCATTTGAACTTCGGTTTAATTTTTTAAAAGTATTTTTATAGTTCATGATGGAGGCCCACGGACTTAAAGGACATCACTTTCCTTATGCTTTCAAGATATGATTGTTGGCACATGCTAACTAGCACAAAAAGCATGACATGTTAACGTGCTTTCACCCAAATGTGTAATTTTTTAATCAAGTTTGAACTTTTATAAACACACATTGAAAAAAACCCCTAACAACTTAAGACCATCCATATGGTAGAGTGAAACTTTGTTAGTACATATTTAGAGAAGTTTACAACAGAATTAACATACATAGTGGAGAAATGCACATTGCCATTCTATAATGTGGTAACCTGACGCATGCCAAGAGAACACTTTTAAGTAGCAGTCCATCCTTTAGGAAGATAAAAACTTAGGAAATGTAACAATACATTATGTGAGCATAAGTCACCTATACTCAATTGACATCTATGTACCATCTTGACTCAGGTATTGAATGCAAAGGCATCTACTTTAGAAAGCACAAAAAGTGCTTGAGAAGCTGCCTATTTGGGATGCCTTGTCTTGGAGTGTTTTGATTGAGGGATATGCCCATCAAGGCAGGGGTAGGGCTAAGAAGCTCTTGGTTTTTTTCAGAGGATTCCAAGTGAGGGAATTTCTCCAGATGCAATTACCTACAGCGGCATTTTGAACGCATGTGGTACTACGCAACACACTACTATGGGTGAAAGAATTCACGATGATATTGTTAGTCAGGAGCTGTTGAAAGAGAATGTTGTGCTTGGCAATGCCTTCATTGATATGTATGCCAAATGTAGTTTAGTTTAGCAAAAAGTGCTTGAGGAACGAGCTATCCAAGATGTTGTCTCTTGGACTTCATTGATTGCAAGATATGCCAAATAGGGGCAAGGCTAGGACGCTCTGGGTTGTTTTTAGCGGACGCAAAGCGAGGGAATCTCTCCAAATGCAATCACTTACACTACTTGCATCTTGAAGGCGTGTGGCACCACTCAAGATGTTGATATGGGCAAAAGACTTTACATTGATATTGTTAGTCAGGAGCTATTGAAAGAAAACATAGATGAAAACACCTACGCTTTCATCTCGAAGGCATGTGACACTACACAAGGCACTGATATGGCAAGAAAAAACGATCATATCGTTATTCACGGGTTTTTGAAGGAAAACATCGTGCTTGGAAATGCCTTGGTCGACATGTATGTTAAATGTCGCTTGCTTCAAAAAGCACAAAAAGTGCTTAAGGAGTTGTCTGTCTGGGATGCCCTCTCTTGGAGTGTTTTGATTGATTAATATGCCCAACAAGGGCAAGGACAAGAATCTCTAGGCTGTTTTCAGAGGATGCAAAGTGAGAGAATCTCTCCAAATGACCTATGTTTGCATTTAAAGGCATGTGGCACTATGCAAGACAGTGATATGCGAAACAATGATATTGTTAGTCAGGGGCTACTGAAAGAAGACTTCATGCTTGAAAAAGCCTTCATCTACATGCATGCCAAACGTGGTGTACTTCAAAAAGCACAGAAAGCACTTAAGGAGCTATCTATCTGGGATGTCTCTTAGACTCATTGATTGCAGGACATGCCGAAGAGGAGCAAGTTTTCGACGGATGCAAAGTGAGTGCATCTCTATAGATGCAATTAGTTATGCTTACATCATGAAGGCATGTGGCACCACTCAAGACATTGATACGGGCAAAAGAATTCACGATGATATTGTTAGTCAGGTAGTCAGGGGCTGCTAAAAGAAAATGTAGATGAAATTAGCTATGCTTTCTTCTTGAAGGCATGTGGCACTACGTAAGACACTCTATGGGTAAAATAATCATATTGTTAGTCAGAGGCTGTTGAAGGAAAACATCGTGCTTGGCAACGTCGACATGTATGCCAAATGTCATCTACTTTAGAAAACACAAAAAGTGCTTAAGGAGCTCCCTGTCGGGGATGTCCTCTTGTGGAGTGTTCTGACTAAAGGATATGCCCAACATGGGCACATGCAGGGCCAAATACCTATGGGCTGTTTTCAAAGGATGCAAAGTGAGGGAATCTCTCCAGATGCAATTACCTACGCTTGCATAAGGCATGTCACACTACGCAAGACACTGATATGGGGGAAAGAATTCAAGATGATATTGTTAGTCAGGGGCTGTTCAAAGAAAACGTCGTGTCCTTGGTCGACATTCATACCAAATGGGGTGTACTTCAACAGAAAGGGCTTGAGGAGCTACCTATCTTGGATGTTGTCTATTGGACTTCATTGATTGCATAATTATCATGGATGTTGTTTATGGGACTTCATGATTGTAGGATATGCCGAACACGAGCAATGCCAAGAAGCTCTAGGTTGTTCTCAGCGTACGCAAAGTGAGGGCATCTCTCCAAATGTAGTACTTACTCTTGCATCTAAAAAGCGTGTGGGACCACTCAAGGTGCTGATACGGGAAAAAGACTTCATGATGATATCGTCAGTCAGGGATTCTTAAAAAAACATAGATGAAATCACCTACGCTTTCATATCGAAGGCATGTGGCACTATGTAAGACAGTGATATGGGCCAAAAAATTTAGGATCATATTGTTACTCAAGGGCTACTAAAGAAAACATCTTGCTTGGAAATGCCTTGGTCGAAATGTATGCAAAATGTCATGTACTTCAGAAAGCACAAAAGGTGCGTGAAGAGTTGTCTATCCTTGGAGTATTCTGATTGCAAGATATGCCCAACAGGGGCAGGGCCAGGAAGCTCTAGGCTGCTTTCAAAGGATGTAAAGTAAGGGCATCTTTCCAAATGCAATTACCTACTTTTTCATTTTGAAGGCATGTGGCTCTATGCAAGACACGGATATGGGCAAAAGAATTATGATGATATTGTTAGTCAGGGGCTGCTGAAAGAAAATGTTGTGCTTAGCAATGGCTTGGTCTACATGTATGCCACCAAAAGTGCTTAAGGAGCTAAATGTCCGGCATGTTGTCTCTTGGACCTCATTGATTGCACGATATGCCTAGCAAGGGTAATTCATAAAGCACAAAAAGTGCTTGGATGCCCTCTCTTGGAGTGTTTTGATTGCGAGATATGCCTAGCAGGGGCATGCCAGGAAGCTCTCCGCTATTTTCAGAGGATGAAAAGTGAGGGCATCTCTTTAGATGCAATTATCTACACTTGCATTTTAAAGACATGTGGCACTACACAAGACACTGGTTTCAGAGGATGCAAGGTGAGGGCATGATATTGTTAGTCAAGGGATGTTAAAGGAAAACATTGTGCGTGGCAATGTCTTGGTCGACATGTATGCCAAATGTGGTGTACTTTTGCAAGCATAGAAAGTGCTTGAGGAGCAACGTGTCCGGGCTGTTGTCTCTTGAACATCATTTATTGCAGGATATGCTGAATAGGGGCAAGGCCTGAAAATAGTCGAGAGCTGTTGTCTCTTGGACTTCATTTATTACAGAATATGCTGAATAGGGGCAAGGCCTGGAAGCTCTCGACTGTTTTCAATGGATGCAAAGCAAGGGCATCTCTCCAGATGCAATCACTTTTTTTTTCGAGAAAAAGATCTTTCTATTAATTAATGAAAGCTGCCCCCTGAAGCTCGAAGAACAGGGCTGGGACAGTCTCTGAGCAAGCCCTGACTGAAATGAGAACCTCCAGTCGTGTGAAGGCTCCCATCCATCGGGGTGCTACTGGCTCGAGAGGCGTGAGCCAATCAGCTGGAACTGACTCTGAGATGTTCTGACACATGCTCTGAACCCCTCTCATGCCCTGTAGCTGGACAACCTGCACCTCCTCTGCCAAACCTGTGAACTCTAGCCAGTCACCTAGAGAGCGCGCAGGACCTGCTGCCATGGGACCCCAAGAAACATGAGGCCTACTCCCAACCAAGTGGCCTCTCTGAGTGCTAACCATGGGGTTCCAGACGAGGGGCTGCCATAGGCTCTCCTCCGTGCACGTCGGCTGTCGCTGCTCTAGGCCACGCCGCAATAGCTCCCAAGAACGAAGCAAACTCACAGCGAATCGGTCCTCCAGTCTCCTGCTCAAACCAACTCGGCGCAACTCTGTAAAGATCCATCTGGTCGAAGGTTGCCAAGGGCCTCCTGACTGAGGCACCCTGGCACGAAGCCTCTGCAACAAGAACTCCTTCCAGGGCTCCTCGCCTGGAAGAAGTCCTCTGACGACGAACTTCCCAAGAAGGGCTCTGCTCTGCTGTGCTGGATCAATGATCCCAAGCCCTCCCTGAGAACAAGGAAGTGTGATGATCGACCAAGCCACCTTGGCTCAGGCAATCTGAGTGTCGCGACTTGACCAAAGGAAGTTCCTGATCAGCCTCTCTACCTGGCTGATGCAAGAACTCGAGAAGATCCAGCAAGAAGTGATGTACCACATAGTCGCCAACAACACGTGGTTGGCAACTACTACTCTACCAGCCAGCGAAAGTCGTGCTGAGCTCCAATGTAACAGCTTTCTCCTGATGGACAGGAGAAGAGGAGCAATCTGCTGCTCGGGGGACAAATCCAAACCAACCTGACAACCCAAGTACCGAACTGCAGTCCCTGGAGGAATCCACCTGAAACCCTCTCCTGGCATCCAATCTGGCACAGGAGCACTACCAACTGAGAAAGCCACTGTCTTTCTCCAGTTGATCAGTGTGCCCGATGCACAGCAGAAGGTCTCCAAAGCCTGCCCACATCTGTGTAAATTGGCCTCCTAGCCCTCTAAGTACAAGGCTGAGTCGTCGGCAAACTCAGGGTCCAGAAGCTCATCTCCCCGTATAGGGAGTGCTAAGCCCCTCAAACCAACCTGCTGTGACACCAAAAATCTGCTCATCGTCTCCGCATAGAACAGAAAGAGAAAGGGGGCAAGAGGACAACCCTGTCTGACCGATCGTGTGAGCATGAAGCGCTCACCTCTACCTCCTGCCAAAAGCACCTGACTGTGGGCCTGTCTGTACAAAGCTGACACCCCTCTGATCCAAGCCTCTGAGAAGCCCATCCTGCGTAGCGTGCCCTCTAGAAAGTCCCAGTCAACTCTGTCGTATGCCTTCTCAAAATCGAGAAGAAGAATCACAAGGTCCTCCCCACAGAGCCGTGCAAGGGCAGAAGCCTCCCAAAAAGTGAAGATGTTGTCAAGGATACTGCGTTCCTTGACAAAACCTGTCTGAGTTCCATGTATAAGGCTCTCCAAAAGTGGCTGAATCCTCAAACTTAGAGCCTTGGCAAGAATTTTGTAGGCTGAGTTGAGAATGGTGATGGGGCGCCACTATCGAATCTCATCCAAGGAGCCACCCTCCTTTGGAATGAGGTAAATCAGGCCCTCACTCATGCTATCCGGCATCACTCCTGTGTGCAAAATGTACTGAAAGGCACTACAAAGATCTGGGCCAAGCAGGTCCCAGTACTCCAAGAAGCTGAAAGTCAGCCCATCCCCACCTGGACAGCTACCACGAGGGAGGGCCCTAAGAGCCGTGTGCAGCTCCTCAAGCTGAAGAGGTAACTCAAGCCTCTGCCGCATCTCCTCAGTCACAAGACAAGGCATCTGTGCCCAAACGTGCTCCCTACATGCATCCTGTCTCTCTGACTCAGGCTCAGCCGACAGTAGCTCACGGTAAAAGTCAGTAGCAACTGCACGCATATCCTCTGGCTCACAAACAACTGACCCATCGGGTCTCCTCAACTGATTGACCTTGGCATGCGAGTGCCGAGGTCCCACTGTCTCAAAAAAAGCACGTGTCACTCTGTCACCCACCTGAGTCCATTGAGATGCCTGTCGGTGAAAGGCAAACTCATGGCACCTCTCCTCTATGCAAGCAAGCTCCTGTCGAGCCTGCTGTAACTGCTCCTCCAACCATGGACTGTCTGGATGCTGCTCCTGCATCCTCTGTAGTGAAGCAATGCCTCGTCTGAGATGCTGCTCCTCCTCTCTCGCTGTAGCCCGTCGAGCCAAAGACTCCTGGAGAAAGAAGTGGCTAAGCTGAACTAGGCCTGAGGTCACTCTGTCTGCAGGTGGAGCTTGGCTGTCCATGCCCTCTGTCCATAGAGCCTCGACCCTCTCTCTGAGTGCTGAGTCCATCAAGACCCGCTATGGGATGCGAAGCATCGTGCTCCCACTCCTCTGCCTGTCTGCCACTGTGAGGATCACTGGTGCATGGTCCGAGAAGGATGTCCCTGCCAGGATGTCCACTGATCCCCCCAAGTCACTGAAGTGGTCACTAGTGTAGAAGCGATCTATGCGCGACAGATTCACTCCTCCCACTCTGCGGTCCGATCTAGAGAAGGCAAGACTCTCTGGAGGCCTCACAAAGCCAGAATGCTGCCATGTATCCGAGACCCTCAACGTCATACAAAACCTCTCCCAAGCTGCTAACTCGACTCCATGCAAAATAGCATGGCTGCCTCCGATCCTGTGAGAAGGGTCCTCCAATATGTTGAAGTCCCCTCCTACACACCACTAGTCAACCTGTGGCAAAGACTCAACAATCTGTGACCAAAACTCTACACGAGCACTCGCCACATTGGACGCATAGATGTTCAGGAAACCCACAAGGCTACCCTGAACCTGCATAGTAATCCACTGAGCCCCGCCTGGTACAATAATCCCTCTGCCCACAATGGCCTGCTGTAATGAGTCCACAATAGTCATACATACCCCACCCTGGATGCCTCCAGGTCCAAAAGCAGCTGACCAAAAGGTATCATAGCGTCCACGCAAAATCTGACCACATCGCCGAATGCGGCTCTCAGACAAATGGTGCTCCTGAAGCATAAGGAGATCCATCTCTCCTCCCACAAGGCAATGCTGAAGCTCCTGACGCAATCGGCCCCGCTGTCGCTGAAACTGGGGCCCACCTAGTCCCTGCACGTTCCACGAGACGATCCTCATGGGGAGCGAGAGAGAACAGATGCTGCCGCAGCAGCAAGACAAGCTATCTTCGAAGCAGGCTTGGATGGGGAGTAATCCGCATCCGAGCGTCCTCTAGATAGGCGAGACTGCAGTGAGTGCCTGGTCCAAGCCCAAGTAGAGCGAGCCGTGGGTAAAGCAACCTCCCCTGTCCAGGAGTCCTCATGAATGAATACATAGCAAGGCAAACATTGCGTATCAGCAAAAAAGTACACCACAATGTGTCTACATCCTGCTGAATCTGGGGGTGTCACCGCAAACTTGGCCAGTGGCCACAAAGTCTGCAGCAAATCTGTAACGCCCAGTTCTCCCATGTGGTGAGAGAATTCGAGAACCTGTGTATGCAACCATCCCACCACTTAGTCGAGGGACCACTCTGTCTCAGTCCTGCCACAGAGGGGGAAGGAGAAACCAACTGCTGAGTCCAAGGCCTCTGTCCCCCTAGTGGCGAGGAACAAAACGTGGACTCTGAAGCAGGCTGCCTCGTGGTCTGCTGCGGAATCGCCAAGAAGACGAGTAAACCCGTAATCGAAGAAATCCCAGCGGCGTCGGAGGTCAAAGCTCGTCAAACCACGAGGGATAGCTGCAAGAGGAGATGTCTGAATCTGCAGTGGGGGCCGCATGAAAGGCTGACCCTCTCTCGCTAGGCGACTCGTGGCGAGGGCGCTGCCAAGAGATCTCCTAGCCGCCGGCGAGGGTCCAGTCTCCTGAGCCGACTGTGGTACTGAAGCAGAAGGAGGGGGAGAAGGGGCTGGGGGGGGGGCGGGGGAGAGGAGAAGCGAGGTGGGGCGGCAGAGACATGGGGGGGGCGAGGTGGGGAGTGAGCGGTAGCAGAGAGCGGGGGAGGGCATGAGGAGGAGGAGGGGAGATCGGAAGGCGGAGCGGCTGGCGAGGGTGAAGCGGAGGTGGTGGCTGGCGTAGGGGGCTCCTCCTGCTCAAGAGGACCAAAGCGGTTCCCCGTGGGAACCCACTGCTGCTGAGTAGGCACCTGGGGGCCACTCTGAGTGCCAGGTTGTCGCTGTGGCCCCTGGTGTCGACGGCCACGGGCCTGCTGCTACCCCTCCTCCGCTGGAGCCCCAGGCTCGAAGGGTGGCGCTGGATCTGTGCTCTGTGTCGCTGGCTGTGGCTGCGGCCCAGCCTTGGCAGGCTGGGGTGCGGGTCGTGGTCTCCTCCGTGGACAGGCCTTCGCTAGGTGGCCCATCTGTCTGCAAATGAAGCACTGGTTCGGGAGACCCAAGTACTCCACACTCTGTCTAAACCAACCCCCACTCACCCGAGGCAGAAGGATGACCTTCGGGAGCGTGTGGGTATCTCTGACCAAAACTCGAACTGAAGGGATGCCAGCCGCCTTGGCAGCTACTGATGCTGCCGTACGAGGTGTCTCCAGGACAGTTCCGATGGCGGAGCCAATCCTAGAGAGAAGTGGAAGGTACTCCCTCCGTAAACCCGGAAAGCAGACTGAGATGGGGATGTCCGCCTCCTCTACTAGCACATCCGAAGACGGGTCAAAACCATGTCGCCACTGTCGAAAGTGGGCGCGTGATGCTCGGATGGCCAATGGACTCATAGCTATGACCTTGGAGGCCATCTCGGAAGTCTCGAACTCAATCTGGTAGTACCCCCGTCCGAGAATCTGGACATCCAAGATCTTGCCCACCTCTGCGAGGAGGCGGGCCTGGAGAAGGTCTCGCAGCTCTCCTCTGCTGGGACGAGTGCCGAGAACCTTGCAGATGACAGAAGTCGCCTGCAAGCGTTCTACCTCTGTGGCAAGGCTCGCTTGCTCTGCCGGCGTAAGAGCAAGTCGAATGGTGGGCTCAGCGGGGTCGGGCGAGGGGGCTTCAGGCGAGTCCCTCTGAGGTGAAGCTGGAGCCTCCATCTGTGTCTACTGCTGAGTCGAAGAAGCGGGCGGCGAAGAAGAAACCTGCAAACAAGTCAGCCAGGCACTTTTCCGAAGAGAAAGTGCTGCCGAGCCAGGTGCAGAGGGCCTTCGGGAGCGAAGAGGATGGGGGGGGGGGGTGATGAGGAGACAGCGAGGGCGAAGAGGGCAGCCGTGCAATGTGCGGGTGCACAAGCAGCAGCGAGCGGGGGGGATGGAGCGGGGAAGGCAGAGCGAGAGGAGGGCAGCGGGCTGCGGCAGCTAAGGGGCAGTGCGCAGACAGGGGTGGGCAGTGGGCTGCGGCAGCTAATGGGGCAGCGCGCGCAGATAGGGGGGGGCAGCGGGTGGGTTGAGAGGCAGTGCGCAGGGGCTGAAGGGGGTGGGGGGGCAGCGAAGGGGCAGCGGGGGGAGGGAGGGGGGGGGAGGAGAGCGATGGCGCAACAGCAAGGGGGGGGGCGAGCAGTAGTAGCGGGCCTGTTTTGCCCACAAACACACATTTACACACACACACCTAGAAATTTTCCAGATGCAATCACTTACGCTTGCATCTTGAAGGAGTGTGGTACCACTGAAGATATCGATACGGGAAAAAGAAGTCACGATGATATTGTTAGTCATGGGTGGATGAAAGAAAACATAGATGAAATGACCTATACTTTTGTCTTAAAGTCATGTGGCACTAAGAAAGACACTGATATGGACAAAAGAATTCAGGATCATATTCTTAGTCTTAGGGGATGTTGAAAGAGAACATCGTGCTTGGCAATGCTTTGGTCGATATATATGCCAAATGTCGTCTACTTATGAAAGCACAAAAAGTGCTTGAGGTGTTGCCTGTCTTGAATGTCATCTCTTGGAGTGTTCTGATTGCAGGATATGCCTCCAATAGAGGCAGAGGCAGGGCGAGGAAGTTCTGGACTATTTTCAAAGGATGCGAAGTGAGGGCATCTCTCCATATGCAATTACCTATGCTTGCATTTTTAAGCCATGTGGCACTATGCAAGACAATGATATGGGAGAGAGAATTCTCGATGATATTTTTAGTTAGGGGCTGGTTAGAGAGAACATCATGCTTGGCAATGCCTTGGTCGACATGCATGCCAAAATGTGGTGAGTCTCAGAAAGCACAAAAAGTGCTTGAGGAGCTACCTGTTTGGGATGTTGTCTCTTGGACTTCATTGATCGCAAGATATGTCGTGAACAGGGGCAAGGCTAGGAAGCTCTGGGCTGTTTTCAGCGGACGTAAAGTGAGGGCATCTCTCCATATGACATCACTTACGCTTTCATCTTGAAAGAGTGTGACTCCCCTCAAGATGCTAATACGGTCAAAGACTTCACAATGATATTGTTTGTCAGGGGATGCTGAAAGAAAACATAGATGAAATCACCTATGCTTTTGTCTTGAAGGCGTGTGGCACTATGCAAGACACTGATATGGGCCAAAGAATTCACGATCTTATTGTTACTTAGGGGCTATTGAAAGAAAACATCGTGCTTAACAATGCCTTGGTCGACATGTATGCCAAATGTCATGTACTTCAGAAAGCACAAAAAGTGCTCGAGGATCTACCTGTGTGGGATGCCCTCTCTTGGAGTGTTTTTTGCGGGAAATGCCAAGAGGGGAAGGCGAGAAAGCTCTTTGCTGTTTTCAGAGGATGCAAGGTGAGGGCATCTCTCTAGATGCAATTACATATGCTTGCATTTTGAAGGCATGCGGCACTACGCAAGATGCTGATGGAAAAAAGAATTTACGATGATATTTTTAGTTAGGCGATGTTGAAAGAAAACTTCATGCTTGGCATTGCCTGCGTCGACATGTATGCCAAATGTGGTGTACTTCAGAAAGCACAGAAGTGCTTCAAGGACTACCTGATGTTGTCTCTTGGACTTCATTCATTGCAGGATATGCCGAACATGGGCAAGGTTTGGAAATCTTTGGGCTGTTTTCAGTGGATGCGAAGCAAAGGGCATCTATTCAGATGCAATCACATTTTGAAAGCATGTGGCACCATTCCAGATATTGATATGGGAAAAAGACTTCATGATGATATCGTTAGTCGGGGGCTGCTGAAAGAAAACATAGATGAAATCACCTACTTTTTCATCTTGAAGGCATGTGGTGCTACGCAAGACACTGATATGGGAAAAAAAATTCATGATCATATTGTTAGTCAGGGGCTGTGTTGAAAGAAAACATCGTACTTTAGAAAGCACAGAAAGTTCTTGACGAGCTAGCTATCTAGGATGTTGTCTCATGGACTTCATTGATTGCAGGATATGCCAAACAGGGGCAAGACCAGGAAGCTCTAGGCTATTTTCAGCGAGCGCAACGCGAGGGAACCTCTCCAGATGCAATCACTAATGGTTGCATCTTGAAGGTCTATGAAACCACTCAAGATAGTGATACCGGAAAAAGATGATATTGTTAGTCAGGGGCTGCTCAAAGAAAACATAGATGAAATCACCTACGCTTTTGTCTTGAAGGCATGTGGCACTACGCAAGACACCGATATGGGCAAAAGAATTCACGATCATATTGTTAGTCAGGGGTTGTTGAAAGAAAACATTGTGCTTACAATGCCTTGGTTGACATGTATGCCAAATGTTGCATACTTTGGAAATCAGAAAAAGTGCTTCAGGAGCTGTGGGAGCTGCGTGTCCAAGATACCCTCTCTTGGAGTGTTCTGATTTTGGGATATGAACATCAGGGGTAGGGCAGGAAGCTTTGAGTCGTTTTACGAGGATGCGAAGAAAGGGCATTTCTCCATATGCAATAACCCATGCTTGCATTTTGAAAGCATATGGCACCACGCACTACACTTATAGGTAAAAAGAATTCACAATGATATTGTTAGTCAGGGGTTGTTGAAAGAAAACATCATGCTTGGCAATGCCTTGGTTGAAATGTATGCCAAATGGGGTATAATCAACAGAAAGAGCTTGAGGAGCTACCTATCCTCGATGTTGTGTATTGGACTTTATGTATTGCAGGATATGCTGAGCATGGGCAAGGCGAGGAGGATTTGGGCTGTTTTAAGCGGCCAAAAGTTGAGGGAATCTCTCCAAATGAAGTCACTTACACTTGCATGTGGAAGGTGTGTGGCACCACTCAAGATGTTGATACAGGCAAAAGACTTCACGATGATAATGTTAGTCAGGGGATGCTGAAAGAAAACATAGATGAAATCACCTACACTTTCATCTTAAAGGCATGTGGCACTACACAAGACACTAATATGGGCCAAAGAATTCATGATCATATTGTTAGTCAGGGGATGGTGAAAGAAAACATCGTGTTTGGCAATGCCTTCGACGAAATGTATGCCAAATGTCGTGTACTTGAGAAAGCACAAGAAGGGCCTGAGGAGCTTCTTGTCTGGGATGCCCTCTCTTGGAGTGTTCTGATTGCGGGATATGCCCAAGAGGGGCAGGCTAGGAAGCTCTTGGATGTTTTCAGAGGATGCAAAATGAGGGGATCTCTCCAGATGCAATTCCTTACGCTTGCATTTTGAAGGCATGTGGCACTACGCAAGATGTTGATGGGCAAGAGAATTTACGATGATATTGCTAGTTATGCACTGTTGAAGGAAAACATCGTGCTTGGCAATGCCTTGGTCTACAGGTATGACAAATGTGTTGTACTTTAGAAAGCACAGAGAGTGCTTGAGGAGCTCTCGATCCTGGATGTTGTCTCATGGACTTCATTGATTGCAGGATATGCCAAACAAGGGCGAGGCCAAGAAGCTCTGGGTTGTTTTCATTGTATGCAAAGTGAGGGCATCTCTTGAGACGCAATCACTTACGCTTGCATCTTATGCTTGCAAAGCAAGGCCATCTCTCGAGATGCAATCACTGACACTTGCATCTTGGAGGTGTGTGGCACCAGTGAAGATATTGATACCGGCAAAAGAATTCACGATGATATTGTAAGTCAAGGGCTGCTGAAAGAAAACATCGTGCTTGGCAATGCCTTGGTCGATATATATGCCAGATTTCCTCTACTTCAGAAACCACAAAATGTGCTCGAGAAGTTGCCTGTCCCGGAAGCCATCTCTTACAGTGTTTTGAATGTCACGAGGTTGTAACAACCACTAATATTAGTTGTTGGTTTCTTTCCCTTGATTTTTATTTAATTTCTGGGACCCTCTTTTGAAGTCACAAATGGCTGGACGTTGTATGGCCAGTGTGAAATGGCCGATGGCCAAGAGTTTCATCCGCAGGAGCAAATGTCAGGTCGCCATGAGATGGTTGGTTGATCGTCACTGAAATCCGAGCAGTAAATGGCTAGGCTCAGTTCAAAGTCATTTAGGTCCCACGCGACACTTTAGAAGTTGGTGGGTACTAGGAATTTAACCCAAATGGGCATAAAGGACACTTGACGGCTCTGCACTGAATCTGCAAGATGTTGCTAATTGGACTATTTTCTTATTTTTAATGATTAATCTTTTTTTTAGGATATTTTATTGTGTGCACTAAGAACTGTTAAAAGATTGTAGCTACAGTAGCTGCCATCAAGAACGGACAACTCTGATGTGTCATTTGATGGGTCACGGTAAACATCGCGAAGGAGTTTTCGTAAGTTCGGTGGAAAGGGCCGGGTTACGAGTGCCCCTGATGCGTCACATGATGGGTGACGGGTGCATCAGTAAGGGGGCATTCCGTAGGCTAAGGAGGAAATCCGAACTGAGTAAGAAATACGCGTAAGAACGCAAGCACAAGAATAAAGATGGATTCAATGAAGCTTTTTACGAAAAGCAGGAACATTTGCGGGAAGACAAATGCTTTCCCGCGAGGAGTCTGTGTCTGCATTGTATCTGTGCCGTGTTTTGCACCCGGGGACGCCTGGAATGTGATCGTGTAGCATGGTTTTCACCAACGGAGTGAGTTTTTAATGTTTGAACAGGTTCACACTTTATTTTATTAAGTGGCCGGTCACTCCTTTATTAATAAAATAAAGCAAGTCCCTCTAAAAAGCCAGTGCTAATAGGCTACGCAGGATGAAATCTGCGATCTCTCTCTTTGGACCATATTCTTACACTCAGAGCCATTATTGAGGAGGGTCGGGCACATGGGAGACAGATGTATTGTTGCTTTGTGGACTTCCGCAAGGCATTTGACACAGTGCCGAGGGCTAGATTGATACACAGGCTATTGAAGTTGGGAGTACCCACAGAGATCATATGGGGGATCATGGCTTTATACGGCTCAGTGACTGGCCAGGTACGCACTCCTGAGGGGATTTCTGACATTGTTCATTCCACTATTGGAGTGAAACAGGGGTGTCCTTTGTCCCCTACACTTTTTGGTATGTATGTAGATGAGGTCTCTGACTACATTGACAGAGAGGGTGACAGAGGCGCTCAGTTGGCAGGGACATGGATCCCTTTATTATTATATGCTGATGATATTGTGTTAATGTTAGAGTTGCCAGAGGGCATGCAAAGACATTTGGATGCATTGCACAACTTTGCAGAGGATAGTGGACTGTCTGTGAACCTTGGTAAACCAAGGTTATGGTGTTTAACACCACACCACAGTGGGTCAAGAGATAGGAACCTACACTCGTATATGGCCAGGACACTGTGGAGTACACAGATGAATATACATATCTGGGGGTGGTATTCACGGGACCGAGGTTTACCCTGAGGAGAGCAGCAGAGACTAGACTATCCAGAGTCTATGCGGCATTAGGAGGGCTAGAGAGGATGTGTTCGTAGGTTCAGTTTCAAGAACCACGAACAAAACTATGGCTCTTTGATACTTTGGTTGCTTCAGCTATGCTTTATGGGGTCCAAGTTTGGGGACCATCTGTGAATCATGACAGTTGGAGGAACATGGAGAGACCCTTGGTATTTATGATATGCCGGATGATTAGAGCCAAGGCCTCTGTACCACATGCGATTATTCGAGCAGAGGTAGCCGCCCCTCCTATAGAGATTGAGGCTCTTACCAGATCAGTGTCCTTTACGCACAGTCTATGGGATACACATAGAGGCAGATATACTAGACTGGCTCTTGAGTTCTCTAGACAGTTAGCGATGCAGGGAGATGCATCATGTTGGTATGCACAGATGACCTCATGGTTTCAAAGGCATGGTCTCAGCATGGATAGATTGCCTCCCTTTCAGTATTCCCTGGATGCACCCTCCCTGCCAGTCACACGGACGGAGATCACTAGACTCATTGGTCAGGATCTTATACAGTTGGACACCAGGAGGACATGGGTAGAGCCGATACAGGAGTTGGGCACGAAGATGGCTTTCTACAAAGAGCACCTTCTCCAACTTTCAGGGGATGGGTTTGTGACTCGTCCGAACTACATGGACACTCATTTATCTCATGGTCTGTGATGTGCTATTGGTCAGATTCACACATCCTCACACCAACTGGAGATTGAGACAGGTAGATTCAGAGGGATACCACCAGAGTCTAGGATATGTCAACTATGCGGTAGAGAGCCAGAGGTGGAGCTACACTACATATGCCACTGCACTGTGTATTATGAGATACGAGGGCGCTTCCATTGCTTATTCAGGGAGGGTTTTGGACCCCTAGATAGAGTCATGAGGTATCAGGACTAGAGATTCCTTGGCTTATATCTACTTGAGCTACACCGACATAGAGACAGTCTGTTGGGGAGACATGGAGTACGAAAGTCGCAGAGACAGATCACAGACTTCTTTGGATCGAGGGAGCCAAGAGACCAACCACCAGCACAGGGTTGTACCCGCATTCATACCAGAGGCACCCTCATTGACAGGGCGATTGAGCTCGGGAGATCGAGACGACCACGACCGAGACACTGGAGCACACTACATAAACTGCGGCGGCTTATCTTTAGGGGTAACCACGTGGGTAGAAGGGGCCGGCTGAGAAACATTGCTAACTGCTATCAAATTGAGCTTGGGAAAGGCAAACTCAGTCCGGCTTTGACTTGGGTTCGAAGCCGTAGATGCACGAATTTTAGGGCAATCCTTACTGTAGTGATCCTTCATATCAGGGCAATGACGGCAGGGAGGAGACCCTTCGGGCAGAGGGCATTTGCTTTGGTAATGACCATATTCCCCGCATCTGTAGCACAAAATGGGCCGATTCACTGGATGAGTCGAAGGACGAGGTGGTCCTTGCTCCATGGAGTTGGAGGTGGAGGCATAGAAGCTGTGAGGTGGTGAGGGAGCATGGGTATGATAAAAGCTTTGAGAGGGAAAAGTGCTCTGCATACCTTGCATAGCAGGGGCTGTCAGCAAAGGTGGCATATGGTGTGGATGGCCACAGGGAGAAACCATGTTGGATGCAGGTGCTGGCCCTTGCTGAAGAGAAGGACCAAGACTTTGCTGTATTTGTCGCAATCCCTTGAGGTAGTAACAATCCTTGTCCTCATGTCCAGATTTTTCACAGAAGTGGCAGTAAACCCGGAGGGGGCATTCCTGTGGAGGGTGCCCTGGAGAGCGGCATGAGCTACACCAAACCGTAGCCTTAGTCTCTTGCTGACACTTGAGCTCTTCTAGCTCGTGCTTAATCTGTTCCCAGGCCTCGTGATGTGGAGGCTTCTCTTGTCTACGAGAGAAGGACCTCTCCTCTTGAAGAGCACACTGTAACTTTAGGGCTTCCAGTTCCCTGCGTAAAGAAGATAAAGGATCAGAAGGACTGTCCAAAAACACAGAGAGGGTCTCTAGGTGAGGGGGGCTGGTGAACAGCTTCCTAGCCCCCTCTATCCTCGTAGCAGCGGAGATGAATTCCTCCAGAGTGGCGTCGGGTCGGAGGCTCTCCCGGAGTTTTTGTTGAGAGGTTTTGGGAAGCGCCTTCTCCACCCACTTCTTAACCATGAATTCACCGGGTTGCTGGGGAAGCTTGGCAACCAGAGACTTGGTTTTGGTCATAAGCTCTGCAAAAGTCTCCTCTGGTTGGAGCACCATGTTGGCCAACTCATCCAACACTTTCTCTTGGTAGTCGCCCGGCCTAAAAGCTGCACAGAACCGTTGTCTTAAGTCTGCCCAAGTTGAAAAATGATTCTCTGCAAACTGGCTGTACCATTTGTCTGCTAAGCCATCCAAGGTTGATGGAAAAAGTACCAGATAAGCATCTTCCCTGTTAAGACCACGTCCTCTACAGAGAGATACGAACCTCCGTGCATGGTCGTCCGCATCTTCCGAGGAGAGTCCTTTGAAGGTGGGGAACTTGATGTTTACCTTGGCCAACACACTAGCCAATGCCTCCATGGCCCCTTGTTGAGCCTGTTGCTCAATAGCGTGCTGTAGCAGAATAGGAGAGAGCTTTGTTGGAGAAGGTGATCTGGAAGATGTGGAACCGGATGAAGGAATGGGGGATGTCGTATGTGGAGGTATGGTTGATGAGGTTAATGGACTTCTACTAGATACCACAGGGCGTCTTCTGTTATAGTGCTTCAGAGGGCTCAGTACTGCGCTTTGACGCTCAACTGACCGCCTTGTATGTGTCATGCAGTGAACAACACAGGTCTAAAACCGAACAAGTGAGGATAGTGACTAGACCACCTAGCTGGCAGGATGAGGAGGGCTGGACCAGGGCGAGGACTAGACCAGGACCAAGGACCAGGACCAGGACCGAGGACCAAGGACCAGGACGACGAGGGCTGGACCAGAGCGAGGACTAGACCAGGACCAAGGACCAAGGACCAGGACGAGGAGGGCTGGACCAGGGCGAGGACTAGACCAGGACCAAGGACCAAGGACCAGGGACCAGGGACCAGGGACCAGGGACCAGGGACGAGGAAGGCCTAGACCAGGACGAGCACTGGGTGGACCACTGCGAGAGAGGACCAAACCAACAAGGCGAGAGACTAGACCAGCTAGATTAAGCTGAACCAGACCAAACCAGACCAACAGGTTGCACAGGCGAGGCGAAGAAACCAGCTACTCAACAGAGTGAGACTTCAGTTGAGGTCCCACCGTGATCGCCAAAATGAGAGCACCTGTAGCGCGGATAATGTGTCGTGCTCTCTACAGTGGGTGGTCCTCAGTGCAATGTGCGTGATAATCTCACTCAAACAGACTGAATCTCCCTCAAACAGATGAACAGAAAGGAAACAATAGACGTCAATAGAGCTCTCAAAGACACAACAACAGACCAGAACATAAGACTCGACTATCTCAAAGACTGATACAGACTCTGGCGTGGCAGCACACTCAGCTCCAGCCCAGGACTCTCAGGTACAATGGGGGTGTCGAGGCTCAGATGTGCCGGGATGGTGCAGACGTGCTCTGTGTAAAAGATCCACACTAGACGACTACTACGTACAAGATAATACCACTGGCCCAGAACGACTACTCATATGTATCACCATAAAGAGCCACCAACGGCTCATAAATGTCAACCATGTGGTGACCTGGCCACGAGGTCCACTAGATCACCGTCGGTAGGTACCTGCCACGTGTCACTCCCAGACCAGAGGGTCCGTCCAGTGTGAACCAGACCAAGTGTAACCAACTGTCCAACTGTCTGTCCTGTGAAGTGACACTGTAGCCCTGATACACTACAACTGCCACTACCCTACATCAACCTAAAGATAAGCCTCGATTCAAGAAGCATGGTCGCAAGTTTCAATATCGCATGAGAGTCTTCAAATCGGGCGACAAGGACATCAAGTTCGAAACCTACAACGGACGGAGAGACATCTCCAAAGCACTGTCCTTCATCGGACAGTTTGAAGTCGCCTTTACCAATGGGCACTTCACAGAAAGATCCAAATTACACCATGTAGGGATGCACCTCAAGGAAACGGCAAGTAATTGGTGGTTAGCCAAGATTCTGGAAGGTTCTCAGGCCAGAACTTGGGAGAGCTTCAAATCTGAATTTTATGAACAATTTCTTCCACCTGACTTCGAGCAGGACATACGGAAGGAATGGGACTGGCTTGCCCAGAAGGAACATGAAAGAGTAACGACCTATGTGGACAAGTATTGGTCGGTTCTTCTGAAGGTCACTCCCTTCATGAAGATTGCCGACGAGGAAAAGAAACGAAAGTTCGAAGCGGGTCTCCAACCGCAGCTTCGAAAGAGTATGAAGGTGTATTCGCATGATACTCTTCAGAGGACGATGGAGTCAGCAATCATTGTTGAGGATTTGCACTCAACTGGCCCAGAAAGATGGAGCATAGCACTTACCGTGCAAGACAAAGAGGGGTCTACAATGACCAAGGGGGCCAAGGAAGAAAACGTCCTCCATCTAGGGACGATGATCATTCTAAGAAGCCAGAGGACACTGGCAAGCGAACTAAGTATCTTTCTCCTACTCAACTTCAAACCTTCAGAGAGGAAGAAAGATGCTTCTATTGTGGCGAGAAAGGACATATGAAACCGGATTTCCCGCTAAAGCAGCAACGACAAGAACAAGCCTCTACGAGGCAAGAGAAATCAAGGAAGGAACCCGCACCGCCAAGCTCGAACTCAATCCCAGATGTTCAAGGAAACACAGAAATGGAGAAAGGGAAGCGTCAACTTCTGAAGGGCTAGGGGTCTTTGAACAACCAGCGAGTACTGATTCTTTATGATCCAGGATCCACAGATAACTTAATCTCCCTGGATACTGCAGAACGTTTGTGCCTCACACCGGCTCAACTTGGCACACCGGTTACATCCGGATCGGCATTCGAGGGGTTGACAACCAATGCAACTCCCGTGCAAGGACAGCTCAATCTTCGGATCGGCGAGTACAAGGACCGCGAATCATTTTTGATGGCACCCATCGAGGGATGTGATATCATCTTGGGTATGCCGTGGCACTTTCACATGACACCTATTCCCGATTATGTGGAAAAGACCCTCACTTTTGATCATGGGGGTAAGAAAATAAAGATTCATGCTGATGCAGGAGATTGGCAGTTCCCAATTGTAAGCCATATCTCCATTAAGAAAGAAATGAAGAAGTGTGTTTCTGCTTACTTGATTTTTTCACGTGAGAAGGATAAAACTAGTAGGGACTCTCTCTCTAGTCTGGAAATTAAGCGTCTTCAATTTATTGAAAAGTACAAAGATTGTTTCACGGAAACACTTCCTGATGAACTCCCTCCGGTACGCTCGGAAGATCACCACATAGATCTCATACCGGGTAGCTCGCCTCCCAATCAACCCCCTTATCGGGTAAGTCTTGCTCAGCAAGAGGAAATTTTGAAGCAAGTCAACGAGCTTCTAGAGAAAGGGTTAGTATGGCCAAGTGCCTTACCCTACTGCTCTCCAGTTCTACTGGTGCAGAAGAAAGATGGCACGTTTCGAATGTGCATAGACTATAGGTCTTTAAACAAGATCACGATCAAGAATCGATTTCCGATCCCTCGGATTGATGATATACTTGATAAGTTGCAGGGTGCAAGTGTCTTTAGTCGCCTAGACTTAAAGAGTGGGTATCATCAGATACGGATCGCCCCTGAGGATGTCCATAAGACTGCTTTCTGCACAACCTTTGGACTATATGAATTTTTGGTAATGCCTTTCGGCTTGACCAATGCTCTTGCGACACTCAATCGCATGATGGACCGCATTTTCAGCCCGTATCGAGATTTTACGGGAGTATTCTTTGACGACATACTCATCTTCTCTAAGTCAGAAGAGGAACATTGGAAGCACTTGGACTTAGTGTTTCAAGAATTGCGAAAGCATGAGTTGCATGTGAATGCAAAGAAGAGCGAGTTCTTTCTCTCAGAGATACACTATCTCGGCCATATATTCTCTCACAATCAAGTGAGTATGGATCGTGCCAAGATCCGAGTGGTCGAAGATTGTCCTATTCCCACTACGGTACATGATGTACGTAGCTTTCTAGGATTATGTTCATATTATCGAAGGTTTGTCCGAGGATTTGCTCATGTAGCAGGACCACTTCATGATTTGACAAAGAAGAAGATTCCTTTCAGATGGGGATCGAGACAAAAAGGAGCTTTTGATTGGCTCAAGTACTTGCTAAGCCATGGACCTATTTTGATAGTGCCTGACTTAAGGAAACCATTTGAGGTTCACTACGATGCTTTAGGCGATTGCATCGGAGCAGTGTTAAACCAAGAAGGCCATGCAGTGGCTTACGAAAGCAGATGTCTTAAGGATGCAGAGTTGCATGCATCAATCTATGACAAGGAACTCACGGCTGTGATTCACGTCTTATCCAACTAGAAGCACTATCTTCTAGGAGCGGATTTTGTGATCAAGACTGATCACCATAGTTTGCGGTATTTTCTTACGCAAAGGAAACCATCTGAGAAACAGATGAGATGGGCAAACTTTTTGTCTATGTTTCACTTCCAGATCCTTCACACGGCTGGGAGTAAGAATGTAGTCGCAGACGCATTGTCTAGGCGGCCAAGGGTGAACGCTATCACTTCGGTATATCACCAAGAATTAGAAGCACTACCGGATTTATATCCGAATGATCCAGACTTCTCCACCATTTGGGGAAAGCTACATCGTGGAGAGAATGAGTTTCCCTATTCCATTCGGGATGGTTATCTCTACCACCATCAGGCCATATGTGTGGCGGAACCATTAAGGAAGAAGATATGGATGAAGCACACGCTTCGCCTTATGCGGGACATCGGGGTATTCTCCCTACGACCTTAGCAATGGAAAGATATTTCTTTTGGCCTAGCCTTAAAGAAGACATTGATAAGTATGTCAGGGAATGCTTGGTTTGCCAAAAAGTGAAGTATGATCGGCATAAGACGCTTGGGTTGCTACAACCTTTGCCTGTGCCTAATGAACCTTGGGAAAGTATTGCCATGGACTTCATCATGGACCTCCCTAGAACTCAGACTGGAAATGACGCGATCTGGACCATTGTGGACAGGTTTAGCAAGCAAGCACACTTTATACCAGTCAAGAAAACGATCAAAGCAGATCATATGGCTAGGGTCTTTCTAGCACAGATCTTTAAGCATCACGGAATACCTAAGTCTATTGTGAGCGATCGAGATCCTCGCATGACAGGAAATTTTTGGCGTGCCTTGATGGATAATCTTGGTACGAAGCTGAATTTTTCATCTGTCTACCATCCTCAAACGGACGGGCAAAGTGAGATAGCCAATTCCACAGTATTGGATATGTTAAAAGCTTATGTGTTAGACCGGCAATCTGATTGGGAGTAATATTTGCCTCTTGTCGAGTATGCGCATAACAATACCATACACTCATCGACAGGAAAAGCACCTTTTGAGATTCTCTATGGTAAGCCTTTGCTTCCACCCATCCTTTTAACTAAGGATAAGATCTTTGCAGTAGATGAATTTGTACGGGACTTGGACACAGCCTACGGGCAAGTTAGGAGAGCTATTCTACGCTCTCAAGAAAAGCATAAGAAAGCTGTAGACAAGCACAAAAGGAATCTAGCCTTAACAGTCGGACAGTTAGTCTTACTCAAGTTTGAGAAGGCAAGACTTAAGAAACAAGCGTCTCATAAGGGGAAAGTGGTAAAACTTTCTACCCGTTATTATGGGCCGTTTAAGATCACTGAGCGAGTGAATGATGTCACTTTCCGATTAGAGCTACCGCCTAATTGGAAAATCCATAATACTTTCCATGTCAGTTTACTCCGGCCGTATGTGGGACCGCCTCCGAGCCAACCTAGTGCTGAACAGCCTAGTACTGAACAGCCTCCTGAGGTTGAGGAAACAGAAGAAATACTCCAACCGGAGCAGATAGTAAGTCATCAGGAGCGGTCTCTCAAATCCGGAAAGATAACACGGAAGTATTTGGTTAAGTTTAAGAACTATTCGAATCTAGATGCTCAGTGGATGACGCAGGAGGAATTGGCACCTTATCCCCAGATACTGGAGGTATATGTCCAAGCACTACAGTTGAGGTCAACTGTTTAGAAGCCAGAGGGATGTTGCTAATTGGACTATTTTCTTATTTTTAATGATTAATCTTTTTTTTAGGATATTTTATTGTGTGCACTAAGAACTGTTAAAAGATTGTAGCTACAGGAACTGCCATCAAGAATGGACAACTCTGATGTGTCATTTGATGGGTGACGGTAAATATCGCGAAGGAGTTTCCGTAAGTTCGGTGGAAAGGGCCGGGTTACGAGTGCCCCTGATGCGTCACATGATGGGTGACGGGTGCATCAGTAAGGGGGCATTCCGTAGGCTAAGAAGGAAATCCGAACTGAGTAAGAAATACGCGTAAGAACGTAAGCACAAGAATAAAGATGGGTTCAATGAAGCTTTTTACGAAAAGTAGGAATATTCGTGGGAAGGCAGATGCTTTCCCGCGAGGAGTCTGTGTCTGCATTGCATCTGTGCCGTGTTTTGCACCCGGGGACGCCTGGAATATGTTGTGTAGCATGGTTTTCACTAATGGAGTGAGTTTTTAATGTTTGAACAGGTTCACACTTTATTTTATTAAGTGGCCGGTCACTTTTAAGTGACCAGCCCTTTATTAATAAAATAAAGCAAGTCCCTCTAAAAAGCCAGCGCTAATAGGCTACGCAGGATGAAATCTGCGATCTCTCTCTCTCCTCTCTCTAAAAAAACGCCAGCACCAGCGATCTCTCTCTCTCCTCTCTCTAGGGCGCCAGGACTCTGCTTTTTCGGCTGCTATTCCCGCCGGGTACCAGAGCCTATAAAAGGGCAGCAAGCGTTCAGTTTCCAACATGCCGGAAGCAGCAGAAAGCACTAGCGCTGGGATTCTGGAGCAGAGACTGGCGACAGAAACTGCAAGTGTTCGTGTGACGACTGAGTACGGAGGTCGCTTTTCCGAGTAAGGAGCGACAGGTATACAGTGTTGATACGCATTGAGAATTGTTGCTTTGTGTGGTTTGTTTTGTAGGAACCTCCCGTCTTACGGGAAAGTACGGCTTTACGTCTAAGTCCCTTACAGGAAAGTACGGCCTCGCGCCTAAGTCCCTTACGGGAAGGAACGGCCTTGTGCCCAAGCCCTTTACGGGAAAGCACGACCTTCGGGTCTAAGATTACAGAACGGAGGGGTTTCCTCAGGTTCTCGTGCTTGTATAAGAATTCTCCCTGAATAAAAGAATACTCTTAACGGGGGGGGGGGGGACCAGCCCATCTTCTGGTCCCCAATACTGTGTCGATCTTCTCCCTTCTCTCATGTTTGCAAAGTATTATAATTTTCAGATTTTCTAAGTGCTCGTGTACGCTCCCGTTTTGTGACACAAGACACCTCAGCTGATGGGGACGCCAAAAATCGATTTGGGCTGTTTTGGGTCTGCCTTCTTCCTCATTGTGAGCCTAAGTGTGTGTTTAGCAATGCCTTGGTCTACATGTATGCCCAATGTGGTGTGCTTCAGAAAGAAGAGAGAGCGGTTAAGGAGCTACCCGTTCACGATGTTGTCTCTTGAACTTCATTGATTCCAGAATATGCCGAAGAGGGCCAAGTCTAGGAAGCTCTAGGCTCTTTCAGCGGATGCAAATCGAGGGAATCTCTCTAGAGGCAATCACATATGATTGCATATTGAAGGTGTGTGTAGCACCACTCAAGATGTTGATACGGGCAAAAGAATTCACGATGATATTGTTAGTCAAGGGCTACTAAAAGAAAACATAGATGAAATCAACTACGCTTTCATCTTGAAGGCATGTGGCACTACGCAAGACACCGATATGGGAAAAAGCATTCACGATCATACTGTTAGCTGGGGTCTCTTCAAAGAAAACATCCTTAGTCGACATTTTATGCCAAATATCATCTACTTTAGAAAGCACAAAAAGTGCTTGAGGAGCTGTGTCCACGATGCCCTCTCTTGGAGTCTGATTGCAGGATATGCCCAGGAAGCTCTTGGCTGTTTTTAGAGGATGTGAAATGAGGGCACTACGCAAGACACTGATGAGGAAAACAATTCACGATGATATTGTTAATGAGGGGCTCTTGAAAGAAAACGTCGCGCTTGCCAATGTTTTGGTCGACATGTATGCCAAACGCGGTGTACTTCATTAAGCACAAAAAGTGCTTGACGAGATACCTTTCCAGGATGTTGTCTCTAGGACATTATTGATTGTAGGGTATGATGAACAGGGGGAAGACCAAGACACAACATCCCGGACGAGTAGCTCTGGGCTGTTTTCAGTGGACGGAAAGCGAGGGCATCTCTCCAGATACAATCACTTACGCTTGCATCTTGATGGTGTACACCACTTAAGATGCTAATATGGTCAAAAGACTTCACGATGATATTGTTAATAAGGGGCTGGTGAAAGACAAAATAGATGAAATCACCTATACTTTCGTCTTTAAGCAAAATGACACTACGCAAGACAGTGATATGGGCAAAAGAATTCACGATCATATTGTTAGTGAGGGCCTATTAAAAGAAAACATCGTGCTTGGCAATGACTTGGTCGACATGTATGCCAAATGTCATCTATTTCAGAAAGCACAAAAAGGGCTTGAGGAGCTACCTGTCCGGGATGCCCTCTCTTGGAGTGTTCTGATTGTAGGATATGCCCTACAGGGGCACGACCAAGTAGCTCTAGGCTGTTTTCAAAGGATGCGGAGTGAGGGAATCTCTCCAGATGCAATTACCTATGCTTCCATTTTGAAGGCATGTGGCACTACGCAAGACACTCATATGGGGAAAAGAATTCCCAACAATCTTATTCGTGAAGGGTAGGTGAAAGAAAACTTCGTTCTTGGGAATGCTTTGGTCAATATGTATGCCAAATTTAATGTACTTTACAACACATAGAAAGTGCTTGAGGAGCTACATGTCCAGGATGTTGTCTCTTGGAATTCATTAAATTCATGATATGCCGAACAGGGGCAAGGCTAGGAAGCTCATGGTTGTTTTTTGTCAGAAGCAAAGCGAGGGCATCTCTCGAGATGCAATCACTTACACTTGCATCTGGAAGGCGTGCGGCACCACTCGAGATGCTAATACGGCCAAAATACTTCAGGATGATATTGTTAGTCAAGGGATGCTGAAAGATAACATAGCGGAAATCACCTACACTTTCATCTTAAAGGCATGTGGCACTACACAAGACACTAATATGGGCCAAAGAATTCATGATCATATTGTTAGTCAAGGGATGGTGAAAGAAAACATCGCGTTTCGCAATGCCTTCAATGAAATGTATGCCAAATGTCGTGTACTAAAGGAAGCACAAGAAGGGCCTATGCCCTCTCTTGGAGTGTTCTGATTGCGGGATATGCCCAACAGGCACGACGAGGAAGCTCAGGGTTGTTTTCAGACGATACGATGTGAGGGCATCTCTCCTAATGCAATTACCTACTCTTGCATTTTTAAGGCATGTGGCACTTTGCAAGACACTAATATGGGGAAAAGAATTCATGATCATATTGTTAGTCAGAGGCTGCTAAAAGAGAACGTCATGCTTGGCAATGCCTTGGTCTACATGTATGCGAAATGTGGTGTACCTTAGAAAGAACACAAAGTGCTCGAGTAGCTGCCTATCGGAGATGTTGTCTCTTGGGCTTCATTGATTGCAGGATATGCCGAACAGGGGCAAGACTAGGAAGCTCTGTTCTGTTTTCCGCGGATGCAAAATGAGTGCATCTCTGATCATGCAATCACTTACAGTTGCATCTTCAAGTGGTGCGGCTCCACTCAAGATATTGATACGGGAAAAAGAATTCACGATGATATTGTTGGTCAGGGGCTAGTGAAAGAAAACGTAGATGAAATCACCTACCCTTTCATCTTGAAGGCATGTGGCACTATGGGAGTCACTGATATGGGCAAAAGAATTCACGATCATCGTGCTAGTTAGGGGCTGCTAGAAGAAAACATGGTGCTTGGCAATGCCTTGGTCGACATTTATGCCAAATGTTACCTGTTTCAGAAAGCACAAAAATTGCTTGAGGAGTTTCTTGTCCCGGATGCCCTCTCTTGGAGTGTTCATATTGCAGAATATGCCCAACATTGGCATGGCCAGGAAGCTCTGGGCTGTTTTCAAAGGATGGAAAGTGAGGGCATCTCTCCGGAGTAATTACCTACGCTTGCATTTTTAAGGCATGTGGCACTACGGAAGACATTGATATGGGGAAAAGAATTCACGATAATATTGTTACCCAGAGGCTGTTGAAAGGAAACATCGTGCTTGGCAATTCCTTGGTTAACATGCATGTCAAATGTGGTATACTTTAGAAAGCACAGAAAGTGCTTGAGGAGCTATTTGTCTAGGATGTTTTCTCTTGGACTTCATTGATTGCGGGATATGGCGAACTGGGGCAAGGCGAGTAAGCTTTGGGCTATTTTCTTCGGATGCAAAGCAAGGGAATCTCTCCAGATGCAATTTGCTACAAGCTTGGACAATCCAAGCAAGAAATCAGTAGTACCACACGAAAAGAAACTGCAAAATTACTAAACTTGAATATAGAGTGCATCTCACAGGTATACTGGCTTAAGAAGCTTGTTGACTTGAAGATGAAAGAAGGGACACCTATGTCCAATCATCTGAATGAATTCAACACAATCTATAGTCAGTTGTCAGCTCAAGGTGTCAATTTTGATGAACCTGTTAGAGCTATGTTCTTGTTGATCACATTGCCGGAAAGTTGGGACACTTTTTGCACAGCTTTGAGTAATTCTGCACCTCCAGATGGTTTGAACATAGCAGGTGTAGAAGGAAGTCTGCTTACTGAAGAAACCAATAGAAAAACAATGGACAAAGGCAAAGGAACAACCTTAGTTGTCAGGGGAAGGACCAAAGAAAAGTACAAAGGTGGAAAGAGGAATCAGTCTCGTAGCAAGTCCCGCAGTGCTAAAGGCAAGAGTGACATAGAATGCTACCATTGTGGCAAGAAGGGTCACATGAAAAGAGACTGTAGAGAATGGAAAGTAGAAAAAGGCAAAGAGAAAGCTGAAGACCATAGTGAGAAGAACAAGTCCTCAGTGAAGATTCAAGAAATAAATGTGACAAACACTGTTGCAGAGGATGATAGTCTAGTGTCGGGAGACATCTACTTCTTGAAGAACACAATGGACTCAGCTCTTCTTACAGCATCTGATGGAAATGCACTGAGTGACTGGATTATAGACTCAGGGGCATCACTTCATGTGTCTCCAAACAAGGAGTGGTTTACCTCTTATGTGACCACTAAAGATCATGTTCGGCTAGGCATTGGGCAGACATGTGAGATCTTAGGTGTTGGAGATGTTCAATTGAAGTTTCAGAATGGCTCTTCTTTCACGCTGAAGAATGTGAGACATGTTCCCGCAATTACAAAGAGCTTGATCAGCACAGGTTTACTTGATGATGCTGGCTACGTCACCACTTTTGGACAGAACATGTGGAAGATATCCAAGGGTTCTATGACAGTAGCACATGGAGTAAAGTCTGGAGGACTTTACATGATTTATGTATCAAATGTCTCTAAAAATGTAATCAATGTAACCGAGCAGCCGAACGTTTCTTTGTGGCATAGCCGGTCAGGACATATGTCCAAGAAGGGAATGGAAATCTTGTCTCGTTCTGGTTATTTGCCTGGCTTTTCATTTAATGATTTTGAATTCTGTGAACATTGTCTGTATGGTAAGCAAACACAGCAGCCACATAAGTATAGAAGCAGTAGAAGAGATACACAGTTGGCACTTGTTCATAGTGATTTGTGTGGACCTATGCCTAACCTATCTCTAGGGGGAGCTTCTTACTTTATGACATTTATAGATGATTACTTGAGGAAAGTATGGGTTTACTTTCTCAAGCACAAGGATGAAGCGTTTAGTGTTTTCAAAACGTTTGTGACACTTGTGGAGAATCAGAGTGGCAAGAAGCTTAAATGCTTACGCACTGACAATGGTGGAGAGTATGTTTCAAAGGCCTTTCAGGACTTTTGTGAGTCAAAAGGTATAAAACGTGAACTTACTGCTCCTTACAATCCTCCTCAAAATGGTGTTGCTGAGAGGATGAATAGGACCATACAAGAGAAGGTCAGAAGTATGTTGTCTAATGCACAACTGCCAAATGGGTTTTGGGCTGAAGCTGTATCAACAGCTGTTCATCTTGTAAATAGATCTCCTAACAAGGTTTTGCAGAAGGATTCAGTGCCAGAGATGGTATGGTCAGGCAAAATGCCCTCATACAAGCATCTCAGAGTCTTTGGCTTTGAGGCATATACTCACGTTCCAAAGGAATTTAGGAACAAAATTGAGCCAAAGAGTAGAAAGTGCATCTTTCTAGGCTATGGTAATTCTGGTGAGATGGGGTACAGACTTTGGGATCCCGAATCCAGAAAGGTTGTCCGCAGCAATGATGTTCACTTTAATGAATCCAAATATCATTCTAAACCAGAGAGGGTTGAGGAGATTAGAAGAGTTGTCTTCCAAGAAGATGGACCTACACGTGCAAGACATAATGTCAGGGCTCAAGAGGAGCAAGGACAGGATAGAGTGGAACCACAGGTTGTGGCTGAGCCTGAGCCACCTATTGTGCGTAGATCTGGACGTGTCACGCGACCTCTTGATAGGTTTGTTCCATCTATGAACTATGTCATGTTGACCGATTGCAATGAGCCTTCATGTTACAAGGAAGCAGTGCAAATGAAGGACTCCGGGAATTGGCAATTGGCCATGCAGTCAGAGATGACAGCTCTGCATAAAAGCCAGACATGGAAGCTAGTTAAATTACCACGGGGCAAAAAGGCTCTACCTTGTAAATGGGTTTACAGGTATAAGATCACCGCTCATGATAGTCAGCCAAAGTACAAAGCAAGGCTTGTTGCCAAGGGCTTTAAGCAAGAACAAGGCATTGACTTTGATGAAGTCTTCTCTCCGGTGGTCAAGATGACTACATTGAGATGCTTTCTTGCATTGGTTGCCATATTAGATTTGGTGTTGCACCAAATGGATGTCAAGACAGCGTTCTTGCATGGTAATTTAGATGTGGAAATTTACATGCAGCAGCTAGAAGGGTTTGTTGAGAAAGGCAAGGAAGATTGGGTATGCCAGTTGTTAAAGAGTCTTTATGGCTTAAAACAATCACCGAGGGCATGGTACCATAAATTCCACAAGTTTATGCTTTCTCAAGGCTACAAACGTAGTGAGTTCAATCACTGTCTATATACAAAGAAGGCTAAGGATGGCAGTTGGCTGATCCTTATTTTGTATGTGGATGACATGTTGATTGCTGGCAAGCACTTGGAAGAAATTTCAGCTTTGAAGTCAAAGATGGCAAAATCGTTTGACATGAAAGACATGGGTGAGGCAAGTCATATACTTGGTATGCGCATTGAGAGAGACAGATCAAAGAAGTTGATTCGGTTATCTCAAACAGAGTATATTGACAAGGTTTTGCAACGTTTCAATATGGAGAAGGGAAAGGCATTGAGTGTTCCATTGCCACCATATGTGAAACTTAGCAAACAAGATTGTCCTGTGTCTGAGGAAGAACAGGCTGAAATGGATAAGATTCCATATGCGTCTGCAATGGGTAGTTTGATGTATGCAATGATTGCTACTCGCCCAGACATTGCATTTGCAGTGGGAGTAGTAAGTCGATACATGCCAAACCCAGGCAAGAAACATTGGGAGGCAGTGAAAGGAATATTGAGATACCTGAAAGCTACAAAGAGTATGCGTATATGCTATGGGAGTCAGGAGCTAAGTGTAAAGGGTTTTACAGACTTAGATTATGCAGGTGACTTAGACAACCGAAGGTCTACGTCAGGGTATGTCTTTACATTGGCTGGTGGAGCAGTATCATGGCGTTCTAGACTACAAGATTGTGTTACTCAGTCTACTACAGAGGCTGAATATGTTGCAGCATCAGAGGCATGCAAAGAATCAATTTGGCTTAATCGACTAGTAACAGATTTGGGAATCAAAGAAGAGATGCCTGTGTTATATTGTGATAGTCAAAGTGCTATACAATTGGCTCGCAATCTAGTTTATCACTCAAAGACAAATCATGTGGATGTGAAGTATCATTTCATCAGGGAAATGCTCGAGGATAAGCAACTTCAGCTTGTCAAAGTTCACACCATAGAAAATCCTGCTGATCTACTTACAAAAGGACTTTCCTCAGAGAGCTTTGCGCATTTTCGCAAGCAGTTAGGTGTAGGGTAGTACATCACTTCTCTACATCTCTTGTATATTAGCTTTTATAGTAGCTTCTCTCACACTTAAAGTACCACATTGGACTTTAAGTGGGAGGTTGTTGGGGTATAAAGCCCAATGTGGTCGCCCAGGTAAGTGGGCGGGCCGCCAGGTATGTACACATATTCTTTTGTAAAAACCTAATAAGAACTCACTATGCTCTACACATTACAGTAGAGCGAGTTCACCATATCGTCGTGCTCTTCTTCTCGCACTCTCTCTCTCGCGTCGCACTTCCGCTCGTACTCCTTCACACTCACCTCATGGATAAAATTCAAACGAGTTTTCACTTCCGCATGGCTCACTGAAGAATACGAAGAGGATGTTATCACAACATGGAACCATCTTCAAATGACCAAAGGACATACTATCGACAATAATGACCAAAGGACATACTATAGACAATAATTCCCAAAGATTTTGGGATAGTTTTCTACTGGGTTTCATCCCTTCAGAAAACTACCTTGAAGAAGCAAGTTGAGCGGTTTTGTTGCGGTTTGCCCAAGGAGATCCGGCGATATTGTTTGCACAAGAAGGTAGACTCCATTCAGCGGCTCATGGGTCATGCCAAGCAAGGATTCGGTATGCACACCGGCACACTGATGTACCCAACGAACAGGCCAGTGTCTGCTCAATGGGAGCCAAACCAATCCAATGGTAGTAAAGAAGGGGAAGCAACAAAAGAAGAAACCAACCCACCCTAGATTGTCAGCCAAGCAACGAGCTGAATACTATAAAGAGGGACAATGTTAGGGATGTGGGAAGCAGGGGTACGTTCTTGCCAAGTGCCCTAACAAAGCGTCCAATGATCAGGCCGAGGACAAGCCAGAGAGTTCCAAAGCGGCAGAGGTGCAAGCCAAGAAAGGAAAGACCAAGGAAGGATTGGTTCCGACTTTGTGGGGACTGACCTAGAATAGATGGATGAAAGTACGGAGCTCTGCAAAGCATGGGGCAAAGTACGAGATCAAGAAGTCCTTATCTTCTTCGATGGAGGAGCCAAGGCCCAACTTTATTTCAACTGAATTGGTTGCTCAACTTGGAATATTGCTCGAGGAAATGGGACCACCGGAGGCAAAGGCGGTTGTTGCCGCACCAAGATGGGATATTGCCATTACACCTGTCATAGGCAAACTTCATTTGCATTGTCAGGGGTTTATAGGGCACGAGGACTTTTACATCATGTCTTTGGAAGGGTGTGACATCCTTTTGGGAATCCCGTGGTACCACAAGAACGTCTTTGTGGTCGACTACGGGACCTGAAAGGCAACGTTGAAGAACGAGAAGGATAGAGATATTATTCTTGATGTAAAATTAAAGGACGAGTCCGTCCAACTTACATCAGCCTCGGCTGTTTCAAAATTAAAAAAATCAAATCTTTTTTTTTTACTCGATCTACTTGAATAAGCTAGATGACAATAAAACGTCAACTATGTCAAATGTAGCGAAGGAACGAGAAGACTTTTTGCAAGCTCAAGACGATTGTTTCTATGAGGGGTTTTCCTGGAGAGTTACCTCCTCAACAACTTAAAGATCACAAGATTGATTTGATTCTCGTGGCTGCACGCCACCGAGCCAGCCAACTTACAAAGTAAGCAGAGCCTAGAATGAGGAAATTATGAACCAAGTAAAAGAGCTTTTGGAAAAGGGTTTAATTAAACCGAGTACACCACCTTATTGTTTGCTAGTGTTGCTTGTATTAAAGAAAGATTGATCTTGGAGAAAGTGCATTGAATATATATCTCTTAACAAAACCACCATCAAGAACAGGTTTTAATACCCAGGATCGATGATATATTGGATAGATTATAGGGTTCTACATTCTTTACAAAATCGACCTAAAAAGTGGCTATCACCAAGTAAGGATCGCTCTTGGAGATGTATACAAGACCACATTGAGGACATCCTTCAGATTGTACGAGTATTTGGTGGTTAATGAGAAAAAGAGAGATTTTTTTTGCTAGAGATACGCTTTTTTCAAAGAAAAGTCTAGGTCATCTTCGAAACGAACACGCTTCTTGGATCATCTTACGACCTTGAAAGTCGACAGATTCTTTTCAAGAGCTTTGTCAAACTCTTTCTGCAAGTATAGTGTTTTGGCTTTTCTTTGCTCGGCTTTTCTTTCTGCTTTCTTACCATCTTGAGAGGAGAATCGACGGCATCTCGGCATCTTGAGTGAATCTCATCAATCAGGTAATTCTTCAGGTTATTCACATATTTCGCGTCTTTGGAATCAATCTTTTCACACATGTGTCAACCTGCAGTTGACGTTTGTACTCCGCTCTGTCGAGATTTCTTGCCAGAAAATTGTTCAAACTTGCGTTGGTTTCTTGTGTTCCCATGCTGGAGCTTAGATTTTTTATCTCCCCGATGACCAAAGGTCAAAGAAATGTCGTCTTTGTCAGATTCTCCGCGAGAATCCATGTATGCTGCAGAAAGGATCAGATCCTTTGTAGAAGAGGAATCGTTTTGAGCTTTGATACCACTATAATAGACTTGGACACTCCAAGCAGAAGATCTACAACAACACACGTGAGAGAAATTGGAAACATTTAAACAGGTTTTAATGTAGAGGGAGAGAGAAGAGGAGAGATGACACGATACGGAAGTTGTACTTTGCTAAGAGTAATAATAAAGGAATACCGAAAGGGACGCCAGTTTTTGGGGCCAGTGCGTCTTGGCTCGAAACTCTGCCGTACCATGTCGACTCTCCTCTTCTCTCTCTCTCTCTCTCTCTCTCTCTCTCTCTCTCTTCAAGTTCAATGTGGAGTGTCCAATATCTGTAACACAATCACTTACGCTTGCATCTTGAAGGCTTGTGGTTCTAGTGAAGATATTGATATGCGCAAAAGAATTCATGATCATAATAAGGATGATGAAGATGAAGTTGAGACCACTTAGTAAACGCTCCCTGCTGCTGCCCGCACCCTTCTTTGCCATTGTTGAACTCTCTAGCCCTCACATAGATTCTGCCCCCCACCTCTTCGGTGCTGGCATCCTGCCCGCCCCAGCCCCCCCCCCCCCCCCCCCCCCCCCCCCCCCCCCCCCCCCCCCCAAAACCCCACACACTACCCACCCCTGCGTGCTGTCCCCAACCCATTGCCCGCCGCATCTCCCGTCACCCCCCTCTTTTTTTCTTCCAGAAAAAGATCCTTCATTAGTTGACAAACCTGCCCAATGGGCTACAAATTGCCCCTGAAACAGAGGGCTACATCAGCAAATGAGGAGACTCTATCCCAACGAAGAAAAAATATATACAAACCAGGAGATAGGTGGGGGGAAAAGTCACACTGGTCATCTGTACTGCCATCGGGGCACGCCCTGAACCATGGTGAAAAATGGTTCAGGCTGCCACAGTATTAGGAAAGCCTCCCGGCACTCCCACATGCAATCAGAGCTACCCTGGAGCCACTCGAATTGGCCTTGAGTGTGTGGACCTGCCGGCTCCAGCCAAAGGTCGCGAACAGTCAAAAATGCGAAAGCAGCGGCCTCTCCAAATGAACCAAAGTGTCACACCGCAAATGTGCTGCCAACACCTCTCTTTATCCCTGCTCCACTCCTGAGGGATGATCTCTGTGGCTGGCTGTAGTGTAGGTCTACCATCCTGTATCATCCTGCTGAGTGAAGCCATCCCAGGCAGCAACCCCCCAAGGGTACTGACAAACAGAAGAAAGTGCAGGCATCAGTCGCGCAGGATCCGAAGCCACACCTGTTGTGCCATGGGGCAATCCCACAGACAATGTTGATGTGTCTCAAGTGAATGGCCACTGTGCACTAGCCAACTCCCAACTGCAGTCCCTCTGTGTGCCACCAGTCACTAGAACAAATTAACTTGCCTCGGTTGTTGGCTGTCCCATAGCCGCTCCCAAAAGTCTGCTAGAAACTCTGCCATGCGGCCCTCCTCCTGCCATTGGGTCGCTGCAGCAGGTTGAGCCTCTCTCAGAGCTGTCAGTATGTGGCGCCCCAGCCGAGCTGTGGGGGTCTCTGGGTGGTCAGCTGGCGCAAAGGGGTCTCGCGAGAACCACTCCCCTGGGTCCTCCTGTAGCCGTGTCAGAGACCGGCTCTCCCATGCCCAAAGCCGGCAGTGTCCTGTCTCTAAAGCAGCAGGGTCGGGGTCGATGACACAGGTCCTCCCGCTGATGCCCACCACTCGAATCCTCTGGAAGTAGCACTCAACCACCTCAGTGCCTCGACAGGGACGCCGAGGAGATGCCCCTCTCTCTGTACCTCAAAGAACAAGCAAGAGCCTGAGTCTGAGCTGGCTCTCATGGCTGTGAGGACCTCTAGTTGCGTGAAGGTTCCCATTAGCGAGGGGCTGACAGCTTCCCATTAGCGAGGGGCTGACAGCTCTAAAGAGATGAGCCAATCTGCTGGTAGAGCCTTTGCAATGTCCTGACACATGCTCTTTGCTCCTCTCATGCCCTGTAATTGTATGCTCCGAAGCTCCTCCGGAAGATGTGTAAACTACAGCCAGCAGTCCCCAAGCGAGCGGGCTGGCCCCTTTGCCATGGGGCCCCAAGAGACATGTCGATGGCTCCCAACCATGTGACCACGCTGGATGCAGACTAAATCGTTCAGCACCAGTGGCTCTCTCAGGCGCTCCTCAATGCAAGTGGGCTGGTGTTGCTCTAGGCCACCCCTCAAATGCTCCCAAGCCCGCAATAGGCTCACTGCAAACCAATCCTCCCACCTCCTACTCAGGCCGACTCTGCGCATCTCTGTGAAAATCCACCGTGACGAAGGACTCCAAGACCCCCCTGTCTGAGTGACTCTGGCACTAATCCACTGCAACAACAAATCCTTCCAGGGCTCCCCGCTTGGAATAAGACCTCTAATCACCAACTTCCCAAGGAGGGCTCGACTTTGCCGTGATGGGTCTATGATCCCCAATCCTCCCTGGGAACAAGGTAATGTGATGACCTGCCAGGAAACCTTGGTCTAAGCCGACTGTGTATCATGCCCTGGCCACAAAAAGTTACTGATCAACCTCTCCAGTTGGCTGATGCGAGAACTAGAGAAAATCGAGCAAGATGTAATGTACCACATAGTAGCCAAGAGCACCTGGTTGGCTACTACTACCCTACCAACCAAAGAGAGCGGCTTGAGCTTCAATGCAGTAGTTTCCTCCAAATAGATAGGAGGAGAGGAGCGATCTTCTTATCTGGTGTCAAGTCCAAGCCAACCTGACAACCCAGATATCGTACAGGTGTCCCAAAGGGAATCCACCTAAAGCCCTCACTTGGCGACCACTCTGGTGTGGGAGCACTACCAACCCAAAAAGCCACTATCTTCCTCCAGTTGATCAATGCTCCTGACGCACATCAAAACACCTCAAGAGCCTGCTCACACCTGTGTAGGTTGGCCTCTCGGCCCTCCAAGTACAAGCTTGAATCGTTTGCAAACTTTGTGTCCAGAAGCTCCTCTCCCCTGACGGGCAGTTGTAAGCCTCGCAGTCCCACCTCCTAGGAAGTCAAAAATCTGCTCACGCCTCACCGTAGAAGAAAAATAGGAAGGGGGCCAGAGGGCATCCCTGTCTAACCGATCGTGTGAGCAAGAAACGATTCCCTCTTCCCCCTCCCAAAAGCACCTGACTGTGAGCCTGCCTGTAAAGAGCTAACACCCCCTGGATCCAAGCATCTGAGAGCCCCAGCCGAAGTAGAGTGCCCTCCAGGAAATCCCAATCCACTCTATCGTGCGTCTTCTCAAAGTCTAGAAGCAGTACAACCAGGTCCTCTCCCTTGAAACGAGCCAGGGCCGTCGCCTCCCAGAGAGTGAAGATGTTGTCAAGGATGCTACGCTCCTTGACAAAGCATGTCTGCATCCCATGTATAATGCTCTCTAGTGGTGGCTGAATTCTCAGACTCAGATCCTTTGCCAAAATTTTGTAGGCTGAGTTGAGAATAGTGATAGGTTGCCACTGCCGAATCTCGTCCAATGATCCTTCCTCCTTGAAGATAAGAAAGATCAATCCCTCGCTTAGACTATTAGGCATCTCACCAGTGTGCAGAATGTACTGATAAGCACTACACAAATCTAGACAAGCACCTCCCAGTACTCCAAGAAGAAGCTTGGAGTCAGACCATCCTCCCTTGGGCTACTTCCACGTGGTAGTGCCCTGAGAGCCTCGTGAATGTCCTCTGGCTAGAGGGGTAGCTCAAGCCTCTAACGCATCTCCTCAGTGACCAAACAAGGCATATGTGCCCACACCTGCTCTCTGCATGCATCTCGGCTCTCTGACTGAGGCTCAACTAAAAGCAGCTCTACATAAAAGTCAACTGCACGCATATCCTCCGGCTCTATAGCCAATGAACCATCTCGCCTCCTCAACTGGCTAGCACTAGTGCGTGCGCGTCTAGGGCCCACAGTCTCAAGGAACTTGGGTCCACTCAGATGCCTAATGATAGTATGCAAACTCATTTCGCTTCTCCTCAACGGTGATCAGCTCTTGACAAGCCTGTTGCATCTACTCCTCCATCCAGGGGCTGTCAAGGTGTCGCTCTTGCATCCTCTACAAGGATGCAATGCCCCAACAGAGCCACCTCTTTTCCTCTCTGGTTGCCAGTCGAGCGGCAGATTCCAAGAGAAAGAAACGACTAATCTCTGCGAGGCCCGTGGCCATCCTCTCAGCAGCGGAGCCCTGACTATCCAAGCTCTCAGTCTAAAGCGTCAAAACCTGCTCTCGCAGCTTCATGTCCAATAAGAGCTACCACTCCTCTGTGTGTATGAAACTGTAAGGATCACTGCGCATGATCAGAGAAGGTGGTGCCTGCCAGAATGCATGCTACTCCTCCCGTGTCACAAAATTGGTCACTAGCATAGAACCAGTCTATCCTCAACAGATTCACCCCTCCTACTCTCTTGTCAAACCGAGAGAAAGAGAGGCTATCTGATGGTCGTACAAATCTTGCATGCTGTCATACATCGGAAATCATGGTCATGCATAGCTGCCAACTCAGCTCCATGCACTGTAGCATGGCTGCCGCCCGCGTCCTGTTTGAGGGGTCCTCCAACATATTGAAGTTCCCCCCCCACACAACACTGCTCTACGTGAGGCAAGGACCCCAATATATGTGGCCAAAACTCGGCCTGACTACTCACATGATTGGGCGCATAGATGTTCAGGAAACCCATAAGGCAGCCCTGAACTTGCAAAATAATCCATTGTGCCTTGGCTGGCACTAAAATGCCCCTGTCTATAATGGCTTGCTGCCATGAATCCGCAATAGTCATACATACCCCGCCCTAAATGCCTCTTGACCCAAAGGCAACTGACCAAAAAGTCTCAAAGTGGCCCCGCAAAATTTGACCACATCGCTGAATACGGCTATCACATAGATGATACTCCTGTAGCCTCCCACAAGACATCTCTGTAACTCCTGTTCGTAGGTGGCCCCCCTCGACACAAACTGGGGTCCAATTAGACCTTGCACGTTCCATGAGACAATCCTCATGGATCAGTGGGTGAAAACTGACACTGTTGCTGCAACCAACCGCACAATCTTTGAGGCCGGCTTGGATGGGGAATAGACGGCATCCAAGCAACCCCGAGAGAGGTGTTTATGCATATGCTATATGATCCAAGCCCACGAAGCGCTCGTAGTCCGTAAAGCAACATCCTCAGACCAAGAATCCTCATGGACAAAAACATACTCGGAATGCTCTAAGTGTCTGCAAAGAGGTAAGCCACAATCTGCCTACATCCAGATGCATCTGGGGGTGTCACATAGAACTTGGCCTGGGGCTAGAGTGTCTGTATCACGTCCGTCACTATCAGATCTGTTGTGTGGTGTGAAAACTCTACAGTCTGGGCTTGCAGCCAATCCAAATTTGAATGCAGTGTCCACTCGGTGTGATCTCGGCCACACACTGGAAAGAAAAAGCCAACATCTTATCTAGTGCCTCTGTGCCCCTAGCTACCAACAAGACCACATGTGCTTGGAAGCAAGCTGCCTCAAAGTCAATAAAAGGGTCACCGAGGAAATAGGTAAAGTTGTAGTCGAAGGCATCCAAACGTTGACGAATGTCAAAACTGGGACGTCCTCGAGGGATTGCTGCAAAAGGGGAAGCCTGAACCAAAAGAGGCGTCCTCAAGTAGGGATGCCCTCCCGAGCCGCACGGCTCATAGCGAAAGCACTACCAAGAGAACGACGGGTTGCCAAAGACTCTCTAGTCCCCTATGTAGGAGGGGCGCGAGCCAGGTCAGGAGAAGCGATTGAAGCCTCAGTGGGGGACGTGGGGGAGGCAGGGGGCGGAGGAGGGGGGAGAGATGAAGTAGAGGAGGTGGGAGGGGACGGGGGGGCTGATGGTGGCGAGGCTGCGATGGCTGGAGGATCCACTATGTCCTCCTGCTGAATTGGGTCGAAACGGTTCCTTGTAGGAACCTAATGCTGCTGGACTGGCGTAGGGCGGCCACCAAGGGGGGCAGTGGGGCGATCTCCCCCTGTCGCCGGCCGCCATGGACCTGCTGCCAGCCATCACTGCCTAGGCACCAGGCTTTGCGGAAGTGCCAGCCTGAGTGCCTTGTGTCCCTGTCTGCTGTGTCTATTCCGTCCTCAAGATCTGGGTCTGTGTCGTAGGTCGAGGTCTCCGACGAGGACACAGGTCCTTGCTAGATGAAGCACTGATTCGGGAGACCCGAATACTCTACCTTCTGTCGGAACCAGCCACCACTCACCCTTGGTAGGAGGACTACTTTCGAGAGAGTGTGGGAGTCCCGAACCAGAGCGGGGGCTGTGGGAATGCCCGCTACCTTGGTAGCAACTAAAGTTGCCGTGTGCGGAGTCTCCAAGACTATTCCAATCGCGGGACCAATCTTGGAAAGGAGCGGGAGGTACTCTCTCCTCAGTCGAGGGAAGCAAACCGAGATGGGCAAATCTGCTTTCTCGGCAAGAACATCTATAGCTGGGTCGAATCCATGGCGCTACTGTATGAAATGATCCCTGACCGCACGAAGGGCCAATGGGCTCATCGAGATGACCTTGGAAGCCATCTCGGGGGTCTTGAACTCGATCTGATAGTATGCTCGCTCGAGAAGCTGAATGTCGACAATTTTCTCCACCTCAGCTAAGAGATGAGCCTGAAGGAGGTCTCGCACTTCCCCTCTACTGAGATGACTGCCAATGATCTTGTAGAGGACGGAGGTGACCTAAAGGCCCTCCACCTCTGCTACAAGGCTCACTTGCTCTGTTGGCGATAGAGAAAGTCAGATGGTAGGATTGGCGGGGTCGGTCGAGGGGGATTTGTCTGAGTCCCTCTGGGGTGGAGCACGAGCATCCATCTGTGTTTGCTACTGCAGCGAAGGCGAAGGGGGAGCTCGACTACCAATCAAACCGTCATAAGATGATGAAGTTGTTGAAGGTCCAAGACGCACACAAGCAGGGGATGAAGGGGGGGGACTGCTTCAACGACGATAAGGAAAAGTGGGGGGGGGGGGGCAGCAGCGGGATGGAGGCAGTGGGCAGCATGAGGATAGGGGCTGAGGGCAGCGAAAGGCGGGGGTGGGAGGGCTGTTCCAAGGCAGTGCGATAGGGGGGGAGGGTGAGATGCGGGCGCAGAGAAGGGGGAGCGATGGCGAACGGCGAAGGGTGCAGCAGTAGGGAGCACGTGCCCCCCCCCCCCACCCCCACCGTCTCGTGCGGTCTTTCTTCTTCTCCATTGAAGGAGCTGGTGGACTCTTTTTCGTCTTCGGACCCTCATCCTATTTTTTCTTCCCATCCTCGTTCGTCGTCACAGCAGCAGACGCAGATGGACGATTCTGTTCCGCCATAGAGGGACTCGATTGAAGCCCCCTCGCCCGACTCCGCAAAACCAACCATCCGACTTGCTCTTTCACCGACAGAGAAAGCGAGCTTAGAGATAGAGGTGGCGCGCCTTTAGACCACCTCTGTTATCTACAAGATAATTGGCACCGAACCTAGCAGAGGAGAGGTGTGTGATCTCCTTGAGGCCTTCCTTTCTAGTAAAGGTGGAAAAGAGCGTCGACGTTCAACTTCTCAGGCGCGGCTACTATCAGATAGAGTTTGAGACCTCCGAGATGGCGTCCAAGGTCATTGCGATGGGCCCACTGGCCATCCGATCAGTCAGAGCTCATTTTTGATAATGGCGCCATAGCTTCGATCCGGCTACCAATGCTCTTGTCGAGGAGGCAGACCTGCCCATTTCCAGTATGTTTCCCTGGCTGAGGAGAGAGTACCTCGTGCTACCTGCTAGGATAGGCTCCAAGGTTGGGACCATATTGGAGATACCACGCACGGTAGCTTCTGTTGCTACCACGGCAATAGCCATACCTTCGATATGTGTTCTGGTTTGAGACACCCACACCCTCCTGAAGGTCATCTTACTACCTCGGGTTAGTGGTGGTTGGCTCCGCCAGAACGTGGAGTATTCGAGGCTCCCAAAACATTGCTTCATTTGCAAACAGATGGGCCATCTTGCGAAGGCCTGTCTACAGAGGAGGCTCCAACCCACGACACAAACCTAGCCTACTAAGGTTGGCCATGCTCAGCAGGAAGAGACACAGGGAGCACAGTAGGGTTAGTCCATGTATTGTTTCTAGCAGCTAGAGGGGTAGAGTCCCTCAACAAAGTGGTTGGTTTCTCATTCCCACTATGTGGCAAGGATCAAACTGAGTGGACTATGGATACAGTGTTGGATTGGCTTTAGGTTCACGCTCTAGAGTTCTCTCACCACACGGAAGACTTGGGGGTGACACATTTGATATAGACTCTCTGGCCGTTGGCCAAGTTCTCTGTGACACCACCAGATACATCAAGATGTAGACACATTGTGGTACACTTTTTTGTAGACACGTAGAGTGCACCCTGGTATGTATATGTTCATGAGGACTCCTCGACAAAGTATGTAGCTCTACACACTGAAGGCCTAGCCTACACTCCAGACACGACTTTCTCGAGGTCGTTCGGATGCTGATTACTCCCCATCCAAGCTTGCCTCGGAGATTGCAAGATTGGCTACGATGGCAGCATTGGCCTTCTCTCAGTGACCTCATGAGGGTAGTCTCATGAAATGTGATGGGGTTAGGTGGACCTCAGTTTTTACACCAAAGAGGTCGACTCAGACAAGAGGTCGACTCAGGAGGTCGCCAAAGAGGTCGACTTAGATAGAAGCTCTAGAGATGTTGTCAGGTGCAACGGAATTGAAATAGTGAAGATCTAGGATTTACACTTCCACAAATCCTTTTATTTCTTTCCTTGCGTTAGTGATTCCATTTAGCTTGAATGATGGTTGCTTTTACCTTTCCCCGAAGAGAGGGAATGAGAGAGTGCGGTAGACATGTGTAGAGGGAGAGAGAGAAGAGGAGAATGACACCCGATGGGGTCCTAACCAAGCCTTTGAAGAGCCCCCCACACCGTTGCCAATGTATTTTCTTTAGATTGGTAAATGGAATGTACACACATGCAGTACCTCAAGTGTAAACTCTACTGACTCGAATGGTGACTGTCGCCGCGGTAACTCCTCAAAACAAGGCACCTCCGGGGCTGATTTGATGCACCTTTGGATCCTTCTCGATGTGGGATTGCGGATGGCCACCAAGGGAAAGATCTGAGGCTGAATTGATCTCCCGCTATGAGAGGAATGAAGGGCTGAAAACTAGCTGCAAAAATGTAAAACTGAAGCATAAAACGCAGCAGATCTCCTGCGTAAAACAGGGCTGAAAACGCAGATCTCGACGATGCTGATGATGGACAACAATGTGAGAACTCAATGCCGGTGAGGGAATCGACGAGAGGAGGCTCAATGGGCTAACGAAGTACTAGACCGAATCTGTGAGGCTAGCGCTTGTGAATCTAGCACATCTTACGCGAGGGGATGGGCTTAAAATAGAAAACTCGGCTGATTTGCAAGGGGGTGGCTAGTGCTATGGCTGAATGTGCAAAAGGCTGGTTCTTGCTGGCCAAAAACGATGGAGCTAGATAGCTGAAAATGCTAGCGCTGAAATCTGCAAAATGTTTGGTTGCCTTGCTCCTTTTGCTAATGCTCACAATCTGAGATGAAGTGCTAGGATGAGTGCTCCCTTTATAGGGCTAAAATCTGAGTTACAAACTCCGTTAGGACTAGGTAGGGAAAATTGTCCACCAGACCCAACAAAATAGATCATAAAATGATTTATTACTAAGTTTGGTGAGCGGATCAGTTTTTGGGTGAAACTGTTGCGCATCTGCCCACCCGGGAATCCGATCGATGCGGGGAATGGCTCGTTGGATTCCTCTTACCTAGAACTACATGCACGTCATGTCAAATGCCCACCGTAGTGTAATAACATCTATCAAAATGCGTGTACAAACCATTTTTTGCAAGAGGGTTCCAAAACTGGAAAACTTAATCTAATGGACTCGTTTAGACATGCAGGTCTTGCAAACAAGCTCACAAAATTTCCGACTAATCCTCCTAGGATTCTAGACACTCCTATCTAAAAAGAAGGATAAAACTGGCTCTAGAAGTCGATGAAGCATGTCCACGTGGCACATAGAGCCATGTGCACGTGACATCCCCTCTGCTTAAGGTAAGGTAAGGGTACCCCATCTGCATGGCCTCCTTGTATAAGGCTAGCACATCTAGGTAGTCCATCACTGATCACCCAAGCCGCTTAATGTGTCCCTCGATCCTTGAATTTGAAGAAATAATGCTTTCCTTCCTTCTTCTTCTTTTTTTCCCAGAAAAAGATCCTTCTATTAGTAATAAAATTGCCCATAGGGCTACAACCACCTCTACTAAAGAGGGCTACATTAACCACAAGGGGAGACTCTCCCAATGAAAAACAACATATGTACAATGAGAGCTAAATCAGAAGATGGGAGGAGGGAAAAGCCACACAGGTGGACAGTAGTGCCATCTGGGCTCACCCTGGACCAGAGGCCCAAGGCGCCAGAGTGGAAGGTACGCCTCTCTGTGCTCCTCCATGCGGTCGGAGCTGCCCTGAAGCCTCTTGAACTTTTCCCTAAGTGTATGGATCAACTCTAGCCAAAAGTCTCGTACAGTCTCCACTGGTGACACAAGGCAAGCCTCAAAGATGCGGAAGCAATGGGCCTGCCAAATGAACCAGAGTGTCAGGCCACAGAGGAGCTTCCGTCACGCCTCTCTCTCACTTCACCACTCCTATGGGGTAAGCTCTGTAGTTTTCTTCCTTCTTCTTATTGCCATAATGCTATGGAAGCATTCGAAAATGCTTCGACTTGGTGACAATGATCTCCAATGGTTCTTCTTTTGGATTGTTCTGTGGAAGTCCACCCTTGTGGTGAAAACTCAGCAAGTCCACTTTGAAAACTCGTTGCGCCTCCTGTAGACGCTCCAAAGGAACGGCCATGTGAGATCTCGGCTTCCAAAACTTGACCACACACACAAAACTGAAATGAGTTTGGTTTCATACAAACAAAGAGAATCGATAACCGAAAAGACCATACCTTGGGAGGGCAAAGCCTCCTAAACAAGAAATCACCGTGTTTGAGCTTCTCTTTATCCGGTTGAGAAAAAAATTTACCTACGTGTTCCGCGTCATATAATTGGTCACACACAATGTCCATCGGTCGATGGGGATGGGAATGATGATCCTGGGAAAGCACAAAATTGACCTTGAGAACCATTCACTAAACCTATCAGGAATACCCAAGTTCCTTGATGTGGATTGACATGGATGACCGCCGCTTGGGCTCCTCGGTTTAGCTCTCGGTTTTCCTAGACATGAGAGATGAGAGGGAGAGAGGGAATACCGCTCTTGCCTTGAATGAAGACCGGATGCGACACATTATCTTTGATGAGAAACGTGAGCTTCTCCCAATCGATAATGGGCTTGAACCTACGAAGCCACTTAATGCCCAAAATGATATCACATCCTGCAAGTTTAGAGACTACAAAACGACGAGTGAATTGGATTTTTTCAATGATTAATTTGACATCATCACATTCTTGAAAGATCGAAGTGTCCATGCCCTCACAGAATTCCTTGTACGGGGAGGTGGGGAATAGGAGAGGTCTGAGGACGTGCACGTTTCACAAGAGATTTGCTTATGACATCTTGAGAACTTCCAGAATCAAATAACACAATAACCCTTTGACCATTCACATGTCCATAACATTTTATGAGTTCATCCTCTTCGAAAGTCCCCTCTTGCTTAGCTTCTTGCTCTACCACACTCATAGCATTCACTTGAAGAGTAGAGTCAGAAGTTGACACAGTGGAGGTTTCCTTTTTAGATTCTTTCTTATAATACCCCTTTTATGTGACCTACTACATGACAATGGAAACACCTATGTTTCTTTGCATACAATGCTTGTTCTTCTTCACTTAATTGACCACCTAAAACTCCTTGAGAATCTTTTTCTCACGTGTGGGTTCAGGTTTATCAGATATTCCTTTACCCTTATCCTTAAATTTATTGCTCTTTGCTTGAGATTGAGATGGAGAATTAAATTGAGAAGAATAACTGGAAGAGTTCTTTTTATTGTTACCATTCCTGTTATAATTCTTGCCCTTGTCCTTACATGAGTCATGAGAGGAAGAGTTACCATTACCTGAGGCCGTCTTGAGCATACCCTTGTTGTGCTTCATCTCTTGGAGTTGAGCCAAGCGTATAGCTTCTTGCAATGTCTTCGGATCACCGGCTTCCACATCAAACTTGATCGAGTGGTCTATTCCAAAAAGAAAGGCCTCCAACCTTTCCTCATTCAATTTCCACAATTGTCCACCTAACTGAGATACATGGTTAGCATATGACATCACAGGTTTACCTTGTTGAGACAAAGCCCAAAAATCCTTCTTCAATTGCTTCAAGTATTGTGAAGGCAAGAAGCGAGTCTTTAGATCCTTATCAAACTCCTCCCGACTAAGCTCAAGAGGGGGAACGAGGAGAGACTCAAAATAGACCGACTTGTGGACTTCTTCCTTCTTCTCCATCCACTCATCCTTCCAAGTGATGGCATCACCCATGAGATGCATGGAAGCCAAGAGCAGTTTATTATTATCAGACTTTTTAACAACCGCAAAATAAGATGTAAATTGATGCAACGAAGAATAAATGACAATAGCAACCATCTTATCGTCATACTTATTGAACATGATCTTTTTGCGAATTGGTTCATTGGTCGTTTGTGTAGCATCGGTCGCCTTCGGGATGGTCTTGGTAAGCTTTAAAATATGGCTCCAAAGAAGAGGTATTGGATCGCACTGCCAAAGTGGTGAGATCACGCATGGTTTCCCTTTCTTGCCTACTCGCATCGGCATCTATCTTGCGCTCCTGCCTCCACCACGGCTTTGGCTGCCAATCGACATTCCTCTCGCTCCGTCACTTCCGCTGCGCGCTTGATGCAGCGTGCTTCCTATTGACGCATCATCATCATCCGCATCATAAAATCAATTAAATTTAGTGGCAAAGAGGGAGGGTTAGGGGGAGGGCTCATGGGAGGATCAATTGGTGGAACTTTCTCACCTTCTTGATTGGTGGAGGTTTCCATACCTCTATGATTCTTGGCCATGCAAGGATTTTCGTTCTTGATTCAAGGATGGTTGTCACAAAGTGATGACGTGGCTACCCGTCTGCATAAACCCTAAAAACTTGCAAACCCTAATTCTAGAAACCCTAACCCTAAAACTTGCAAACCCTAATTCTTCTGCCAAAAACCCTAAATTGCAAAAACCCTAACCCTAACCCTAAAGGCAATAGGGAAAGATCCCGGAAAATGCGTAGACATGATGCCGTACAGCAGATCCCGGATTTTGCGGCACGTTTCACGGGACTGTACGGCAGATTTTCGCTTTTTGCGCTGGGAAAAGCAGTGTTTTTTTTCTACGCAAAGAATGGGAGAGAGAAGAAACTTTTTCTTTTATTTGATAAGCTCAAGAGAGCTTGTGAGAGAAAGAGCCTTTGCTTTATTTTAGGCTTTTGATTTTAAGCTTTTGGGGCTTTGCTTTTGGCATCCCCAGTAAATAAATAAGTGGATTGGGCTCCCACTCTACAGAGCATCTGGACCCAGAGTCTGAGAGTGAGACCCAACCACTCTTGTACTTTGAACTCAAATTAATACAAAAAGAAATACCAAAAGGGGCGCCAGTCTTTGGGGCCAATATCTCTAGGCACGGAACTCCGCCAGGCCAGTGAAAATCTATTGTGAACTGTGAACTGTTTTGAAGTGGTTATTTGGTGTTGTCGCAACCGATTCTTGACTTGGAGTGTCCAAGTCTGTTACAATAGTCACTGACTAATCTTTTAGAGACTATCTACCTCCTGTCGGCGCAACCCACATGCAACACCCATATACAATTGGCTGCTATTCTCCGATCTCAAGGCGCACTGTGCTACATGCTGCAATGATAGGCTTGTAATTCTAAGAGAGGGAGGAGTATACACGGAAGGGCCGCCAACACAACCAAAGACACAAAAGAAGAATTTTTTTTTTTTTGAGGGGATTAGCGGATTAGTGCAAAGTCTTCAAAGCTCCGAAACCAATGTCAGGTGCAACGGAATTGAAATGGTGAAGATCTAGATTTTACACTTCCACAAATCCTTTTGTTTTTTAACTTGAGTTAGTGATTCCTTTTAGCTTGAATGATGGTTCCTTTTACCTTTCCCTGAAGGGACGGAATGAGAGAGTGCGCTAGAGATGTGTAAAGGGAAAGAGAGAAGAGGATAATGACACCCGATGAGGTCCCAACAACCCTCTCAAGGACCCCATTGCCCATGTGTTATTTTCTTTAGATTGCGTAAATGGAATGTATACACATGCAATACTTCAAGTGCAGACTCTATGACTCGAATGATGACGGTCACTGCGGTAACTCCTCAAGACCAAACACCTACCCGGGGCTAAATTGATGCACCTTTGGATCCTTCTCAATGTGGATTGCGGATGGCCACCAAGGGGAAGATCTCGGGCTGAATTTCTCTCCCGATGTGAGAGGAATGAAGGGCTGAAAACCGGCTGCAAAAACGCAGATCTAAAGCGCCGGTGAGGGAATGGTTGAGGGGAGGCTCAATGAGTTGCCAAAGTACCGGACCGTATATGTGAGACTAGCGCTTGCGGATCTAGCACATCTTCCGTGAGGGGATGGGCTGAAAACAGAAAACTTTGGCTGATCCGCAAGGGGGTGGCTAGCGCTATGGTAGAATCTGCAAAACGTTGGTTCCTGCTGGCCAAAAAGCTCGCGCTAGAGAGCTGAAAATGCTAGCGCTGAAATCTGCAAAATGCTAGGTTGCCTTGCTCTTTTTGCTTACTCTTGCAATATGAGATGAAGTGCTAGGTTGAGTGCTCCCTTTATAGGGCTACAATCTGAGTTATAAACTCCTTTAGGCTTAGGTACGGAAAACTGTCCACCAGACCCAACACAATAAACCATAAAAATGATTTATTAATAAGTTTGGACAGGGGGCCAGTTTTTGGGTGAAACCCTCGCACATATGCTCACCCAGGAATGTGATTGACATGGGGAATGGCTCATTGGATTCCTCTAACCTAGCACGTCATGTTAGATGCCCACCATAGTATAATAAAAACTGTCAAAACACGTGTACAAATCATTTATGCAAGAGGGTTCCAAAACTGAAAAACCTAATCTAACAGACTTGTCCAGACATGTAGATAAACATGCTCACAAAATTTCCGATACTAATCCTGCTAGGATTCTTGACACTCCTATCTAGGAAGAGAGAGAAACTTGGCTCTGGAAGTTGATGAAGCATGTCCACCTGGCAATGTACACGTGGAAGATGCCTTGTGGGTGGAGCAATTGATATGCTTATGCTTTAGGAGCATCACTTGTGTGAGAGCCGTATAAGGCGCTCTGGACAGATTTTTTGTGGTCGCTATGAGAACTTTTGGTCAGCTGCTGCCGATGGTATTCAGCGAGGTATATGTATGATTCCTGCAGATTCGTGGCAGCAGACCATTGTGGACAGAGGCATCAATGTGCCAGGCAAGGCCCATGGGTCACTATGTAGATACACAGCTGCGTTTTGGTCACATTTGGTGGAGTCCCTACCTTATGCAGAGCAGTGGTGCATTGGGGGGGCTTTCAACATGCTTGAGGACCCCTCATACGGGATTGGGGGCAATCATGCTACTATATATGGGGCTGAGTTGGCTGCTTGGGAACGGCTATGTATGACCTTGCAAATTTTGAATGTTTGGCAGCATGCTGGCTTTGCAGGGCCCTCAAAGAGCCTCTCTTTTTCCAGATCCACCCACAAAGTAGGCGGAGTGAATCTATCTAGGATACATCACTTCTATGCTAGTGAGCACTTTTGTGACTTGGGTGGTTCAGCTTGCATTTTGGCAGGGACTATCTTCTCTGATCACGCGCCAGTGATCCTTACTCTAGCTGATAGGCAGAAGAGTGTCAGTGTTACGTTACTCATCCATGATAGGATTTTGCTAGATACAGAGCTCAAACAGCAGGTGGTTGCACTATGGACCGAGAGTTTGGATACATAGGGGGATGTTGCAATTAGAGTGGCCCATGACATCAGGGAGCTTAGTCGTTTCTTTCCTAGGAGTCGACAACATGACCAGATGCGGGGCCTGAGAGGAGGAGAAGCAACTATGTCGGGGCATTGCCAGAGGATGTAGGAGAGGCACCCATGTAGTCCCTGGATGGAGGACCAGATGTAGCAGGCTCGACAAGAGCTAATCACCATTGAGGAGCGGCGCATGCGTTTGCCTACCATCGTCAGACATCTCAGTGGACCAAGGAGGGCAAGAGAGTTACTGTAGAGTTCTTTGAGATGGCGGGTCCTTGCTATGCACAGACCAGTGTTCGTCAGTTGAGGAGACACAATCAGACAGTTGCCACCGAACCTCAGGACATACCTTCAATAGCTACTGACTTCTACCAAGAGCTGCTCTTCGTTGAGCCGTAGGCAGAGTGTAGGGATGCATGCAAAGAGCAGGTGTGGGCACAGATGCCTTGCCTTGTCACTGAGGAGATGAACAGATCCTTGCCTCTCCTGCCAGAGGAGCTTTAGGAAGCTCTCAGAGCACTCGCTCGGATTAGTTGCTCAGGAGAGAATGGTTTGACTCCCAGCTTTTTTCTTGGAGTATTGAGAGGTGCCTGGACAGGACCTATGTAGTGCATACCAGCAAATTTTGCACACAGGGGAGATGCCTCATCGCATGATCGAAGGTTTGATCTACCTCGTCCTCAAGGAGGGGTGATCCCATGATGAGATTCGACAATGGCGACCCATCACCATTCTCAACTCACCCTACAAAATTCTTGCAAAGGCTCTCAGTTTGAGAAGTCATTCACTACTTGAGAGCATCATACATGAGACTCGGATGGTTTGTCAAGGAGCGTAGTATCCTTGACAACATCTTCACCTTTTGGGAGGGGACTATCCTCACCGACCTGCGAGGAGAGGATCTTGTGGTGCTCCTTCTTGACTTTGAGAAGGCCTATGACAAAGTTGACTCGGACTTCTTAGAGGGCACTTTGTGCAGAATGGGCTTTTCAGATGCATGAATTAGAGGGGTGTCTATTGTCTACAGGTGTACTCATAGTCAAGTGTTTCTAACAGGAGGTCAAGGGGAACGCTTCATGCTTAGATGCTCAATACGGTAGAGCTTCCCTCTTGCGTCCTTCCTCTTTCTTTTCTACGTAGAGGTGATGAGCGGATTTTTGGCCTCGGGAGACGAGCTTTTAACGCTGAGTTTGATGATGACTCAGGTATGTTTTTGGAGGGTTGTGAGGCCAATTTGCACAGGTATGAGGCTCTGGAGTTGTTTTGTTGTGCATCGGGAGCATTGATCAACTGGCGAAAGACAGTTACTTTTTGGGTTGGTGATGCTCCCACACCTGACTCGATGCCTGGAGAGGGATTTCATTTGGATCCCTCCAAGGACGCCCGTTTGCTACTTGGGCTGCCATCTTGGCTTGGACTTGTCACCAAAGTAGAAGGCTTCCTCTCTCCTCCTAGCCATTAGGAGGAAGCTTTTACATTGGAGCTCGATGGGGCTCTCTCTTGCTGGCAGGGCTGTTGTGGCCAACCAGGTGCTTCTGTCCACCATGTGGTACATCACATCTTACTGGATCTTCTAGTTCTTCTATCAACCATCTATAGATGCTGATCAAGAACTCTTTGTGGAAAGGGAGAGACACGCAGTTGGCTAAGGCCAAAGTCTCCTGGAAGGTCATCACCTTACCTTGCTCTTTGGGGGGGGTGGGGGGGGGGGGGTGTTGGGTATCATCGATCCAGCACGGAAGAGTAGAGCCCTCCTTGGGAAGCTCATTGTCAAGGGTCTTCTTCCAAGAGAGGAGCCCTGGAAAGAGCTCTTTATACATAAGATCACAGGCAGAGTTCCGCATTGGAGCCCCTCCACTCATTGGATTTTCATAGAAATGTGTAGAGTAGGCCTTAGAAGGAGATGGGAAGACCGTTTCACGTTGAGCTTACTTTGGACTTGGGAGCAGCTCAGGGGGGACTTGAGCAGCACCAGCCGATATGCATTGAGGAGCGCTTGAGACAGCCTTTTACATGGAACCCTTTGGTCACTACACAGTGAGGTCACATGGTTGGCAATAGAGCCCATGTCTCATGGGGTCCCATGGCAGTGAGTCCTGCTTGCACCCTGGGAGATTGGTTTCACTTTAGAACACTTTCTAAGGAGAGTCAGAGCATCTAGCTATGTGGCATGAGGGGGGTACAGAGTATGTGTCACGACATCGTCGAGGCTATTCTAGCAGTGGCACACGCCTCTCGAGCCAGCGGCTCCTAGCTAGATGGGGGCCTTCACTCACCTTGAGGTGCTCGTCGTAGTTTGAGCCTACTCTGACTCAGGCCCTTGCATGTTCTTTGAAGTTCAGTGAGAGGGTTGCTGGCACCTGAGGTAGCAGAGTGTTTCTTTCAGCAGATTCGAGTTTTGGGGATCAGAGGGAGGATATGTGTGCTTGATCATGACCTGACAGATCTTGAGACTGTACATTGGAGGATCTGGGCTTGGGAGAGTCGCCCTCTGTCACGAGTGCAGTGGAACCCCGGGAGTGGTCTTGGAGGGACTCTTTCTCTTCAGCAAATCACCAAGGGATCCCTTTTTTTCAGTACAAAGTATAACTAGGACGCCACATTCTGACTGCTCGAAGAGAGGTCCACCCTGTTGCTGCATGTCACTGGCAGGAGGAGGGTCTCACAGCTGAGTTCCTGACAGACTGTTGGGAGTGCTTGTGGGACAGAAAATAGCCGAAGAAAATCACATGTTCGAGTGGCTTGTCGGTCATCGAGCTACCGCAGTGAGGAGTTGGTTGATCTACAGAGGCCTTCCGGCGGCTGTGCCGCGTGTGACCACCCACTTGAGTCATAGAGGCATTGTCTATGGGACTGCCCCATGGCGCAACAGATTTGGCTTCAAATTCTACCGCTGATGCAAGCCTTGTCGTCAGCGAGTCAGTACACTTGGGGTGCTGCTGCTTGGTCCACCCTCACGGACCTGGCACTTCTGTTTGAGTTCTCCTCAGCTAGCTCAATGATTGTGATACACGAGGGCTGCCCACACTCCAGCCTGTCACAAAGCTTATGCCCCAGGAGTGGAGCAATGGTAGAGAGCTTTGCTGGGAGCTTATTTGCAGCCTGACTGTCAAGTTTATATGGAGAGCCCGTTGCTTCCACATCTTCGAGGCCCGTCCCATCCCCCCGTGGAGACCGTACGAGATGTATGGATGGAGGTGATCCCCACCCTCCTTCGAGGTAAGTTGGAGAGGATACATGGCAGCTCCGACCACATGCAGGAGCACCACGACAACTTTGGTGTCCAGGGCCTTTCTACACCGTGGTCCATGGGGCTCCTAAATGGCACTACTGGCCACCTATGTGGTTCTTTCCTCCTCTCATATCTTGATTTAGCCTTCATTGTACATATCTCAATCTTTCATTGGGAGAGTCCCGCTCATGCTGATGTAGCCCCCCATCTTATTGGGACAGTTTGTAGCCAATGGGCAGTTTTATTAACTAACAGAAGGATCTTTTTCTTGGGAAAAAAAAATCACAATCATATTGTTAGTTACAGCGTACTGAAAGAAAACATAGATGAAATTACCTACGCTTTCGTCTTGAAGGCATGTGGCACTACAAAAGACACTGATACGAGCAAAAGAATTTAGGATCATATTGTTTGTTAGGGGCTGTTGAAAGAAAACATCGTGCTTGGCAATGCCTTGGTCGACATATATGCCAAATGTCGTCTACTTCAGAAAGCACAAAAAGAGCTTGAAGAGCTTCCTGTTCTCGATGCCCTTTCTTGTAGTGTTCTTATTGCGGGACATGCCCAACAAGGGCATAGCCAGGAAGCTCTGGTTGTTTCTCCAGATGCAATTACTTATGCTTGCAGTTTTGAGGCATGTGGCACTACGCAAGACATTTATATCGGGAAAAGAGTTCATGATGATATTGTTAGTCAGGGGCTGCTAAAAGAAAACGTCATGCTTGGCAATGCCTTGGTCGACATGTATGCCAAATGTGACGTACTTCAGAAAGCTTAGAAAGTGCTCGAGAAGCTACCTGTCTTGAATTTTGCCTCTTGGACTTCATTAATTTGAGGATATGCCGAACGCGGGCAAGGCCAGGAAGCTCTGGGCTGTTTTCAGCAGCAATCACTTGCGCTTGCATCTTGAAGGCGTGTGCACCGTTCAAGATGCCAATACGAGAAAAATACTTCACGATGATATTGTTAGTCAAGGGCCACTGAAACAAAACATAGATGAAAGGCATGCGACACCACGCAAGACAGTGATATGGGCAAAATAATTCACCGTCATATTGTTAGTCAAGGGCTGTTGATAGAAACAATCGTGCTTGGCAATGCCTTGGTCGATACGTCTACTTCACAAGGCATAAAAAGTCTTTGAAGTGCTGCCTGCTCAAGATGCCCTCTCTTAGAGTGTTCTTATTGCGGGATATGCCCAACAGGGCCAGGAAGCTCTTTCTCGCCCTAGGCTGCTTTCAAAGGATGCGAAGTGAGGGCATCCCTCCAGATGAAATTACCTATGCTTGCATTTTGAAAGCATGTGGCACTACGCAAGACACTAATGGGCAAAAGAATCCACAATGATATTGTGTTTTTTTTTAAAGAAAAAGATCCTTCTATTAGTTAATGAAAACTGCCCATAGGGCTACATCCACCTCTGCAAGAGAGGGCTACAACAAGCATGGTGGGGAGACTCTCCCAATGAAAAAACAGCATATGTACAATGGGGCTAAATCAAGAGATGGGAGGAGGGAAAAGCCACACAGGTGGACAGTAGTGCCATCTGAGCACCCCCTGGACCATGGAGTAGAACGGCCCAGGGCGCCAGAGTCGAAGGAAAGCCTCGCGGCGCTCCCGCATGCGGTCGGAGCTGCCTTGTAGTCCCTCAAGCTGTCCTCTGAGAGTATGGATCAGCTCTAGCCAAAAGTCACGAACAGTCTCTCCTGGTGGTACAAGGCGAGCCTCAAAGATGCGGAAACAACGGGCCCGCCAGATGAACCAGAGAGCTAGGCCGCTGATGAGCTCCCAACACTCCGCTCTCTCACTGCTCCACTCCTGTGGAGTAAGGTCTGTAGCAGGCTGGACTGTAGGTCGACCCCCCTGTATCACTATCATCCTGCTGGTGGAAGATAGCTCAAACTGAAGTGCCGGGCCCGTGAGGGTGGACCAAGCCGCTGCCCCCCAAGTGTACTGTCGAGCCGTGGAGAGGGCAGGCATCAGCCGAAGAACTTGTAGCCACACCTGCTGGGCCGAGGGACAGTCCCAAAGACAGTGACGCTGACTCTCCACCAACTGGTCACAGGCTGTACATGCGGCCGAGAGACCACTATGTACAAGCCAGCTCCCTACTGCTGTGGCTCTGTGTGCAACCAACCACTGGAACAAGGTGACGCGCCTCGGCTGTCTGGAGTCCCACAGCCTCTGCCAAAAAGTTGCCAAGAACTCAACTGTGAGACCCTCCTCCTGCCAATGCCGTGCTGCAGCGGGGCGGGCCTCACTCTGTGCTGCAAGTATATGACGTCCAAGCCGAACAGTGTACTGAAAGAAAGGGACTCCTGGGCGGTCTGCAGAAGAGAATGGGTCCCTCCATAGCCACTCACCAGGATCCCACTGTACACGTGCCAGTGGACAGCACTCCCAAGCCCATAGCCTCCAGTGTCCTGTCTCAAGAGCTGCTGGGTCAGGGTCTATGACGCAAGTCCTCCCACAGATGCCCACAACTCGGATCCTCTGGAAACAACACTCTGCTACCTGCGGGGCCTCTATTGCAACTCTCTGTAGTCGTCCCCCACCCTGAAGCTCGAAGAACAGGGCTGGGACAGTCTCTGAGCAAGCCCTGACTGAAATGAGAACCTCCAGTCGTGTGAAGGCTCCCATCCACCGGGGTGCCACTGGCTCGAGAGGCGTGAGCCAGTCAGCTGGAACTGACTCTAAGATGTCCTGACACATGCTCTGAACCCCTCTCATGCCCTGTAGCTGGACAACCTGCACCTCCTCTGACAAACCTGTGAACTCTAGCCAGTCACCTAGAGAGCGCGCTGGACCTGCTGCCATGGGACCCCAAGAAACATGAGGCCTACTCCCAACCAAGTGGCCTCGCTGAGTGCTAACCATGGGGTTCCAGACGAGGGGCTGCCGTAGGCGCTCCTCCGTGCACGTCGGCTGTCTCTGCTCTAGGCCACGCCGTAATAGCTCCCAAGAACGAAGCAGACTCACAGCGAATCGGTCCTCCAGTCTCCTGCTCAAACCAACTCGACGCAACTCTGTAAAGATCCATCTGGTCGAAGGTTGCCAAGGGCCTCCTGACTGAGGCACCCTGGCACGAAGCCTCTGCAACAAGAACTCCTTCCAGGGCTCCTCGCCTGGAAGAAGTCCTCTGACGACGAACTTCTTAAGAAGGGCGCTGCTCTGCTGTGCCGGATCAATGATCCCAAGCCCTCCCTGAGAACAAGGAAGTGTGATGACCGACCAAGCCACCTTGGCTCGGGCAATTTGAGTGTCGCGACCTGACCAAAGGAAGTTCCTGATCAGCCTCTGTACCTGGCTGATGCAAGAACTCGAGAAGATCCAGCAAGAAGTGATGTACCACATAGTCGCCAACAACACCTGGTTGGCAACTACTACTCTACCAGCCAGCCAAAGTCGGGCTGAGCTCCAATGTAACAGCTTTCTCCTGATGGACAGGAGAAGAGGAGCAATCTGCTGCTCGGGGGACAAATCCAAACCAACCTGACAACCCAAGTACCGAACTGCAGTCCCTGGAGGAATCCACCTGAAACCCTCTCCTGGCATCCAATCTGGCACAGGAGCACTACCAACCGAGAAAGCCACTGTCTTTCTCCAGTTGATCAGTGCGCCCGATGCACAGCCACAATGATATTGTTAGTCAGGGGCTCCTGAAAGAAAATGTTGTGCTTGGCAATCCCTTGGTCGACATGTATGGCAAATGTGGTGTATCAGAGAAAGTGCTTGAGGAGCTACCTGTCTGGGATGTTGTTGCTTGGACTTCATTGATTGTAGGATATGCCGAGCAAGGGCAAGGCTAAGAATCTCTTGGTTGTTTCCAGTGGACGCAAAGCAAGGGAATCTCTCCACATGCAATCACGTACGCTTACATCTTGAAGGCATGTGGCACCACTGAAGATGCTAATACAGGCAAAAACATTTACAATGATATTGTTAATCTAGAACTACTTAAAGAAAACATAGATGAAACCACCTACGGTTTTGTCATGAAGGCATGTGGCACTACGCAAGACAATGATTTGGGCAAAAGAATCCAGGATCGTATTGTTAGTCAAGGGTTGTTGAAAGAAAACATCATGCTTGACAATGTCTTGATCAACATGTATGCCAAATGTCGTGTACATCAGAAAGAAAGTGCTTGACGAGCTGCCTGTCCAGTATGCCCTATCTTGGAGTGTTTTGATTGTTGGATATGCGCAATAGGGGCGCGACAAGGAAGTTCTGGGCTGTTTTTAGAGGATACAAAGTGAGGGCATCTCTCCATATGAAATTTCCAACGCTTGCATTTTAAAGGGATGTGGCACTACACAAGACATTGATATGGGCAAAAGAATTCACAATATTGATATTGTTAGTCAGGAGCGTCGTGCTTGGCAATGCGTTGGTCGACATGTATGCCAAATGTGTAGTACTTCAGAAAGCACAAAAAGTGCTTGAGAAACTACCTGTCCGGGATGTTGTCTCTTTGACTTCATTGATTGCAGGACATGCCAAACAGAGGCAAGGCCAGGAAGCTCTGGGCTGTTTTCAGCAGATGCAACGCTAGGGCATCTCTCGAGATGTAATCACTTACGCTAGCGTCTTGAAGGCGTGTGGCACCACTCAAGATGCTGATACGGGCAAAAGCCTTCACAATGATATTGTTAGTCAGGGGCTGCTGAAAGAAAACATGGTGCTTGGCACTGCGTTGGTCGACATGTATGCTAAATGTGGTGTACTTTAGAAAGCACAAAAAGTGCTTGAGGAGGTGCATGTCCAAGATGTCGTCTCTTGGAGTGCACTAATTTCCAGCCATGCCCAATAGGGGCAGGGCCAGGAAGCTTTGGCTGTTTTCAGAAGATGCACACACAGGGCATCTCTCCAGTTGCAATCACCTATGCTTGCATCTTGAAGGTGTGTGGCACCACGCAAGATGCTGATATTGGCAAAAGAATGCACAATGATATTAATAGTCAATGGCTGTTGGAAAAATACGTAGTGCTTGGCACTGCCTTGGTCGACATGTATGCTAAGTGTGGTACACCTCAGAAAGCAAGAAATGTGCCTAAGGAGCTGCGTGTCCTGAATGTCGACTCTTAGAATGCACTCTTTGTGGGATATGCTAGACAGGGTAGGGCAAGGAAGCTCTAGGCTATTTTCAGCGGATGCAAAGCGAGGGCATCTCTCTACATGAAGCCACCTACGCTTTCATCTTGACGGTTTATGGCGGCAGGGCTTATTTGTAGCAGTTGGTGGGCTCCGCAGCTCCAGGAATGTGCAACAACGCCAACAGATTCAAGGGGGGGTGGCTGCAAGGACAGCTCCCTGGGGTCAGTTCAGGTCGATGACCAATTCAAGCAGGTGACAGCGGCAATGGGGTAATGTGTAGACGATGGCGGGGGCTGGCAATAGAATAGCAGGCGGGGAGAGAGAGAGAGAGAGAGAGAGAGAGAGAGAGAGAGAGAGAGAGAGTTAGTTAGTTTCCCCCTCCTCCCCATGATTAGCCCTGCCTTGACCTCCACTCCCTCCTCAATTCCCTGCCAGCGGCTTCTCTAATGCTCCTTGCACTACCGCAAGGTGCACTACCTTGCGCCAGGTGGTACAAGGTAGTACAAGGAGCATTAGGAGTACAACAAACTGAAGTGATAAGATCAAGACACAGCATGACACTCACCTAATAGCAAACTAAAGTGACGAGATGATACTTATGTTTGATCCCAATTAACCATAATATCAAATTAAAGTGACATTAAGATCAAGGGACAGCATGGCACTTATGTTTGGGCTCATTAACAAACTAAAGTGATAAGATCAAGAGAGAGCATGATACTTAATGTTTGTGCCCAATGAACACAGAAAGCATCACAAAATTGAGAGTCTTGGATTAAAAATGAACATGTGAATTGTACATTAGCAAATGAATGGACCATGCACAAAATGTTAGGGAGCTGAGAACATGAATCATGTGATTGAGGGTGAATTGATTACATCATGTATACATATATTTAAAGCATTACTTACTTACACAGGTGTAAGGAACTATGAACAATTTGAGAGAGATTTCAACAGAATTGGGTTTCTAAGGAGCAGACACTCTGATGTCACTTGTCATGACATTATTTCTAAATCTCATCAAGCAACAGGGCTAAACGTTGTAGCTCGCTCGGTGCAAAATTGGTGATGGTCGATGTTGATGATGCAATTGTGGGTGTTGTGGCAGTTGTTGATTGGCTATCTAGGAAGGCAGAGGGCAGAGGGCCATCCTCCAAATAATGTTGCATCATGGAGTTCCATGGAGGAGCATCTAGGTAGCTTGAAGAAGGCGGCAATGCAAGTGACGATGAGGTGATGGAGTTTTCTTGGCAAGGCATGTGTGTGGTAGTGGTGGAAGGGCTTAGACTTTCTTGGGGAGATTTACTTTCTTGAAGTCCCAAGGCAACCTTTATCCATGAGCAATCCAAAGCCTCGTGTGTCAGTATCGCAGCTTGCAAATCACTGCTAGAATGCAATGTAGTATTGCTCCATTCTGTGGCTCCCATGTGCCCTTGTGCAATGGCAAGATCCATCTCTCTTCTTGCTTTCAGCCAGTCATTAGAAGGTTGTTGGCACCCATAAGCATGGTTAATACTTAAAGGATTCATGTCAACATGAATCTGCTTACTTAATTCTCCTTGAAGAAGCTGTTTTTGGTCTATATAGTCACCAAAGTTGCTGTTAGTGCTAGTGTAGCTGAGTAGGCTTGTGGGCTCTTGCGTAACATGGAAGGGGAAGAAGGGGGGAGCTATTCGGTGCGGACCAGCTGCATGCGAAAACCTCAGTGGATTAATTTCGTCGGCATCGTCCTTCACTGAATTTGGCTTCTCAATGAAAAGAGACTCATCTAAATCTTCAAAGTGTGCTCTGTGAGCTAAACTTATGACACTGGTGGGTGAGCTCATGACAGTTGGAGGAGGATTCGTGAACCTCGAGTTGAAGGCTAGCAAAGCCTCTTTCATCTTTTGCACTCTCATGTGAGCTTCTCTGCTCTCAAGCTCCAGCCTCTCCCTCTTAGTCAAGACAACCGCATGCTTCGAGACGGCGGGTGATTGCGTGGTACTGGAGTCCTCTCCGCCGCTAACGGCAGCGTCACTGTTGAGGAGGCCAGGGCTTTGATGAGATAACGTGGAGCTTGAATCATTACAAGAGCCATTGGAGTGATGGTGGAGTAAGAGCTTGTTGGCTTTCTTCTTGTGGTAGTTAGCAGACTCACTTGGAGTGAGCTCACTCAACGGCTTGTGGGTGATGGGGTCGATGCCCATTTGCTTCAATTTCTTTTTGATGCGCGTGTTCCAGTAGTTCTTGATCTCATTGTCTGTCCGCCCAGGTAATTGTGCGGCTATACGCGACCACCTACATTGTGCGGTAACCCGATTTGGTTAACTTGCAGAAATGTATGAAGGATGATTCACTACACAGTACATGCAATCTTCTGTACAATGTCAGATGATAATGAAATAAAATCTGCTTGGAGAGAAAACCATTAAAGCTAAGAGGCTCTAAGAGAAAATAAATTTGACAGTTTTGTATTGGAAGGAGAGATGAAGAAAAATAAGGCAAGAGAAAAAGTTATAATCGTGGAAAAGTATCTCTTTGATGAGAAATTTTTCAGGTGTCAACTGCGAAAAAATTAGTAGAATTTAGAAATGTAAAACCAAGAATGAAGTGGGTGATTGAAATTGAAAGAAATTAGTACCGGTTGCCGATGGCGGCATGGAGGTCGATGATGAGCTTCTCCTCCGAGTCCGACAACAAGCCTCTCTTCAAATCTGGCCTCAGATAATTGGTCCACCTCAGCCTGCAGCTCTTTCCACACCTCAGCAACCCTGTGGCAATTAAAGAGAAAAAACCTCATAATTCATCTATCACAGAAATGCTCTCTCTACACGAACAATTTAAATTAAACGTAGAATATTATCACATTAAGATATCACAAATACAATCCCTCCTCCTTTTCTTTTTAATATAGTTTTTGACAAAGCAAAATTTTGATATGTATATATTGATCTTTTAAAAAGAAAAATAGTCGCTCAATAGGATCGAAGGAGAAATTCAATTTTGTCTATGCATTCAGAATAAATATTCAAAATCTAGCTAAAAAATGATAGACAAGTTAGTAGGGTTAATTAATATGACATTAATCCAGAATTGGTTTTAGTAAAATGAATATGATTAGTTTTATCATCAATTAGCTTAATATATCTTGGCTTAAAAATAGACTTAATTAGTTGTGGTAACAATATGAGAAGGAGTAGGGAATGGGCTCTGGGAGGCCCATTCCACAGGTCACGCGATCGGCGGGAGCCGGAAGCGTGCTGTGGAATGGGCTGGCCGGAGCCAAGCCCGGGCCATCACGCGTTGCTGCCTTTCTGACACGTCAGCAGCGAGAATTACGATAGCTTGTAATTGATGGCACATCAGCAGAGGGAAATTCCAAGCGGTGGCAGACAGGCTGCAGCCGGTGGCTGAGGGGGAATCAGTGCCCCAGCGACCGTGATGGAATGGAAAAATATGTGCTGGTTGCAAGCTATGTAATATCCACCCAGGAGCAAAATTAGAAGAAATGAAACAATCCATCCTTATAATCAATAAACCAGCAGATTCTAGCAATTATTTAATATGCTAGGAGTAATTAAGGAATTGCATGAATTGCAAGATAATGGTGAGCATGGAAAAAATACCTGGCAAAGGCTAAAAGAAAATTTCTTCTTTACAAATAACGCAATTGGGCAGATGAGGCATAATTGTGAGGCATGGAAGGAGTATGCATGCATTATTAATTATGGTGAACTGCAGGGTAATTAAGATAGTTAATTAATTACCAGCAAGCTTGGGCACCTCTCGCCAGCACGAGTGTCCGAAGCGGGTGATGAAACTGACGAGCTTGCGGTCTTCCTCGACGGACCAGGGTCCCTTCTTGAGCCCCACCTTCTCACAGCACGGCTGCCTTCCCATCTTAATTCTGCCAAATTCTGACAAACTCTGAGTCTCTGACAAAGCTTGCTGCTAATTACACACTAATCACTGTGGAAAAGCGCATGCATTGAATTATAATTGGCGGCCATGGTGAAACCCAACAATATTGCGAGTCACCCCATGTAAAAAAATTTGCTACCCACAAGTTGCAAAGGGCGTAATTGTAGAGGTAGAAGAGGAAGAGTACTAGGCTAGAGATAGAGAGAGAGGGAGAGAGGGAATGAATGAATGGACTTCAATCAATCAAGCGGTGTAAAGGGGGAGTGTTTTTGCCCTCTTTGCATGAGCTTAAAGGCTCTTGGGATCTCTCCTTTTGCAGGAGTTTGTGTTCCCTTTAGGAAGCATGATTAAACCCTTTTCTCAGTTAAACACCATTGCCATACACACACAAAGCCAAAAGAAAGAAGAAAAAGGCCATGCATGCTACCACAAAAGTGCAAGACTAAATTTTGTTTAGCTCAAATGTCAAGCACACACATACACTCACATTCTCTCTCTCTCTCTCTCTCTCTCTCTCTCTCACACACACACACACACACATACATGTACACACTTTTTCTATCTATCTCTATCTCTCTTTCTCATTCCAACACAAACACCAAAAGCTTTGGATATAAGTGTAGTTGTCACGCATTAGCATGCTAGAATGATTGCTTTTTGTGTGTTACTTCCAAGATCTTGAGAGATTCTCATGCATTGATAAAAAGAGTTCTCGTGTTTTGCATTTCAGCAACAGTGGGTAAAGTACACCGTCACAGAGAATGATCTACATCAACCATGCAAAAACCAAGGGTAACCAGAGAAGCTACATGCAACAACTTTATCATATACTACTAGATTAAGGTAGCAATGAACATGCTACCCATGCCTTTTGATAGAGGCTAACTAAATTAGAGCATAAAAGCAAACAAAGCCCAAAAAAAAAAAGCCTAAATAAGCTACAAATCCTCACACAAAATGATCAAGCAACTTATGGGATGAAACCTTACCATGCTAATCCCTTCAATTTGTGTCATGGAATTCATGGACTTGGGTTAAGAGATTTTGTCAAAAAAAGCAAGAAAGTTAAGGGAAAGGCTCAAACAGAAGGAATGGTTCAATTGATTGAAAACCTTCTATGATTCAAAATGGGTAGAGAGAGAGAGAGAGAGAGAGAGAGATGCATGTAGTGAAAGCTTACTTTGAAGTGGGCAATAATCATGATGCTAATAATTGCAAGGGAGTGGACTGTTTAAAAGTAGGAAAAAAGAGGCAATAAAGTTGCATATGTAGGGGCTTGACCTTTAGAAGTGAGATGATTATTGATTGGGTAAAGCAAAGGAAAAGAAAGAGCGAGGGGGAGGAGAGATGAGGAGGGGGGCGCTCTTCATGCAAGAAAAGGAGGAGAGAAACGTTATATACTTTTGGATGAGCAAAGGGAAGGGGAAACTTCATATATATACCCCTCACATGCTTGGAAAGGTCTTCATACTATCTACCCCTTCATTCCCTCTAGGAAAAAAAATGTGATGTTGATCTTTGTCTCTCACATGACTATGACTCATATGCAAAGTCTTCTCTCTCTCTCTCTCTCTCTCTCTCTCTCACTCATTTTCATTCATACACACACATTCTCATAAACTAACTATGTGATGTTAATATTTCATGCCCACTAAAGCCCTCTCTTGAGTTGTGAGCTCCTCCTCCTCCTCCTCCTCCTCCCCAAATCTCAACTATTTGATGTAACTATGTCTAACCCATTTGATGTAACCACAACTAAAGACCACCCCCACACACATGCATCCAAAAGCAACACTCTTGTGCCTTGGGTCCTACCCTAGCAAAAGCCTCATGATTAGGGTTTTTTTTTTGTTTTTCACCTTTGCCTCCTCCTACTCACTTTTCAATAATCTAGGAGTTGCCTATTCAACATCTTTGAGCATTTTGATGCACATTATCCCCAACCTTGGAATTGAAAGTCTATGCATGGCAAAGTTGAGCTCATGTGTGACGCCCCAGAATCTGGGCGCGTCGGGGAGGGGACGTTTTGGGCCTCGCTCGGACGGGACCGGCTCGGGTCGGGGTGTTTCTTCAAGGGGTCCTGGCGCGGACGGCACCAGCTCAGGAGGGCCCGGCTCTGGTCGAGGTGTTGCTTCAAAGGGTCCTGGCACGGACGGCACCGGCTCAGGAGGACCCGGCTCGGGCGTAGTTGCGTTCCATGGGTCGACGGCCGTTTGCGTTTCGCGGGTCTTCGCGGGTCTTGCGTTCCGGGTCCCTAGCTCCACGTAGCCTCAGGCTCCGCCGCACTGACGGAGGGTCATAGCGTGCCCCGGGGAACCTTGTGTGGAGTCCCCACGGTGCGCGAGTGCGTGGAGTGAGGCTACAGTGTCTAGGTGGGGGGTCCCCACCCGTGGCCGTTCTCGGGAGGCTCATACCCCTTATATCATGCATAGCAATGCTATGGCTAGCCATCTTAGGCACACCAAATGCTATCCCTATATTCATAGCTGCATCCATTATGTGACATTTTATTTTCAAATTCATCTAGTCAAATGCTTGATTTTGAGGTTAATCCCTAGGTGCTCCACATACCCTAGTCTATGGCTTAATTTTTTGATTGAAAATGCAAGATTCTAATTATAATATTTTTAGTGGACTTAATTTTTTAATGTAAACAATTGAGCAGTTTAGCTATAAATCCTTGTAAATATCGTTGATTTTGACATAAATTAATCCAGGTGTCTCATTAGTTTGACCTAAAATATGAATGCTCAAAAAAGTATATATTGTTAATAGCAATGATTTCTAGCCACCTCATACGTTCAAGTACGAAACAGTGGGAAAAAAAGGCAAAATGTTTTACTTGGCTTTATTTCAATGAAGGGCTCTTGAATCTTTCATGCATAATTTGGGATTTTGCAAGGGCTTAAGGAGCTCTTAAGCACGAGCACAAATTTGACCTTTCACATAAAACATGGAATCTGCTTTGACTCCTTGGTCATGTCTGTGGTCAACCCTTGCCTTTCCACATAACCCTTATCTGAAAATAAAATATTTTGGCCTTCTATTTTCTTTCTTTTCTATGTCCCAAACTCTTGTAAACATGCCACTTGCATGTTTTATATTGATACATGTGTTAGCACACATAGTTATATATCAAAATGAACAACGCACATGTATAGACATATATACGTCCATACTTATGTATGCATGTAAATATACTCTCATATATGCAGATCAGCATTCTCTCCTCGTCCGATAGATCTTTAAGGTCTCTTGGGATAGTTTCCTACGACATTAAAATTCTCTTCTTCTTCTTTTTCTTATCATATAAGCATGCATGTACCCACAAGCATACATGAACACAAGTAGACACATGTATACACACCCTCGTAGGGGATGCATGCACTATCCAAAACCCCTCTATATAACATACTCTTGAGATGTACTAAAACATATATTTGCTAACACATTGGCATGAATAAATTGACACATCCTTTTTCTCATATTATTGGGTTTTTCAAAAAGAAACTCTCTCTCTCTCTCTCTCTCTCTCTCTCTCTCTCACACACACACACACACACACACACATGTACATAGATATGTGCAGATACATATAAACCTACATCATAAGCGCATACATCTTTGTGTTCGTGCATACATACACATAGACCATGATATACATGACTCACCATGTTTCCTTGCCTTGATGACTCTTCCAAAAGTTGGGGTTTTGACCAACGCTTAAAGAATAGGTAGAATGTGACATTAAGAGACATGTATGACCCAATGGGACAAGAGTGGTGATGTGCATGAACATGAGTGGTAGAAAGTCTCGTGTTTTCCAAGCCTTGTGAAAATTACTTGGGGGCTAGCCTACCATGTCATTGGCGTGTTGCAAGTGCATGAGATTCCCTCTTTCATTTGCATGTCTCAAGCAAATCATGAGAGAGATCTTCATGCAAAGAAACTTTTTTGGGTTGCCAATATATCTACAAGAAGGGTCTCAATGGCAAACAGTGTTTGCTTGACTTCCATGGACTTCTCAATGGCAAGTTTCTTCATGTGGCACTTGTCAAGATTCAATCTTTTTTTTTTCCCTCCCTTCCTTGGTTGAGCTATACTATAGTATATTAAAGGATGTTGCCCACATACCTATTGCATGTGCATTGTAAAAAGTGTGTCCCATGAATAGAATAGGGTGTCCCATGAATATTATGACAAAGTTGATGCAAAGTGACCTTCTCTAGGTAAACTTGCCTGTGCAACTTTCCTTCTTCTTTTTAAAGGAAGAATCTCTACTATATCAGTCCAAGGTTACTCCCCATATTTCCTTTAAAGTGTTTGTATCCTATTACTTTTGGTTGTGTCCTCACTCCTCAAAACCATATCCTTTCTTTTGGCCTTGAATTTTTTTTAGGGCAACCTCACTAGGCAGCCCGGATTTATGAAAAACCCATTTTATTTATCCTGATAAAAACGATGATGCCCAAATTTTCAAATAAAAAGTAAGCTCCAATGACCCTCAAGGCTCGGTCTGAGCTCGAGGTTGTTGTATATTTTTGATGTTCTTAATACTATCCACACACAATTGTGAGTTTTGCACACAAAAAAAAAGGTCCAATGATTTAGAGTCGAGACTTTTCATTTTGAACCGGAAAATTTTCACCGAAGACTAGGTTATGTGAACAATGGTATGCCTTACCCTTGATTCACATAAGGTAACGGTGTTTAGGGTAGATGCCTCTATTCACAAGTAAATGCCTTAATATATTTAGTTGGTACATATTATATAAAAAAAACTTATAATTTGAAAAAAGTACACCACAAAAGATGTCAAATATGCCAGATTTGCATAAGGTCATTAAGAGATTTTCTGTTGATCTTTCAATCCTATATACTAAACACTTATCTTCTAATTTTTATGTATGCCACATTGTCAATCTTGGGCCAAGAAGCAAGAGAGAGTTAGTAGGATCTAGAGTAGGGAATGGCACGCAAAGAATAGACTTATGCATTAAGCTACACCAGTTGATTGGGTTATGGCTACTAAAGGAGAACAAACCATTGGTATACAATAGGGGAAATCAGGGTTTCCTACTAATGTATTATACACCCCCTTTTCGAAAATTTGTCTCCTCAAGACACATGTTGTGCTTGAGGTTCTATGTACATTCTTTACTCAGTTAATATAACTTCTCCACTATCAGCTATGAGTATGGAAAAAATAAAATCCACACACACACACACCAGAGGGGGGGAGGGGGGGGGGGGGGGAGCATCACCATAGCTGCACCCTCATCTTAGAACCCCATGAGCTAGATCTTGGTGAACCACCATCCATCGTCTTATATATAGGGCACTGTATATTTAAAATCCTTGCATGCTAACTCTCCTTTGGGTGTCATCCCCCACAAGATCCATGGTTTGAGACTACTCTCCCTTTTTGGAAGATTTTCTATAGGCAAAAAAACAAGTGAAAATCTCTTCTTAAGAACACTAAAGGTTTTCCATGTGACACCTTCCTTGTTAAGTTGCTTGACGAGACTTGTTTTTTTTTTTTCAACATACTCACAATTGTGAGTTGAGAGAATTTATATTAACTAAAAAAGAATACAATTGCCTTCAAGCACTACATGTGCCTTGAGGGGGCTAGCGTTCCTATAGAGGCTTGTACACAAATAAAGAGGATACAAAACCAGCGGTGATAAACCTACCCTCTTGAGTGTTCTAGGCAACTCATTGCATGAATCCAATGTTCATCCTTGTCAGCTGACCCTCTTCTTCCTCGAATACATGATACCATGGATGAGCTCAGTGCTCATATGCACAATATCATCAAAATGAGCTACAACCAGTTTGGCCTCAAATACTCGAAGGTTCCTAGACTTCCAGACCTAGTTCAGGTAGCAAAATCTAGTAATTTGGGTGCACATCAAAACGGCCTGGCTTTGGAATCCACGTCCTCCCAAGGTCAGGTAATCAGTAAAGAAGATGATCTTCCAAGTCCTCCGTACCCATTTGCAAGCCTTAGCGGCCAACCCCCGTGAAGAAGGGCACTTGATGAACAGATGAAGGGGGTCTTTCGCTAAGTTGCATTACACATTATACAGGATACGTATAATACATCATGTACATATGTATTAGATGTTACCCATATTATGCGGACGTATTATACGGTGCCAAGCCAACAAAAACGGGCAACCGTATTATTTTTTTGTTTCTTTGATCAAAAAAATCTTTGGAAGAATTTTTAGATTAAAAGATCTTTATATTTAAAGATCTTTTGACCTTTTGATCTTTAGATCTAAAGATTCTTAGATCTAAAAACTCTCTATATAAGAGCAATGTTGTGTGATCACATAGATCTCTTGAGTAAACAAGAGATGGGTACGAAAATATAAATACTAACAAAAAATATTACAAAAAAAATGAAGCTTTAAATAAAATAATATATAACTAAAATTTAAACATAAAAGTTGAAACTTAAAAATAAAAAATTAACAATTGTCTAGTAATACAACAAAAAGAAGATAAAAATAAAAAAGAGTTAAATCTAGTTTGGTAACCTGTCAAAAATTAAATCTATCTACCAAGATATTTATATGTTCATCTATCTTTATCTATCTTTTATCTATCTCCTTCTATTATGAAATTTTCTCATATATCTATTACACTATCTTTAATTTATCTATATTGTATCTATTTATTTTTTTATCTTTCAATCTATCTAACTTTCTTTGTATCTGTCTATTTATCTATCTATGTATCTACCTATCAATTGTCTACCTATCTATTTGTCTATCTATCTATTTATCTATCCATCTACCTCTGTATTCTTCCATCCATCCATCTATCTATATATCTATCTATCCATCCCTCTATCCATCTATCTCTCTATCCTTACATCCATCCATCTACCTACCTATATATCTATCAATCTATTTGTCCATCCATGTGTGTCTCTGCCTATCTTGTTTTTAATTGATTATTATTATCTTCATTTCCTAAAAAATTTAAAATAGTTCATATTTTATACTTTGAAACTCATTATCTATCTATCTAGCTATCTACTTTTACATACATATATTTATTTAATTAATTAATTAATTTATTTTCCTTTAAAAAAGTTAAGGTCTGAGTCGCACCCTGTAACAGTAGGGGTCGTGCAAGCAATTTACATTGAAAACCACTTTGTGGTCGTAGTTGTAGAAAAAGAAGAGGGAGAGATTTTCTAGGCGCATGCTTAGGCAATAGTGAACAACTGAATTGGTTCTCGAAGACCTGAAAATGAGGAGAGCTTTGCACCTCCGTATCTTTCGCTTAACACCTCCAAAATCCACAGTGCTAGCAGCATTGCAAGAGGGCTCGAATTTCTTGCAGCACCACACGAACATGCTTAAAATTGGCAAGCAAATTATCTTGTTGGCTTTGCTAACCCCGAGTGTGACTTGGCTCTAAGAATGATTTTCTAAAAAAATTGACTAGCTGAACCAAAATTTTATTTATCTAATTTATATTTTAGTTCTTCTTTTTTATTTTACTTTGCAAATTTATTTTTTTATTTTTGGTCTTCAAATTTATTTGTGAGGACTAAACTATTATACATAATTTTTTCATCTTTTAGCTAACCTTTACATCTCTAATGGAGAAGAAAGTGTATGTTTGAATGGAGCAAAGCATACACGCACAACATTTATAGTGGTTTATCTTTTAAATCTAAAAATCTTTACATCTAAAGATCTTTCGATCTAAAGATTTTTCAATCGAAAGATCTTTCGATCTAAAACTTTTTTATTAAAAGAATTTTTTTATCGAAATAAATAATACGGGGCTATACACGTATAATCGTGTATAATACACATAAAATTTATTATACGAGCATATAAATGCAACCCAGGTCTTCAGAGGCCGACCTACAACTAGAATAGGCGTCAGAGCCGAGCCCTCTAACATGCACCTTAATCCTAGTAGACAAGGCTCCCCAAAGCACCTTCCAGATGGATACCTGCATGTATTTAGGCCATTTAGTCTCCCGAATGGCCTTAATACTCTTTTGCCAACGCTCTTGTGACCAGTTTTTCTTTCAGATTCAGGTGAGTGGGTCGAACTAATCCGCTTTGTATATCAGCACATTATAGGTGCTCTGGGTCCTAGGAAGCGAGAATATGTGATATTCTTCCAAGTGCCCCCTTTCGAGGCAAGCTTTGCTTTGTTTATCATATCCTAGAACATAATAGCCGATTTCTCTTTTTGGTCCATCCATGAGGCAACTGGTTTGGCACGCAAAGATTTTGCATGCACCATGGGGTCAATAATGCCAATTCCACCTTGATTCTTTGGTCTTGCTACCCATTCCCATCTCCCCCATTGTCAAGGGCTTGAGGTTTTTGTGTTGCTTTTCCACATGAACCGTTTGATAGGCTTCAAAAAATTCTTTCCAATTGGATTTGCTAAGTTTTAGTAGCGGCGATACAAATTAAATGTACGGGATCATGAAATCATTAATCACCATGACTCTGCTATGGAAGGGGAGGAGCACAAACTTCTACCTTCTCATTTTACTATTAATTTTGGTCAAGAACCAGTCAATTTTTTATTTTTTCGTAATGCCCACACCAAGTGGAGTGCCCAGGTGCCTGAACACAGTGCCCTTACCTATAACTTCTCCTAACCATTTTGTGGGGTTGAACGAGTCACTTTTTGAGAGAGAAATCAATCTTGATTTCTCAATATTGCACTTTGAGCCAGAGGCATAAGCAAACAGTTGAACAATCTCGAGGGATTTTCTTAGCATTTCTGAGTTGGCTTTAAGAAAGAGTAAAGAGTTGTCTGCAAAAAACTTTGCAAGCAGGTTTTTTTCCTCTAGGAAGTGAAAGACCTTGAATTTCCCCTTTCCTCACACTATCCTCGAGTGCGGTCACCAGAGGGTGAGAGCCAACTGCAAAAAGAAACAGGGAAAGGGGGAAGCCTTTCTTGATTGAGCGCTTGACTTCAAACCCTTCCACTATCTTGTTGTTGAAGAGAAGCTCAGAGTAACTTCCTTCCTCGAGCGTGCAAACTATTGCCCACATTTTGGGTCCAAAGACCAAAGCCTTCATGATGACAACCTTAATGTAAGACCATGAAGATTGTGTCGTAGGCCTTATCTAGGTCAAGCTGGAGGAGGATACATTCTTACTTGGTAAAAGAAGTGTACTCAATGCGAACCATGCCAGGGAGGTTGTTGTCATTGATTGATCGTCCTTTGATGAATCCATGCTGATGGGGGGTGACGATTGTGTTCGAGGTTGAAGCCAATCTTAACGCGACCACCTTAGCAATGATCTTCTACACAATTTTCATCATGGAGATAGGCAGCCAATGCTTAAGCAATGAGAAACAAACCAAATTGGGAATAGGTTTGATGAGTCCTCTTTTAAGGCTAGCATCCAATTTCCCCTCCAAAAGAGACATGTTAGCTAACTGTGCTAGGGATTTTGAGATCCTCCTAGAACTGTTTGAAGAACTTGGCAGTGAGTACATCCCACCCAGGGGACTTTTCCTTTCCCATTACCTGCAAGGCAGTCCAAAAATTCATCAATAGAGATCGGTCTCTCCATTGCTTTTGCTTCATTAGGGAGTATGTCATATTTGACCGTATAAGCAGAAGGGCTTTGGCCTCCTTGACCTCTTGAGCAGAGACTTTTGGTTGACCAATAATTTGACTGAGATGGTCAAGAATGAGCTTATCCATAGCATCCTGACTTTGAGAGCTCTAAAGAAATGAGCTTGGTTGGTGGGTTTTGGTTTTAAGGCAGGCTCTCTGGCTAGCAGTCGGGTCTTATTGATCTCCTCAGCTTGCAAATCAGCAAGATGCGATGTGGCCTCAAGCAAGGAATTCACTCACGTGATTATGATTGTATGATTATGTTAATAATGCAAGTAATTACACATGAAAAAGATGTTATCATGTTAATTGTTAATGTGATTTTGATGGTGACCTGCAAAAACCAATAGAGTCAATAAGCCCGTCGGGCTTTTTCGTTTTCCCTGTGGACCCACTAGGCTTTACTGTCGAGAAAATAAAAAATCCCGATGGATTAATTGTATGTAGTAAAACCTCTTCTAAATTCAAAATTTTGACTAGGCAAATCCCCTAGGGAGTGTATCCGGGTGCCGGGTATCTCCTTGTGAATTGACCTAAGGTTACAGAGTCACAGGTCCATTTTTTGGGCTGGCGTGATTCTTAATACGTAACCACTTCTAAAAATATTTAAATTCTTCACCAAAAACAAATGTACAAAGAAAAAAAAAATTGAAACTTTGGAGAGTCATACTCATTGCGATGAAGCCAATTGGTCCATAAAATGGCTGAAGTTGGTTTTAGAAGATGAGCATATTTAAATAATGAGCTGATAATCAAGGGTCGAATTCCATGTACTAGTGTAATGGGTATATAAAGTTTCTTGAAGTCTTGCATTTTACACCATTATAGGTTTGAACTCATATACATTTTCACTGCGCAATATGAGAGTTATAATCCTTGGTTGGGTGAAAATAGATTTTATATATTGAATTGGATGCATAAGGGGGCTACAATCTTTGATTGAGTACAAGTAGTCCTCAATTGTGTAATTGTATTGAAGATTTCATTGTCTTGTTTTATCCATTGGTTTACATAGGGAGTGCATTGTGTATTATGAAAGATTGTTAGTGCATAAGATTGTCAATTATAGATATTATTGCTTTCATTTGTGTTTTTGCAAATAAATATCATCGTTTCAATGTGGAAGTTGATTATTCTTTGTAGCATGTGAAAATAAATGTGTCTTATTGTCTGCAAAGCGTAGAGGGTGTATAATTGATCCTCATATTTATAATTGCCTTGACAAATTCATAGCGTTGTCGTATGAATAATGCAAGGTAGAGAGTGCATTGAAATGCGTATATTTTGCTCACAACATATGTGGTCGATATGTGGATTGACAAGAGTGCATTGCAAATCGCACACTGTGTAGATTTGATTGCTTTCTTAATGATTTTAATCTAATATATATTTAAAAGTAGAAAAATGTTTCTATAATTGAAAATCTAGTTCTTATGCCTTCAGTATTAAATTGAAAGCAATGGAGCAAAATGTCAGCACAAGTGGTACGAAGAAGGCAACGAATAAAAAAGCCCTTGGCAAAGAGTGTGATTATGCTCACAACATATGCGGTCGATATATGGAGTGGGAGTGTATATTTTGCTTCTCCACAAAATCAGGCCGTGAGATTTGCACCATGTATTAGGGACCATTTTTTGGATAGCCTTACAAAGAATTGTAAGAAATGTGATTATCCTCAGGCGCCTGGAATTGCAAAGTGTTTAAGAGAAGAGCTTGTCAAAAAGGGTGGCAAGAGATAGCAAGTGCATAAATCTGCTATGGATGGATGTCAAGATCAGACAGAGTTAAATATCAACTCTCCTAATCCTGTGGTGACGCCAACCAAACCTGTAGGACAGCCTACGCAAGGAGAGGAAATGCCAAGCAGTGTCCCTTTTAAGTGCCACAATGAAGGTAGACTTAGGCAAATACGTCAAAAATCATTGCATCAAAGCTTTCGAATGCAATCTCTAGAAGAAGCACAAACTGCACTTGCCAAAGCAATTTTTTCCACTAGGAGTGCTCTAGTCATGGTCGACAGCAGTAGACATTGAAAACATGCATGGAAGAAAATCGGTTTGTTCGGCCCAGGATTATTAACCCCTTCGTATCACATGATACAAAATGATCTCTTGGCCAAATGTTACATCGAAGTCAAAGAGCATGTTTCCAAAATGATACTTGGGAATATATCACTTTCAGGATGCACAATTGTGAGGGATGGTTGGTCTAATGTTCAAAGAAGACCACTGATCAATGTGATACTGGTTTGTCCAAGGGGAGAAACATTCATAGAGGCGATTGACAGTTTCAGTGCAGTACTAGTGAGGTCTTGATTAATGTAATTAAAGAAATAGGTGTTGAACATGTCATTCATGTAGTCATGGATAATGCAATGAACTATAAAAATGCTAGCAAATTAATAAAAAAGTTTTTTCCACACATTTTTGCCAATGGTTGCAATATGCACAATTTAAACTTGGTGCTAAACGATTGATATACTAGTGAAGAAACCACATGGTTTGCCAAAATAATTGACATAGCGCGACAAGTTGTGAAGATTATCTTGAAACGACAAAGAGTGCTCGATTGGTACAAACACGCATGTCAGTTTTTTTGCAACCTTGATCAGAAGGCACAAAATATGGGCAAAGTGTGGATGACCTCATGGTCAGTCCAACAAAGTCTGAAAAACCTTGAGGAGTTAAAAGATTCTATAGTACAGAAGGAGTGGTGACTACCATTCTTTGCAAAACAACGAAGAATTTTGGCCAAGTATATTCATGCAAGGTTCTCATAGTCCACTCCATAGTGTGGCTTACATGCTCGATCTAGAGTATTAAATTTTAGATCTGATTTCCAATAGAGAGGTGGTCAGCAATTTCTATCACGTAGTTAATCCGTTCTACTCCAATGTTTAGGATCAAATTGATTGTATCAAAGAATTGAGTGCATTTAGACTAAAAGAAAGACATTTTGCAAATGATTTTGTATAGTCAATGACAAAAGAGAAACCTGCATGGAAGTGGTGGATGATGAATGGTGGAGAATATTACTTGACCTTGTGCTCTCTTGAAATGAAAGTATTGGTGCAATGAGTAGCAAACTCAAGCTTGGAGAGACAGTAAAGTATGTACAAGTATGTTCATCGCACTATTTGAAATAGATTATTGGCAGACATAGCAGAAAAATTAGTTTGTATGTTTTGCAACAAAAAGATATTACATCACATCAAAGTCATGGCTACAAGAAAGAAATGCTAGTCTGGGTGTATGATTGTCAAACGATATCAGAGTCAGAACAAGATAAAAACTACATAGATTCAACATAGCTTGAGAGTAGAATGAAGATTGTGAATTATGAAATTCAAGAGCTTGTATTCAATGTGTTCTGATTGTATATAATGCTTTGTAGAAGCAATATTACAATATTTTCTACTATCAATAGTTGTGCTTAGAGCCTTCATTACTAAATAGATTTTAGTAATTGCACTAGGGGTGTCTTAATGGGATTGCTTGTATTTATACTCATTTGCCATGCCAAACATATAATATATCACTTGTGGAATCTCGTGAATAGATTCCACATTGGCTATTGGTTTGCATTAAACGAATGAAACACACTAGGTGATAATAATGGCTACATGCCAATGTATAATATCCACTCCATCCGTCAAAATTCTTGTAGCATACTAGACATTGAGAAGATGAAGATGAATCTAACTTTGATGCAGAACATACCGGGGGGTCAAATTATCTTATCCCTGTAGGAATCAGCAACTCATACTGGCCTTCGGCTCGCAAATTGCGCTCTGTGTTCTCCCAAATAGCACTAGTGAGATCTTTAATGAAGACGTCACTTTCATTTATTTGTTGTAGGCAGCCATCTGCACATGAAGATATTGCCAATATACACTCTTTTTGAATGCATAATAGTTTTTTTTTCATCAATTTTGTAATGGATAATATTAAAATATATATCAAAAACAATTTCATGGGTGCACCAACACTCTCGCACTAGTTCAGACAAACCATAACCATGACTTAAAGACTTCAAAAAATTGTGCAAGATTATATTAATACAGAGTGATAACCAATTTCACTCTAAAATCTATGTTTAGTGGTGCAAAATGTATTAAAAACAAGAAACTAATAAGAAAACCATCCAAATCAAACAATACAGGTTAAAAGCCCAAAACATTTCAAAATATTATGATAGACCATAAGACGCGAGTTCATATTTTGCATGTTACCACTTCAAAAAATAATGTTACAATAAAAGACATATGCATCGTAATGTACATATTGCCAATCTCATTTTAGCTCATTTAAAAATATTATTAGTGTATAATTTCATTAAAAAAACATTGTTATGAGTGGACGCACACAACTAGAATGAAAATTTGGTACAATTTTAATAAACAACTCATAAATTGATTAAAATGGCTTACATCTAAAAGGATTAAAATAGAACATCTTACATCCAAAAAGTGTGCATATACCTTTTTAAATTGAAAGTATATTATCTATTTTATAGACATAGAAAAATAGCAAAGTATGAATTTTAGTGAAACTATAGCATTTGGTTTTGCAAAGATGTTATTCATAAGTGTAGAGGTTATATAAAAGTGATATCATAATTTTATGACTTCTGTAAATGTAAATGTAGCATTTTAAAAAAGCAACGATGATTGATGAATAAAACTTTCTTTTGAATATGATTAGATAATTTAAATTTTGACAAGAACACTTAAAAATAACAATTATAGACAGCTCAGACTTTTGTATATGAAATAGTATTCACGGCCGCGTTATCGACCAAGTATTTCATATACTCTATACTTTAAAAAATGAATTGCACATGAACATACAAATTATATGGCGTTTATACGAACGATTTAATGACATGAATGCCACATTTATGCAAAAATAAATGCTCCTCACAAATGACACTCTATAGCCACATTGTCGACCGAGTGCCGCTCGAATCTAAAGAGCAATAATGGTTTGCGTACGAGCATCATATGCTGCGTTACTAACCGATCCCCATATATTTTTTTGGCAAGGGGAAGTGAAGTTGATTCACCATAAGGATATCAATATCGTTGCGTTACTAACGTAGTACCCAAACGGTGAGCCAAAACTAATTACAAGGACATCATATTTTCCTAACAACCCAGGTGATGCCCCGTGGTAAGCATTGTTCCATAGAACAACTTACACACACACTCACATTGTGGGGTAAGGTGCCTTTTTAATATCGTATAATATGACAAAAGGCACACTACCACACAACGCGCGCACACACTCAAGTCGTGTGATTAGGTACTCTGCTACTGTCGCGCACTGCGATATAGAGCATGCTCCCACATGACCCGCTCTCTCCTCTTGACGTACATGCGAAGGAGATCATCTCTCTCTCTCTCTCTCTCTCTCTCTCTCTCTCCCCCCAATGTATGTGTGCCTCAAAAAATAACACCCATCGGGATCAATCGGGCCCCTCTATATATTTAGTTGCGGGCCCTCGGGCTTCTTCATTTTCTTGGCAGGCTTGCAAGTAAAACAAGGAAGCTCACCGAGCCCGCAGGGAATATGAAGAAACCCGACGGGCTTTTTGTGGGTTTCCAAGTTGCCCTCAACCGGCTTGTTTGTGATCATGTTAAGTATGATGATGTTAATATGTTAATAAAACCTTGTGATCATGCAAAATTTTACGTAATTATGTAAATATTCAATCCCTAGAGCCCTCAAGACATATTTTGTGCTCTTTCTCAAGAGCTCTTCCTTCTTGCTTTCTTTTGGAGAGCTCCTCTACATCTTCCTTCAGCTCCCTGTTTGCAACCTCTCGAGCTTTTTTCACATTGGGCCCTACACGTTTTATTGTTGATTGGATTCTACGCACCAAGGAGGCTCGAGGGTCAGTTGCTTGCACATCCTTCGTTAGCTTGCAAAGAGACGTCTTAGCTAGGGATCTGAAAAGAGAGTCCTTAAAGAGATGATCCCCTAAGGCTAATTTCTTCTTCTTTCCCTCCAAGAAAAAAGCATCATTTCTAGCTCTGGCTATGTGAAGCTTCAGGGGAAAGTGATCCAACATACTCTTGGAGGTATCGAAACATAGTAGCACAGAGGGGGGAAGCCAGTCCGCTTGATGTGGTAGATGTAGAACTTGTCCAAACAGTACACCGTGTTGGAGTATTGTGTTAAGTATGGAGCCTGATTTACCTTGTAATCTTCTGTGGTAAAAGCGCACATTTGTAAGGCCCCCATTATGAGGAGAAGCCATCGTGCGTGAAGGAAAATCACTCGTCGGAAACCAAAATTTTCACGGCCAAAAAATCAGGGGCAACTTTAGGGGCCCTCGAGACTTTTTTTTCCCTCGCCGGAATATTATGGCCAGACGGCGGCCGCAAAGGGGTCAGAAAACAACCGTCGGTTGGCCGGTGGCCGGTAGTCAATGGCCGGTGGCCGGTGGTCGGAAAACAATGGCCGGTGGCCGGTGGCCGAATCCAATGGCTGGTGGCCGAATTCAAAAGCGGACTTGTCTTCTCAAGGGCGGCCACACATGGGCGGATTGGAGGGTCCAATTTGGACTTATCTACACAAGGGCGGCTACACATGGCTGCCTCTCATGAGAGAGGGCAACCCTTTTGGCCTATAAAAGGAGGCTATTTCTACACACATTTTATATAGTGTAAAGTTGATGCAACAAGGTGAGTGTGAGGTGGTGAGAGTGAAGCAAGGCGGGAGCTCCATTAAGGGTATAATCCCTTTGTAAACTACTTCTTGTTTTGAAGTACTAAAGCCATTGAATGACTGCTTTCCCGTGGACGTAGCCCACATTGGGTGAACCACGTATATCGTGTGTACTCTCTCTCTCTCTCTACTCTATAATCTCGTGTATGTAAATTTGTCTCTCTCCATTAAGTAATCTACTCAGTTATCTATTTAGCTACTTCTTATTTCCTAACAACTGGTATCAGAGCAAGGTTTGCTCGTAGCTAAATTATCTCAAGGAAAGGATTCCTTGAATTGAGTGGGAGTTATGGAGGAGGAAGGGAAGCTCAAGATTGAGAAGTTCAACGGCAAAAACTACCAACATTGGAAGATGCAGATTGAAGACTATCTCTACCAGAAGGACCTCTATTTGCCACTAGCGGTCTTGCAAAGAAGCTCGCAACGATGGCAGATGAAGCATGGATTGTCCTTGATCGAAAGGCACTGGGAACAATCCGGTTAAGCTTGGCGTCAACGGTGGCCTTCAATGTTTCGGAGATGAAGACCACGGAGGAATTGGTGAAGTCACTTGACGACTTCTACGAGAAGCCATCGGCATCCAATAAGGTATTTCTTATGAAGCGCTTGTTCAATCTAAAGATGCCAAAAGATGGTTCAGTTGGAAGAACACCTAAATGACTTTAACACAAACATAAGTCAACTTCGATCGGTGAAAATCAATTTCGATGATGAAGTGCGAGCTCTCCTTATACTATCATCTCTACTGGATAGTTGGGATAGCCTTATGATGGCTGTAAGTAATTCTATTTCTGGCACAAATACTCTTAAGTTTGATGATGTTGTGGGTGTTCTCCTAAGCGAGGAAATACGAAGGAGAAACACAGGAGAATCATCTCTACCGGATAGTTGGGACAGTCTTGTGATGGTTGTAAGTAATTCTATTTCTGGCACAAATACTCTTAAGTTTGATGATGTTGTGGGTGTTCTCCTAAGCGAGGAAATACGAAGGAGAAGCACAGGAGAATCATCAAGTGCTGCATTGTCAGTGGAAACAAGAGGAAGGCCTAAGGAGAGGTTCAAAAACCAAAAGGGTCGTGATCGCTCAAGACGGAGCAAGTCACGCACAAAGTCAGTTCTTGAATGTTGGAACTGCGGCAAGAAGGGCCACGTCAAGAAGGATTTCTGGTCCAAGAAGAAGAAGGAGACAGAGTCTCAAGACAACAAGCCAACATCGGAGGCCAATGTGGCAGGTAAAGTAGAGCAAGATGCTCTAATTCTCTCATTAGACAATGTGTCTAATTCTTGGATAGTAGATTCCAGGGCTTCATTCCATGCGACACCACATAAGCAACATTTCCAAGACTACACCAAAGGTAATTTTGGGTATGTATACTTGGGAGATGATGAAGCTTGTGAGATTGTCGGCAAAGGTACAGTTTTTGTCAAAACTGCTAACGAAAATGAATGGAAGCTTAAAGATGTTAGGCATGTTCCTTCTCTTCGGAAAAATTTGATCTCTACAGGACAATTGGACGATGAAGGTCACAACATTGCATTTGGAAACAAACGGTGGAAGATCTCAAAGGGATCTTTGGTGGTTGCCAAGGGAGAAAAGGTTGATACACTTTGCTTGTGTATTGTTAGCACGCAACCTTTAGCTTGTGCAGCAACTACAGAAGTTGACAGTGCGGTGTGGCACTATCGACTTGGGCATATGAGTGCCAAAGGAATGCAAATCCTTCAAAAAAAGAAGCTTCTACTAGGTTTGAAAGAAGTGGACTTAGAGTTCTGTGAATATTGTGTTTATGGTAAACAAAAGAGGGTAAAATTTCAAAAATCAGGAAATGAAAGAAAAAATAAAAAACTTGAGTTGGTTCATTCTGATGTTTGGGGTCCTGCAAGTACACCATCACTTGGTGGCTCATTGTACTAATAAATCCGATGTATTTTCCATATTTCAAAGGTGAAAAGCCTTTGTGGAGAATGAAACAGGTACCAAGGTTAAATGTCTCAGATCCGACAATGGAGGTGAATATTGCAGCCAAGCTTTTGAAAGCTTTTGTGCTAGCAATGGCATTCGGGGGCAAAGGACAACCCCAAGGACACCTCAACAAAATGGTATTTCGGAAAGGATGAACATGACAATCATGGAGCGAGCACGAAGCATGCGGCTTCATGCAGGCCTACCGCTTGGAAGCTGTAAGTACGTCTGTGTACTTACCCTCAACGGCATTGGATAGGGGAGTTCCAGAAGAGTCATGGACAGGTAAACCGGTGAATTATGCATTTCTCAAAGTGTTTGGGTGTGAGGCTTTTATGAACATAGATAGAAGCCTAAGATCAAAGCTAGATGCAAAGTCTAAAAAGTGTTTCTTCATTGGCTATGGAGAAGGTGACTTTGGGTATCGCCTATGGAATCCTGAAGATGGTAAAATCTTAAAGAGTAGGGATGTAATTTTTAATGAACAAAATATATACAAAGATTACTTGGAAAGAAATCAAACAAAAGAAACAAGTGATGAGTACATGGAGCTTGAGGATGGTGAAGACTCAAGGACTGCAAACGGTGATAATGTGCAACAACGTCAACCAAATGAGGAGCCTCAACCTATTCCCCGAAGATCTACAAGAGCAAGTAGACGTCCAGAAAGGTTTGTTCCTTCCTTCAACCATCTCTTGATCTCAGATTCTGGAGAGCCGGAATCATACGAAGAAGCAATGCAACATGAATCCAAAGAAGAATGGACGAAGAGCATGCAAGTGGAGATGGACTCACTACATCGCAACCAAACATGGGAGTTGGTTGATTTGTCTAAAGGTAAGCGGGCACTTCAAAACAAATGGGTGTACAAGGTGAAGGAAGAAGAAGGTGGAAAGAAAAGGTACAAGTCTAGGCTTGTGGTAAAAGGGTTTTCTCAAAAGAAAGGTATTGACTTCAATGAAATATTTTCTCCTGTTGTAAAAATGAACTCAATTAGGCTTGTCTTAAGCCTTGTGGCTGCTCATGATCTAAATCTCGAGCAAATGGATGTAAATACAGCATTCCCACACGGTGACTTAGAGGAGGAAATATACATGCTTCAACCAAAGGGGTATGAAGTAAAAGGTAAGGAGAAAATGGTTTGTAGATTAAAGAAGAGCTTGTATGGTTTAAAGCAAGCATCAAGACAATGGTACTTGAAGTTTGATCGATAGATGTTGGATCATGGATTCACAAGATGCAACTCGGATCGCAGCGTCTACACGAAGAATTTGGGAGATGTGAAATTCATCATCCTAATGTTGTATGTTGATGACATGTTGATTGCAAGTGCTAACATGCAGGACATCAAAGACCTAAAAGAGGAGCTGTCTAAATCTTTTTCAATGAAAGATTTAGGTGTTGCAAAGAGGATACTTGGTATGAAAATATCAAGGGACAGGACAAAGAAGACAATAAAGCTATCTCAAGAAGATTACATCAAGAAGGTACTAGAAAGGTTTGCAATGCGAAATGCAAAACCAGTTTCTACACCTTTGCTGGTCATTTTAAACTAACGAAGGATATGTGTCCAAAGACACAAGAGCAGATAGCCTATATGTCTAAAGTTCCATATGCTGCAGCGGTAGGTTCTCTAATGTATGCTATGGTTTGGACAAGGCCAGACATTGCACATGTAGTGGGAGTTGTGAGTAGATTCATGGACAACCCAGGTAAAGAGCATTGGCAAGCTGTGAAGTGGATACTTAGGTATCTAAAAGAGACAACAACAAATGCTTTGTATTTTGGAGGAACTGATATTTTTCTAGAAGGGTATGCTGATGCAGATATGGCAGGTGATAAAGATACTCGAAGGAGCACTACTGGCTATGTGTTCATGGTTGGAGGCACAACAGTAAGCTGCGCTTCAAAGCTGCAGAAAGTGGTTTCAATTTCTACCACGGAAGCAGAGTATGTAGCAATGACGGAGGCAAGCAAAGAAATTATGTGGCTTCATAGATTCTTAGAAGAGCTTGGATTCACACAAGACAATTGTGTCTTGTACAGTGATAGCCAAAGCGCTATCCATCTTGCGAAGAACTCAGCCTTTCATTCAAGGACAAAGCACATTGAGGTGAGATATCACTTCATACGCACTCTTTTGGAAGAGGGACAGCTAAAGCTAGGAAAGGTGCATACAAGTGAAAATCCTGCAGACATATTTACAAAGGTGGTCAACAAGGAGAAGTTGAGATTTTGCTCATCTTCAATCGGCATTCAAGGATAAAAAGCCAGGATGGAAAGCAGTCAGGTTTGGTTTTGAGATCAGTCTCCAAGTGGGAGATTGTTAAGTATGGAGCCTGATTTACCTTGTAATCTTCTGTGGTAAAAGCGCACATTTGTAAGGCCCCCATTATGAGGAGAAGCCATCGTGCGTGATGGAAAATCACTCGCCGGAAACCAAAATTTTCACGGCCAAAAAATCAGGGGCAACTTTAGGGCCTCGGGCGCGGAAGCCCCCGAGACTTTAATTTTTCCCTCGCCGGAATATTATGGCCAGACGGCGGCCGAAAAGTGGTCGGAAAAAAACCGTCGGTTGGCCGGTGGCCGGTGGTCGGAAGTCAATGGCCGGTGGCCGAATTCAAAAGCGGACTTGTCTTCTCAAGGGCGGCCACACATGGGCAGATTGGAGGGTCCGATTTGGACTTATCTACACAAGGGCGGCTACACATGGCTGCCTCTCATGAGAGAGGGCAACCCTTTTGGCCTATAAAAGGAGGCCATTTCTACACACATTTTATATAGTGTGAAGTTGATGCAACAAGGTGAGTGTGAGGTGGTGAGAGTGAAGCAAGGTGGGAGCTCCATTAAGGGTATAATCCCTTTGTAAACTACTTCTTGTTTTGAAATACTAAAGCCATTGAGTGGCTGCTTTCCCGTGGACGTAGCCCACATTGGGTGAACCACGTATATCGTGTGTACTCTCTCTCTCTCTCTCTCTCTCTCTCTCTCTCTCTCTCTCTCTCTACTCTATAATCTCGTGTATGTAAATCTGTCTCTCTCCATTAAGTAATCTACTCAATTATCTATTTAGCTACGTCTTATTTCCTAACATATTGGAGGCTCATGTATGTCAATCTAGTAGAGGTACTCCATGGACCTGCATTCCACAAATCAAACAATACCCATTTCTCATAGGGTGTTTGCCATTTGGATTTTTGAGAGCCAGCCAGTAGACTAGTCGACCCCGTGTTATCCTTTCGAGCTTCCACCATGTTGACATCACCCATGATGCAACAGTCACCTTCGAGAGGCTGTTCCGTGAGATTCACCCAAAGTTTGGCTCTCCTCTTAGCATCATAGGGACCATAAATGTAGATAACAGTGAAGGACTGGCCTGCCCACTTGACCCTTACCCCAAGGATTCTCCCTAAGACATGGTTAAACAAAACCTTTGGCTCCAATTCCCTGTAAAAAATGGAGAGTCTTCCCACTAAACCCCAAAGTGCTATCACCGTAATCCACTGACCCCTTATGAGTTAGGTCTTCGAGCGAGCTCAACAGAGCGAGCTTTTTTTTTCTTTTTTTAAAAGGACCGCCGTCATTACCTCCCCTTCCTCCTCTCGCCGCCCATGTGCTTCCTCCTCTTCCCTTGCTCCTCCTCCTCAACCTCCTCCTCCAACATCCTTCACCTCCTCTCTCCATCTACTCCTATAACTGCCTTCCCTTCCTCCATCTTGTCCTCCAGCAACCCGCCTCCCTTCCACAAGGTCCTCCACTCCCTTCTTCCTCTCTCTTTTCATATCACTCTATACTCATATCCCCCCCCCCCCCTCTCTCTCTCTCTCTCTCTCTCTGTCTCTCCGCCCCCACATCCCATCACCCTTTGGGTGTGTGTGTGTCCACCCCTTGTGACACTCTTTGGGTGTGTGTGTGTGTGTGTGTGTGTCCACCCCCTGTGTCACCTCTCTCCCCCTGTATTCCCCCCCTCTCTCTCCCTGCCCGCCGCCACCTCTTCCCCCCCCCCGCCCCCACCTCTCTCTCTCTCTCTCTCTCTCTCTCTCTCTCTCTCTCTCTCTCTCTCTCTCTCTCTCTCCCCCTTTGACATGGATAGATTACCCCCTTTCCAATTATACACTAGACGCAGGCTCCTTGTCTCTCACACAAACCGAGATCACGCAGCTCATTAGACACGACTTGATTCAGTTAGACACTAGGAGGATATGGATACAACCTCTGTGTGTGCTTAGCATGAAGAGGCTTTCTACAGAGAGCATCTCCTTGAGCTTACAGAGGATGGTTTTGTGATCATACCTGCCTACCTGAACACTCATCTATCCTATGGATTATGATGTGTTATTCAAAAGATGCGCACATCATCACATCATTTAGAGATTGCGGCTAGAAGATTTAGAGAGTACCATCAGAGGTTAGGGTTGAGAGAGATCGAGATGTGGCAGAGAGAGAGAGGGGGGGAGGGGGGGGTGGGAGGAAGATATGGCGGGAGCGAAACAAGGAGAGAGAGAGAGAGAGAGAGAGAGAGAGAGAGAGGGAGAGAGAGAGAGAGGGGGAGCGCCTACATGAACACTCATCTATCCCATGGAGTATGATGTGTTATTGGACAGATGCACGCATCATCACTGGCAGATTTAGAGGAGTACCAACAGAGGCTAGGGTTGAGAGAGAGTGAGGTGTGCCAAAAGGGGGGGGGGGGGGGAGAGAGAGAGAGAGAGAGAGAGAGAGAGAGAGATGGGGGGGGGGCGGTTGAAATTGTGAGAGGGAGAGAGGGGAGGGGAGAGAATGCCTTTTTTTTTTCTTTAAAAGAGGGAAAGAGTGAGGGGGAAGGGAGTGCTTTAGGAAAAAAAGAAAAATAAAAACAAGCCCAGTGCTTTAGGAAAAAAAGGAAAAAAAAAACAAGCCCAAGCAATAGCTATTGCTTGGACTTGTTTTTTCTTTTCTTTTTTTTCCTAAAGCACCCCCTTCCTCCCACTCTTTCCCTCTTTAAAAAAGAGAAGAAGAAGGTATCCCCTCCCTCCCCTCTCACAATTTCTACCCCGTTTTCCCCCATCCCCTTCTCCCTCTCTCCCTCTCTCTCTCTCTCTCTCAACCCTAGCCTCTGATGGTACTCCTCTAAATTTGCCAGCCTCAATCTCTAAGTGATGTGATGATGTGTACATCTGTCGAGTAACATATCGTAATCCATGGGATAGATGAGTGTTCAATTAGGCGAATTTGGTCACAAAACCATCCTCTGCAAGCTCAAGCATATTCTCTATGTAGAAAGCCCTCTTTGTGCCATGCACAACCATAGGATGTATCCATGTCCTCCCAGTGTCTAACTGAATCAAGTCCTCTCTGATAAGCTGAGTGATCTCGGTCTGTGTGAGAGATAAGGAGGGTCTGTCCAGCCACATGGAAAGGGGGTAATCTATGCATGTCAAAGAGAGAGAGAGAGAGAGAGAGAGAGAGAGAGAGAGAGAGAGAAGGAAAAGAGAGAGAGAGAGAGAGGGAAGATATGGAGGGAGGAAAAGAAGTAGAAGAACAAGAAGAGGATTTAAACATCGTAGGAAACTATCCCAAGAGACCTCAATGACGGGAGTTGAACTCAAGATTTTTTATTCAAGAGGGAAATGGCATAACCAATCTACCACACTTGGCTAATAGAAAGGTTATACCGTTTTCCTCTTTTTATCAATACACACCCACACACACACACCCAAGAACAAGAGGATTTTAACATCGTACGGAACTATCCCAAGAGACCTCAAAGATACGAGAGTTAAACTCAAGACCTATTATTCAAGAGGGAAATGGGATAACCAATCTACCACACTTGGATGATAGAAAGGTTATACCATTTTCCTCTTTCTATTAACACGCGTGCGCACACACAAACACACACACACACACACGAGAGAGAGAGAGAGAGAGAGAGAGAGAGAGAGAGAGAGAGAGAGAGAGAAGGGGAGGGTATGGGGAGATAAAGATGAGGGATGGAGAGAGAGAAGCGAGAGGGGAGGGGCAGATGAGAGAGAGAGAGAGAGAGAGAGAGAGAGAGAGAGAAGAGGGGGCAGTAGAGGGGATGGGTTAGAGGGATCATAAGAGGAGAGAGGGGGAGGGGGGAGAGAGAGAAGGGAAGGGGCCAACTGAGAGAAAGAGAGAGAGAGAGAGAGAGAGAGAGAGAGAGAGAGACGAGAAAGGGGAGGGGTTGATAGAGGAGGGGGGAGGGGAGAGAGGGGGGAGGAGGGGGGGGGGGGGGGGGAGAGGGTAGGGGTTGACACACATACAGACACATAGAAGGAGGAGGAGATTCTTGGCTACTCCACTAGAGGGAGGGGCGAAAATGGGCTATGGATGTAGGATTAGGGATGGCACATATGGTGGTAGTAAGTTAGCACCACTAACCACCAGTGGTGGGCTAAGTTGGTGGTGGCAATGGGTGCTAAGAGGCGGCAATGGGAGGTAGTGGTGGTGGGATGAAAAAAAAAAGCTCGCTCCAAAGCTTGCTCCGTTGAGCTCGCTCCATAACCGTCCCCCTTATTTGCTATTGCCTACTTTCTACGACAAGAAGCGTCAAGATGGTGCTCCTGAATTAGCCAACAAACTGCTTTTTTCACCTCCTCCCAAAAGAGAGTGATTTTCTTTGCAGATTTTATGCCCTTCACATTCCAAGATTGAATATGTGGGTCGCCCATTATGGGGAGAGTGGGACAAACTCCTCCATGTCTAGAGAACCACACCTTGCCGCCTCTCTTTCACTATCCTCCTCCACCATAGTGAGGCCACAATTAGCGAAGAAGAGGACATCTTCGAGGTAAGGAATCCCTTTGGATCCCTGTCCATAAGCACCTCAAAGACGTTATCTAAATTGATGGGGGATTCTTAAGGGTTCTCCTTGCCATAGAAGTTTCTCCAGGCCAATCTTTTTACTCTCTTGCACTTGATCACAGAGATTTGCTGCCAACCCTCGTTCATCGGCCTAGGGGCCGTGGGCAAGACAATTTTTTGACAAGGCTTCATGGGAGGTTTGAACAGGGAATGAGGCAAATTGCAAATTTGGTGTGGCTTGGCTGTTGTTACCATTTGGGAATGTTGAAGCTACAAAGAAGTGAGAAGGTATTGCAAACAGTGGTCCACAAGACTTGGAAAATAGCTGGGGCATTTCTCTACTCATGGATATTTCTGAATGCTCTAATATCTATAGGAAAACCTAGTCCCTTTTCTTGAATATAAGGGTTAGCTCCTTTTATGTGGGAGACATCTTGGGTCCTTCCCCACATGCTTGGGAGTTTCTAAATGCTCTAGAAGCTATAGAAAAACCTTATTAGTTTCCTCAAATATAAAAGGTCACCTCCTTTTATGTGCATACTAATTGTGAACAATTTTCCACTTATCCATATGACTATGGAGAAAATCCTAAACTTATTGAATTTCTTTGAGGTCAACCCCACACTGATAGGTGACATAGGTTAGAACCAAATGTAGATGGGATGAATTTTATTCTTACATGCTTACAACTATTGAAAATGAGCTCTTTTTTTCTCCATACTCACAATTGTAAGTGGAGAAATGCTATATTAACTAGAAAAGAACACAAACGCCCTCAAGCACAACATGTGCCTTGAGGTGGCAGCGATTTCATAAGTGGATGGAACACAACCTCAACCAAAACTAGACTAGGGGTGCTACAGGGAACCTCTCAAGCAATTCAGCCACCTTAGTGTACAAAGCCATTCCTTATCATTACTCATTGACACTCTTTAGTTCCCACCCCTTGAATAAGCTCGGAGCTTAGATGTACAATATCATTAAATTGAGCCACAACCAATTTGGCCTCAAAGATTCCTAGAATTCCAAACCTGATTAAGGTAGCAAAATGTGGTGATTGGGATGCACACCAGCTCCACTTGGCTCTAGAAAAAGCACCTTCCTAGGATTAGGTCATCTATAAAGAAAGACATTAGGGAAAATTTATACTCACAAAGGGGTCTTATAAGGAGTTTGACTTCCTCTCTCATGTCCAAAACGGGCGTGCGGTAAAATTTTTGTAAATCAACTCTAAACTTGGCGGAGATTTGGAAGTTAGACTTTACTCTTCAAGCTTTTTCTATTGATATATAGCACGCCACGAGATTCCTCATATTTTGAAAGATTCTATTGGCGTGCTATATATCAATAGAAAGAGCTTGAAGAGTAGGTTCTAATTGTCAAATCTTCGCCAAGTTTAGAGTTGATTTGTAAAAATTTTACTGCACGTCCGTTTTTAACATGAGAGAGGAAGTCAAACTTCTTATAAGGCCCCTTTGTGAGTCCAAATTTTCCCTAATGAACCTTCTATGTTTTTCCTATACACTTGAAAACTTTAGCGGCCAACCTTCGCGATACAGGACACTTGCTAAACAGATGAATGGGGTCCTCTGAAGCTGACCTACAACCAAAGCACATGTCAGTGCCTATCCCTAGAGCTTAGAACTATTGTAAATGAACTCTTATAAGAGCAAATACTCTTTCCAATTTGTCCACTTCTTGGTTGTATGTGAGAATCAGGGAAGAGATGAGTACACCTTGCTTGAAGCCCTCCTAAGTTGCATTAGTTGTAATTTTATGAATTGTTTATTTGAAAACTCACAAGTATAATACAAGAGTTTTCAATAAAAGGATATACAATATTGTGACAAGTCATTTCTGTTGACTTGATAAGCCTTCAATAATTTTGCTTGAACACAATATATTTGATTAGATTGTATAACATACATGTATATACCATATGATTGGATTATATACAATCAAATAAATCTGTGTATATAATGCCGCATGTGCACTCTCACTGACAACTCTCCTCTTTGCTTCCTTAGAGATTTAAAACGATAAAGAAAATGCAATACACTAAATTCTTATTTTCATAAAAAAGTTTGGAGTAAGTTTGAATGCTTAGTTAATTTTTCTTTATGGAGTCAAATTAATTTTTCATATCCAATTAAAAATTAATTGTAATTTTCATACGATACTAGGAAATTGAAGTCTGCTATTATTTCTTATATCTATGTATGGTGGTGGATGGTCACAAATTTGGGCTGAGTGACGTGCTTGAGGGAGTCACTATAATAAAGAAAATGCCTATCATATGGGTTCAACAACAAGAATTACTTATTTTCTATATTTTTACAAGTTTTAACATATTAAAGGATGTTGAAAAAAATTCACAGATTGAATAGGAAAAGGGTCCCTTTTATTGGTGAGAAATTCAAAGCTAAGGGGTTTTATAAATAGTCCTTGAATGCACACATATATAAGTTTTACATATAGTGAACCCCCCCTCCCCCCCCCCCCAAAAAAAAAAGGGTGACATGGAAGTATGTGATATTGCAAGTGCATGTTTAATACTTTGTAGAGAAAAAACTTAGCAATTTTTAGGTGGACATGTTTTTACTATCATGCATGGGTGATATAGGTGTCCATACTATGATTGATTTTGTGTTATAGATTAGTAGTAGACTCCTAGTAGATACACTTTAGAGAAAAACTTCCTTGATATAGTGGAAACACTATCATTTATGAATGACAACGATAACCACGGTAGTGTCTGTCAAGGATTTCAGTGTAGCTAGGAGATCTTTGATTTAGTCTAGATTTTAAGTGAGTTTTGAATACTTACTTGTATGAGATGCCATAAAATTTAGCTTAAGTAGACTTTTATTTGCAAAAGGAGCTAGTGATTCAAGATAAGTTTGTTGTTTAGCTAAAATAGAGACATTGTTTAAAGTGATAAATGGACACATTGGTTTAATGAAAATGGTTGTTATATTTTGATAATCCAAAAATAGTTCTAGTCAAATGTTGAATTGGCATCTAATTTCTTTTGCACCGTGCACTCACTCCTAGCTCTTACACCATTCCCTACATGTGAGTAGCCCTCCAGAAAAATAAGCAAAAAATCACCCCTCTTCTAATAAATCCCAATTTATGCCTGCTAGACTTGCCTTCCACTTTCACTTCAACTCATTTCTTTCAAAGGGAATCTCCTAAAAATTCCCATTAAAAAGAAATGGGCTCACACATAATGTAGTCACATTCTTATTTGTTGAGCTCTTATTGCACTTAGTTTGAGGGTGGTGGAGTATTTCTTATCAAATGTTTTGTTATTATTAGATTATTTTTAAATGGTGCAAAGAGTAGAGTGGTAGCTTGTGCAGGGAGTTGAACGAGAAAACTTGTGGTGGACCAGATCACTAAGTAGGTCTGAATTGTGCTTTGTGGGTAAAGCATAGGGAGGAAAGAGGAATTCTAGTAGTGCCATACAATCAAGATAACCAGCAAGCTAATCCACAACAATAGCAACAAAATCAGCCACAAGTTCAATAAAATGTGATAATAAGTGATATAACTAACCAACAAGAACCAAAAGAGGTTAATGAAGACAATCAAGAGCATCTTATCAAGGAGCAATGTGATGAGTGGGCATGTGATTGTAATTAACGTTTGGAAATTCAAGATGTTGATGTAATGGTTGTTACTAGGTCTAAAGCTAAAGGACCATTAATTTGGAAAGAGAAAAAAGGAATCAAAGCTCAATTTCAAAAGTAGGTTCAGAAGGAGCAAAAAAATCAGATTCTGGATGACATAACTTTAGACATTCAGGTTGACGAGTTGAAGCAATAGTATGAAAGACTTCCAATGAGAAGGGATGATAAGGACTAGTTTCAGGTACTATTACAGTTGTCCTTAGATCAATTTTTATGCATGGTTGCAGCTTTCAAAGAGATGTCTTTAAATAGATTGTTACCAAAATAATATCCAATTCAAGCAAACCAAACAATTGAACTAGCAATGCACAACATTGATCCAGCAAATGTGGATTTTGTAATTCGTGTTATAAAGGTGGTTTTTCAAAGTAGCATGTTTGAGGAAGTATTGTTGGATGGAGGATCTAAAGTCAACATTTTAGCTAAGTCAATATATCACAAAATGAAATTGGGTAAATTAGAACCAACACCATTTCACATGAAGATGGCAGATCAAAGAAGGGTTCCACCTTCAAAAATTCTGAGGTAGCAGTCCATTCAGATTGCAAGTTTAAACTTTCTGGTGAACTTTGTCATTCTGAAAATGGAGCAAGGTGATGCTTCTTATGAGATGTTACTAGGGATGCCTTGGTTCATATTGGCTAAAGTCAAGCAGGATTGGGGTTAGGATAAGGTTGTCTTGGAGAAAGGTAAACATGTAATTATAATTCATATGTAGGTTAGGAGGAACATTCCTTTTAAGGAGAGATCATTGTTTGCTCAAACCATTAATCTGTTAGAGGAACTTGAGGATGATGATGAAGAAGAAATTTTGAAGGTTAATCCAACCATTGTACCTGTATTTGAAGGTTATATAGAAGGAATCTTGTAGAAGGAAGATGAGATAGAAGAGTTGGATTCATACCTAGTTCTTAAGCAGAAAATACAGGAATCAGAGTTAGTGTATATGATGGATTAGAATGTGGCCTCCAGCTCAAAGGAAGCTTTGTAGTAGTAGGAGGAAAAGGAGGCAAGAGATTTGGTTGAGAAGAGATACAACAAAAGGTTTGAAGGATCAAAGAGATTTAAGCAAGATGAGTTAAAGGAGCTCAATTTGGGCACTAAGAAAGGTCGAAAGATAGTGAAAGTAAGTATTCATGTGGATGGACAATGTTTGTAGGATGTGTTTCAGCTATTGATGGAATAAAATATTCTTTTGCATGGGACTATTTGATATTAAGGAATAGATCTTGCTCGAAATCAGCACTATATCAACCTCAAAGAGGATGCAGTTCCGATTATGCAACAAAGGTACAAAATGAATCCAAATTTTGCACAACAGGTCAAGCAGGAAATTGATAAGTTGTTGGCTGTGGGTTTATTAAACCAATTCATGAGGTTACATGGCTATCACCCATCATTGTGATACCCAAAAAGAATGGAAAGATCAGAGTATCTAATGATTACAAAAAGTTGAATGCAGCCACTATCACTGATCCATTTTTATTGCCAATTTGTGATGCAATATTGGATGTCGTAGCAGGAAAAGAGATGTACAGCCTTTTGGATGGTTTTTTAGGTTACAATTAGGTCAAGGTTGTTGAGGAGGATTAACACAAAATAGATTTTATCACAGAGTGGGGATCTTTTGCTTCTATAATCATGAATTTTGGACTCAAGAATGGACCACCATCATTCAATTTCACAGCCTATAAAATATTTGAACCTTATTTTCAAGATTTTATGAGAGTTTTTGCAGATTATTTTTCAGTCTTTGGAAAGAAGGATCATACAATATTAGATTACTTGAGCAAACTTGAAGAATGCAATATATGAGTCATGGTACGACCAGATGCTGATATTCTTCATAGGTGGAACTATGTGAATAGGTTTTACAGGTGATCAAAGAAGGGGATTTATTAAGTGATTAGAAGATGTGTTCCAGATTTTGAACAGAAAGCTTTATTGAAAAAAGCTCATTCAATAGCAGCAGGTGGACACTTTTCAAGTGATATATCATGTAAAAAGATCTAACAATCTTGGTTGTGGTGGCCCATAGTGTTGAAAGATGCTTATGATCATGCAAAAAGTTGTGTTATGTTCCAAAAACCTGGTCAACTTGATTCTAGGGATAGGATGTTTGATCATCCTATATTGCCTTTGGAACCCTGTCAGAAGTTGGGATTGGACTTTGTGGGACATATAAAGCCCACTACAATCAAAGGATGTAAATACATTCTGGTGGCAACAGACTATTGTACCAAATGGATGGAGGCTATAGCTCTCAAAGATAACAAAGCTTAGAGTGTGGCTAGGTTTCTTTTTCATAATATCATGACTAGGCTTGGTTGCCCTGTGGAGCTGGTAAGTGATAAAGGAAGCCATTTTCTAACGAGGTGATTTTTGAATTGAAAAAACTCACATGATCATGCATAATAAATCTTCAACTTATCATCCTCAGGATAATGGACAAGCTGAGAGTACAAATAAGACTTTGGTCAGAATCTTGAAGAAGATTGTTTAGGATAATCAAAAGGACTGGGATCAGAACTTGGATTTTTCATTGTGGTCTTTTAGAACAGCTTTCAAGCTGACAACGTGAATGACTCCATTCAAATTGGTGTATGGTCTTGAAGCTATAGTTCCCATGGAATTTGTGGTGCCAAGACTTAGAGTGAGTGCAAAAAAATGAGTCCCAAATTACCAGTCAAATACAAGAGCAAATATCTGATGAAGCTAGAAGAGGACAAGTTGGTCTATTCCTACATCACTGAGGTGATCCAGAGCATAAGGAAATCTTGGGTCAGTATAAAGGTTAATTTTAAGGTCTTTGAGGCTTGAGATTGGGTAATGCTCTAGAATTCTAGGTTAGGGCCACATCCAAGTAAACTAACTCTGAGATATAAAGGTCCATATCAGATTGTTTAAGATTTGGGTCAGGGTACATTTATTGTAGCTGATGTTTTTGGTACCAGGGTTGAGAAGAATGTTAATGGGTTTAGGTTGAAATTTTTTGAGGGTAAACCCCCTCATTTAGACTGGCCAACAATAGGTTTGGTGGAGCCACCAAATATTGCAAAAAGTAGGAAAGTTGGATTCTGTTGTCAACACCATGGAAATAACCAAGAGGAAAGGAGCAAGAGTGTTACTCCCTATGAACTAGTACCAGGAGGAAGGTGTAGCAGTGAATATTAGGATTAGTTTCAGAGGGTACTGAGTTCATTAGATAATTCAAGGCAGCAAGTTTTTGAGTGGCTAGAAAATCAGGGTCGAGACTGCTCAATTGGATTAGATCGGATCGAAGTCTACTCGGTCAGATATTTTAAGGGGGAAACTTTTCACATTCACCTTTTCTTTAAGCGTTGACATCCCACTAAGCTTAATTAATGATGTAAGCGCGGCTTGTTTTAAGTGAATCCCATTGATTTTGTAGTGGCCTTGTGCAAATCGAAGAAGAGTCACTTCGTTACGTACATGCACTAATGTTCTCCTCTAAGGACTTTAAGTATATAGAGACCATGAAAAAGGAGCAGGACATGGCTAACTCAAAGCAGGCGAGCACCATGCAATCAAGTGTGGGGAGGAGGAGGCCCCACAAAAACCCTAATTGCATAGACACGGTGTGGTGATTGTATATGATAGCTACCCTGAGTATGACTTGGAGGATGCGTCTATTGAGGAGGATGAATCACCCACACCTCCTACAAAGGCTAAGATACAACAGCCCCTGATGTCTTCCTTTGTAAATTCAAAGTGAAAATTGATTGTAGGACTGAAGCAAATTTAGGTTGGCTCAAGAAAATAGGTATTTTGTCCTTTCCTTTGCTGCTTTGGGCTGATTGGAGGAATAACTATTATGTTAAGTCTCATTTGGAAAGTTTGAGAAAGAATAAAGGTATGCTTTCAGAGCATGTTTCATTGAGCCCTGAAGTAGTTGCAAAGGTTTTATGACTACCTTTGACTGTTGTGACAATTATCCCAAAGTGTTCTAAGTTTTTATTAAAGAAAGAATTTGGTGTCAGGTAAGGTGGTAGATAGTACTACATGCTTAAGGATGTAAGTTATTCTAGAAGGGAGTTTTCAAAGTGTTATCTCAAATGGTTATGTTTTTTGGTTAAATTTGATTATATGTCCAAGGAAAACTTTGCGCCTTTGTGTTTTGCTAAGCAAGGGGCTCTTTCAGCTAGGCAAACAGGCTTTGTGATCAGATTTTTGTAGAGGTGTATCTGTCGGATAAGAGGAAGGCTCAGACTAACAACAGGCTGAGTGCTTACTTAGCAACTCTTTTCAGTTATGCTCAAAAAATGACAGCTTGGCAGAGTGATGTTGAAGATCAAGTAAAGCCAAGTTCTTCAATTAAACCACTTGTGGAGAAGGCTACAAATTTTTCAAGCCAAAAGATTGAAGTACCAACAGGTCTTCAATGTGATAAGGAAAAAATGAATTCCTACAAAAGCTTGGTACAGGTAGGATATATAGAGGAAGAAGCTCTTAGGTGTGTTGGGACATTGTTGTTCCAAATCCTGACAAGGTGAGTCAAACACCAACCAAGTTGGGCAAAGCATTTACTCTTCCAAGAAGAGGAAGATTGATTCAAATATAATGAATGTAGCCAAACATTTGGATTTGGGACAGCCTTCAAAGCAAGGGAAGGTTATGGTGGCATGGAAGTGAAGATGTTGATGGTTGTGCAGGAATTTATTGGGCAACAAAACAAATTTTGACGGAGAATCAGATGCAACATGTGGCAAACTCTACTGTGTCAAAGGTGATGCTACATGAGCAAACTGGACTACTTACCAACATGAAGTTGGACATGGGAGTGATGGAAAAACAATATAAGCAGGAAATTTAGAATATTTTGACTCAGCATACAACACAGGTCACAAAGGTCAAGATGTCATAGACTTGTTTAAAGAGTGGATTGAAGCTCTAAAGATGAAAGTAAATTTTGATATAGAGTAGTTGGGCAACAAAAACATTGACTTACAAGTGCAGAATGGGATATTGAATCAGATGCTTCAACCATTGATGGAGCTTGAAAGCCAAGATTTAGGTTGCAGATGTGCATGGATTGATGTCTAAAGGTGACGGCCATTGTTAAACAACAGATGGTGGAAAGCATGTAGGAGGTTTGGAAAGGTACCAAGGAGAGGTTGATTGTTGTGGTCAAACATCCATATGAGGCTATAAACACAGGTTTTATCAACATGTATGAAGCAAACTTTCTAGAGGAGTTTGATCAGTTAAATAAGGAAAGGGAGTTCTGGATGAAGGTCCAAGAGTATAGAGCTAAAGATTTGGGGAAGTAGGTTTATGATCAAAAGAAACATGAAGCTAAGAAGTTCAAGAAGGTTTTAGAGCTAGGAGAAGGATCTGCAGCACCTGTGGTCAATCAGACGGAGCTAGAAACCACAAAGGATCAAAGTGGAGAAGTTGTTGTGGAGGTATCTAAGAAGATGGTTGCTGAGTTTGAAATATCAGTGACTAATCTTGATAGTGTTGCATAGAGATGCAAGCAGAGCCTGTGAATGGTGAAGCAAAGGCTGATTAGAGTTAAACATGTATTCCAATCATAGGATTATTTTTTGGGTTTCTGTCTATACGTTTTTATCATGGGATATGTGTGTTCGGGTTGGATTTCTTCAAAATCCACCATCGAGACATGCCATGTGCTAATTGGGCATTATCTGCAAAGTCAAAATTACTGTGCTGGAGTTGATGAATTGGATATGGTAAGTTGGAAGTGCTTAGTCTAATGTTTTGCCAAGAACTTATTTTGAGTAGTTACAATTGTCTCGTGTTAGTTACTTCATGGGATTAGATTGTGCCTTGCGGGGGGCATTATTGTGAGTCATGTAGTCGTATTCTGAGATGATGTAACGTCTTCATGAAATAAAATATCTGTTAGGTTTTCTACTATGACTCAATTACTTTGTGCTGTGTTATATTCACTCTGAATTTGTTTGTGTGTAATCTCTTGCTATGAGTGAGGTGTTCTCTATGTATTAGATGTTGCACAAGGTTATCTAGAGTGAGTTCTTTATGTGATGAAGGACCACAACATGTGTGGAGGTAATTGCAAACACTCAACAACATGAGTGACAGGGACCCTCATAACCCTTGCTCCACTTTGGCTACATCAAACTCCATGAGTTCCTAGACCATGTTGTACATCTTGTGACTAATAACATCTGCCAAAAAAGAACAATTGCCACATTGGACGCCTATGATCATCACAATAGAGGTAATCACTAAAGAGTATAAAATACCCAAAGTGGAACCTTGTATTCCATGATAAAGAAAATGATCAGATATGCTAATCTCTTAGATTTCCCCAAAACTACTTCCATGTAGTATGTCTGACCATGTCAATTGTATTAAAACCATTTGGGCAAGAATGTCACACCACTAGAAAAGAACATGTGTTTTCTTTGGTCCAAAATCCTTGGTATTTCCTTGGTAACTCGAACCCCTCGGAAGTTGCCCATGTTGTACACAATTTGTGCCAATGAATTACCATGCTACCTCAAACAAGCTATTTGCAAGCATTAGGGTCAGTACACCTAGGGTGTAAAGATGTATCCGAGTCAGTAGAATTCAAGATACTCACAATTGTTGGCAGACTTAAAAAACATGACTTGCTCATGGACATAACAAGATAAAGGAATGAAAGCATTGAAGAGTAGACACCCCATTTAGATATCTCAACTACAGCATTGAAAACTGAATGATATAACTAGGAAAAGTAAAATATACTTAGCGCTATGGAAGAACTCCCATAAACTTACCGCAATGGAAAGGCTCTTGGGAACAAAGAGGTAAAGGTGCCTTGAAATCCTTGCTTCTATTCATCCTCCCTTTTCCATTACCTGTACAAAAGTATAGGTTTTAAAAAATGACAGATTACTTAGATTATCTTGTAATCTTTGTAGACAAGCTAAGACTCTATAGCTTGTAGATGAGAATCCTTGTCTCTATAGCTAAGACTTGGTGTGTACTTCCAACTGCTTATCAAATCTAGCAATATTGGTTTGAAAAGTCAACAAGTGACTTTGGTTTGTGAAATGTATTCTTACCTATAAATTGGCTTATAACCTTTGAATGTGATGTACCTTGAGCCCAGTCTATGGACCAATACAAGATTATTGGCCTCGTATATGCCAATACGTTTGGGATAATTGATCACATGCATGTGTCCTCTTAATTTGTCTGCTAACAGCATATCAAAAACTTTGGAAGCAATGAGGCCAAAAACATAAAAGTTTAATAACTTAGTAAGTGTCTCCACTTGAGTGGCTAGTAATTGTACGTATACTACCAACTTACAAGAACAATCTTCAAAAATTCTAAAAATCACGTTGTGTAATATATTCCCTTGGCTTCAAATAAATTAATGTCATCCTTGAGAATATCCAACACAATTTGGGGAGGAGGAGTGGATGTATGTGAGGAAAGCTCAAAATAAAACAATTGATTTTTAGCAAGATCCATGTCCAACGAGCTAAAGACAGGATCCATGGAGTAGTGTGTGCTTGGCTAAAAATAAAATAATAAATACCTTAGCCAAAAACAATCATGGACAAAATCTACCTTGCAAAGTCCTTTCCAAACTAGTAGAATGATTTTCAGTAATCAATCTCGCCAACTAGACGTCAAGAAATACAGGCTTTGACTCTAGCACCTTATTGGATAGCAAGTAGAAGTTGTCAGATAGCTTGAAGAGCTTCAAATTCATGAATTTGGAAGTCCCGTTAAGATCAATGTACTTTGATGATAGCAATTACAAATGCCCCAAAAAATTCACTTTCTACCAAAAAGTCTATATAGCTTGCCGAAATCACCTTTGATGTTGATTACAGCTTCCTAAGCCACCAACGAGCACTTCTTTGTAGTATAGCAGAAGAAGATTCACCCAAAGCTATGGAAGAATTTTGAGGTAAAGGAGATCCTTCATTGTAACAATTTCCAAGGATTGAGAATCCTTTTGAAACATTCCAAAATAACCCAAATAAATAACCAATTATGCAATAAGGTATGCAGCAAATCTCTGCTTATCAATATCAAAAATCACTACACCAAAACTTTCAAAGGGCTTTTGAAACCTCAAAATTCTCTTTGCAAAATTGTGTATGGGGGTGTTCCCAAGGTGGGCATGTAACCTACCTTGGGGTTTAGGGTTGTATAAGTGGCCTTTATCCCAAAATGGCCACCCTCACATGTGAACCAAAGCTCCAAAAAAATGAGCCATGGCATCGTTCTGCAGGTGCAATAGGGGTTATGTGTGTGTGTGTGTGTGTGTGTGTGTGTGTGTGTGTGTGTGTGAGAGAGAGAGAGAGAGAGAGAGAGAGAGAGAGAGAGAGAGAGAGAGAGAGAGAGAGAGAGAGAGAGTTATGATTTTCTTGTTTGCAGCTACCGCAAAAACAGGACTTGTTCACGACACCTGTGCACACCCAATGAGCTTGGCTTCATGCCATTTCACGCAAGTCCATGGTAGAGTTTGTGTGTTTGTAAGTGAGCGTGCCTACACTCCTTCTCGATGAATCTCCTTCTCCTCTATGGTTTGCATGAACATGCAAGCCAAAAGAGACCACGCCTTCCCTTTTTCAGAAAAAAGTTCAGACACCAATCTAAGGCATATGGCTATGATTCCATACTCTCCTCTGAGCGTGATGCCTCTTTATAGGCAATAATTGAGCTTGGTTTTATACTGAACTAACCCTTGGCCTTGTATCAATACCCTAATCAAATAACCCACAAAGGGGAATAATCCCAAATATTTGTAGAAATCTTTGAGCTTCTCAAGAGGCAAAGCCTTTCTGAAAATATTAGTACGATTTTTTTTCATAGGTATATAAGCCAGGTTGATTTCTTCTTTAGATAGTCTCTCCCTGACATAGTGATAATGTACCTTATGTGATTTGCACAAGCGTGGAACACTATGTTGCTCACTATTGCCAAAGCACTCTGACTACTTGTAAAGAATTTGTGGTAGACTATTGTTCAATACCCAAGTTATTCAAAGTCTACTATGGCAAAAGTGTGTGATATTCAATTCCACAGGAATTGACTATCACTTTTTCAAGCAGCCCTAATGGTCTCTCAATGTGTCCGTCAGCCAATTGCAATTTCATTCACGTTTGTCTAATGACTGGCTATCCCCAAGATTCCCATACTGGTTTAGTGGCTATGGCTATGCCAGCTCCACTATTGAGTATCGCCATGGTTTAAATGTCATTATATTTCAGTGGGAGGGTGGTGTTTTCTTCTTCCCCTTCGTATATTCTCTGACTTTGTTCATGGGAACAGATTGAATCTCTTTGTTGTCCATTTCGTTCTTCAGTGTTCCCAAATTTTTCGAGATTAATCCCGTTATCCCCACATTCTCTAGGTTTTTTTGTAAATCATTCCATAAGCATGGTACGAGTTTTAACAGTTCTCCCAAGGTAAGAGGGCATTGGATGTGTGTAGACATGATTGAATGAATGTTGTCTACTTCTACGGTCTGTTTAGCTCTTTTTACTTGAGTGGTCTTATACATGATGGATTCATCTTCGTTATCTCCCAACTAAGAGGGTAATGTTTTCAAGGTCAATAGTTTTGACAGTCCTGAAGCTTCAGATCTGCAATCCCCGTACAAGGATTGTGCATCCATGTTCATATCAGAAGGTAGGTTATCCAACCGGACTTCCTCTATAGGAGCTGAATTTAGAGTTAGGCTCCCATCATTGATTTCTCTCACTTTTTCCCATAAGTGTCCTGGCCAGTCTTTGTAAAGAATGAGGATGCAAGAGAGCTACACAAGACAAGCACAAAGCACACAGAGATGGAAAGCTTCTTCTTCTTCTTCACAGAAAAGAGAGTACAAAATGACTAAGTGCTAAAGCTGAAAAGTAGCACATATGTACATGCGGTCACTAAGTGTGAACTCGCTAGAAGCGTACTAGGCTAGCACTATAAGTGTAGTCCAGCTGTAGAATCACTGGCAGAGATCCTCCGTGTCGGTCACCTAACGCGCCAGTGAGTAAATGCCGTAAGCAGCCAAGACCCGTAGTGGATGCCAGCTCAAGGTGTAGAGCTCGACATCTCAACACTCCCCCTCGAGCTCTGCATGTCGCAGAGTCCAAGTATAGTCCGGAAACGTCGAAGCTTCTCAGCTCCGAGGGCCTTGGTAAAGATATCCGCTATCTGCTCCTCTGTGCTGACGTAGACCAAGTCGATGTCGCCCGCCAACACTCGCTCTCGAACGTAGTGGTAATGGACCTCTATGTGTTTGGTCCTGGCATGGAACACTGGGTTCCTAGCCAACTGCATGCTACTGAGGTTGTCACAATGGATGAAAATCTGCTGGTCCACCTGCACTCCCAAGTCCTCAAGTAATGTGCGTAGCCAAGCTACCTCGCACGCCGCAACTGCTGCACCTCTGTACTCGGCCTCTGTGCTCGATAAAGCAACCGTAGGCTGCTTTTTGCTGCTCCAAGTAACAGCAGCACTCCCAAAAGAGAACATGAAGCCACTCGTAGATCTCCTATCAACAATGCTACCTGCCCAATCTACATCTGTATACCCATACAATGCTAATGGTGCATCTACTGCATAGAACAATGCGTAGTCAAGAGTACCTTGCACATACCTAAGTGTGCGTCGTACTCCATCCAAATGTGGCTTCCTCGGAAGTTGCATGAACTGACTCTCCAAGCCTACTGTGTAGCTCAAGTCTGGCCTTGTGATAGTCAAGTAGATTAGACTACCCACCATCTTCCTGTACATATTGACATCCTCAACAACATCACCCTTCTCTGCACTCAGCTTTGCATTCACATCCAAGGGAATGGAAATCGGCTTACAATCAGCCATACCATACTTTGACAACATGTCCAAAGCATATTGTCTCTGTGACAGCCATACACCCTCTGGAGTCCTGATCACCTCAATGCCAAGAAAGTAGCGCAACTCGCCCAAATCTTTCATTTCAAACTCCTGTTTGAGAAGACCCTTCACATGGTCAATCTCCATAGCATTGCCACCAACAATAATAAGTTCATCTACATATATGGTAATGACCACAATCCCCACATCACTCTCACGTACATAGAGTGAATGATCAGCATGAGCTCTCCTAAAACCAATACTGACAAGATACTTGGAAATCCTGTCATACCATGCTCTAGAGTCCTGCTTCAAACCATACAAAGCTTTGAGAAGTCTGCATACATAATCTGGGTAACCTGGATCGACATAACCAGGTGGCTGATCCATATACACTTCCTCTTGCAACTCACCATTCAAGAAGGCATTCTTTACATCCATTTGATGCATAATCCATCCTCTAGATGCAGCCACTGCTATGACAGCTCTCACTATCGTCATCTTTGCCACTGGAGCAAAGGTCTCCTCATAGTCTATGCCATACGTCTGTGCATAACCCTTTGCGACCAGCCTTGCCTTGTGACGCTCAATGTTACCATCAGCCTTATGCTTGGTTTTATACACCCATTTACAGCCAATAGCTTTCTTGCCACTTGGCAATGGCACCAACTCCCATGTGTCATTTGCTTCCAATGCAGCCATCTCTTCATTCATTGCATCATCCCAATGCACATTTCCAACTGCATCCTCAAAACATGTGGGCTCCACATCCTGTATCACCTTAGCCAAGTAGGCTTGGTGATGCGCTAGATACCCATCATAAGTCAATTTCTGAACTGGATTTCTGACTCTATTAGATCTGCGCGGTCCTGGGTCACTCCTTTGCCCTCTAGCATCTTCTTGTACTTTCCTTACACCAGGTGTCCTGACAGCCGGAATTCCAAATTCCTCATCAAGACTTTGTTCAGAACCATCCGAATCCATGTCTACATGTGAAAAACCTGATGATGCATCAACCATAAAGGGAGGTTCATCAACCTTTTCCTTTCCTTTTCGTGATACATTCCCTGTACCTGTTGGTGGAGTAACCTGCGTACGTAGTCTACCATTCCATGGTTTCTCAACAGAGCCATGAGAAGAGGACTCTTGTGGTCCACTCAAAACCTGTGACTGTGGCCTCACATTTTGTACAACCACATCATCTTTTACATCAGCCCCAATAGTGCCATGTGCATTACTGTACCAGCTGCTCATCTCATCAAAGACTACATCTCTGCTCACTCGTAATTCTCGTGTAGTAGGATTGTAGCACCTGTACCCCTTTTGTTCAAGGGAATATCCCACAAGAATACATTTCTCTGCTTTAGGATCCAATTTCCTACGCAACTCATCTGGTACATGCACGTAAGCTATGCAGCCAAACACTTTCAAGTGTGCCAAATCACGCTTTGTACCTGTAAACTTTTCCTCAGGTGTTACATCATGCACCGCAGCTGTAGGTGTCCTGTTCATAATGTACACAGCTGTATTTACAGCTTCAGCCCAAAAATGATGAGGCATGTTCTTCTCATTCATCAATGCACGTGCAACCTCTGCAATGTGCCTGTTTTTCCTTTCTGCGACCCCATTCTGCTGTGGAGTATATCTGCATGTAAACTGCCTGTGTATACCATGCATTCGCAGAAAATCTGAAAAATCATTGGAGAAGTACTCTCCCCCTCCATCTGACCTCAATGTCTTGATTTGCATATCTGTCTCCTTCTCAATCATGACTTTGAAGTCTTGAAAGTGACCAAACACTTCACTTTTGTTACGCATGAAGTAGACCCATACTTTCCTTGTATGGTCATCAATGAAAGAGACATAATACCTGCAACCATGTATACTTGCAGTATCGGTTGGACCCCAAACATCTGTGTGCACCACCTCAAGTGGCTTTTTACATACATTGCGCTCATGTGGAAATGAGCCCTTTGACTGTTTTCCAAACTGGCATGCTGCACACACTTTATGCATACCATCCACCTTGAATTTGGGCAAACCTTTTACAATCTGTTTTGATTGCATGCTGCGCAATCTCTGCTCATTGACATGGCCAATGCGTTTGTGCTAAATGTCAACATCAGCCACAACACCTGTGCCCTGTGCAAATAATACAGCTTTTACCTCAGGCATGTCTACATTCAGCGTAAACATTCTGCCCACACATTTGCCCTCTGTGATCAGCTTACAGCCATTCTAGAAATCTTCTACATAACAGCCATTTGGATTGAAGCGAACCTGCAAACCCTGCTCAACCATTTGTCCAACAGAAACAAGATTCTTTGTAATGTTTGGGACATGAAGTACATCTGCTAAGTACTTTGATTTCCCACTCTTCGTATTTAGAGGTATGTCCCCTACATGAGCAATGGGGTGAGCTGTGTCATCTCCTGTCTGCACATAGCCTGACACATCTGGTTTGCGCATATCTCTAAACCACTCTCCACGAGACGTCATGTGATTAGAGGCACCTGAATCCACATACCAAACATCATCTTGGGTGGAATTCTCTGCAGTCATTGTATTCATTACATGTTGTATAACAAACATGCGCTCGTTTTTGCTGTCATCTGCATCTCTGCTAGTAGATGCATAGTTGCCCCGTTCTCTCTTTCTACTTGCTTTTCCCTTTGGACAGTCACGTGACATGTGACCTCTTTCACCACAAGTCCAACATTCTCTACTATCTGGAGTATGTTGCTGCCTGCTTGATCCTGCACCACGACCTCTTTGACTCCCCCTGCCTTGAGACTGGTTTCCCCTGCCACCTGTATTGTTTTGATTTGATTGACCTTCCAGAAATTGGCCCCTGCAACCCCTTGGGCCTCGACCACGACCTCTACCTCTACCTCTGTTGGAGTTAGAATAGAAGGCATGTTCAGAATTATTTCTGCCATGAGAAGAAGATGTGTCAAGGTTCTTCTCCTCAAGAATAAGCATAGAAATCAAATCTTGGAACACGGGGATGTCGTCTCTTGTATTCATGGAAGACCTAAAATGTACATACTCATCTCCTAGACCATCCAAGCATGCACGGACAATGTCATCATCTTCCACTGAGACTTTAATAGATCCAAGAGCCTCAATGATACTCTTGATCTTCAAAGCATAATCATTGATGGAGAGGTTGTTCCTCTTAACCTGATTTAGCTCCGACTTTAGTTGAAGCTTCCTGGCCTTGGTGTTCACCTCGAACACTCTGCCTAAGTTTTTCCATGCAATGGCGGGGGTTTCAGCATCCTGTAGATAGCCCATCATGCCATCTGTGATGCTCATAGAAAGCCAATACATCACTTTGCTCTGGCCTTGTTGCCAGTCCCTCAAAGCTTTCCTTTGTTCTGCTGTAGCATTTGCCTCGGGAATCTCTGGTTCCTTTTCATTGTCTCCTTCTACATAGTCCCAATAACCTTTTCCTTTTAGGAAATTTGTTATTCTGAACTTCCATGCAGGGTAGTTATTTTTCTCAAGCTTCTCAGTAACAATCTGACTGAAACCGTCAGACATCTTGAAGCACCAAGACAAAATAGCTGCAATCTGCAAAAACCTGCAAATCTGCTAAACCTGCTATCGTGGTTCCTGTAACGCTTTCTACACTCAACGAGTGTCCACAATCAAGCGTACATACAACCACTGTACTTGTATAGTAAATCTCTGTATACTGCACTTTGGAGACCTGTTCAGAAACTTGTGCGAAAAACCCCTAAAAATTTGTTCGCTGCGCGAGGCGCCTTCGGCATCTTGTCGTGGATTGCGAACGAAGGGATTGTGATGCTCTTGCTCTCTTAGCCTCTCTTGCCTGCACCAGGCTCTGATACCATGTAAAGAATGAGGATGCAAGAGAGCTACACAAGACAAGCACAAAGCACACAGAGATGGAAAGCTTCTTCTTCTTCTTCACAGAAAAGAGAGTACAAAATGACTAAGTGCTAAAGCTGAAAAGTAGCACATATGTACATGCGGTCACTAAGTGTGAACTCGCTAGAAGCGTACTAGGCTGGCACTATAAGTGTAGTCCAGCTGTAGAATCACTGGTAGAGATCCTCCGTGTCGGTCACCTAACGCGCTAGTGAGTAAATGCCGTAAGCGGCCAAGACCCGTAGTGGATGCCAGCTCAAGGTGTAGAGCTCGACATCTCAACAGTCTTCCTCTACAAAAGGAATTCCATCTAAGGCATCTTTGCTGTCAGACACTATAAGCTCTGATTCTTTTGTTTCAAGGTGGGGTTCTGCCACCACAATGGATTTTTCTTTAGTGTCTCTTACCAAAAGCTCTTCAGGTTTTGCGATACTTTCAAGCTTGGGTTTTTGTTGTTCTGCCATTTCTTGCGTGATTCTTACCAAATTTTAATAAGCTTCCAGCTTATCTGCATCCATGTCTGGATAAGGATAGTTTTTTCATTTGTTTTCCATGTTTTGGCGTGCTTTAAGTCCTGCTTGGTACCAAGGCGGCATTAATAGGCTCAAAATTTTTATAAACCAAAATGGATATTCGAGATTTCACGGTTGTTTCCTTGAATTCACTTCCAGTTTTTTTCAACTTTTCTTGGAGTAGCTTCTCTGCTTTCTCCTCGATTTCTACTCGTTGTTTTTGTTTTCTCATCTCATATCTTTTGCTTTTGTTCCTTTTGATTCTTTGAGAGGACACTTTTGTATTTTCCGAATAATCAGAAGAGTTATGTTTCTTTTTCTTGGCCTGGGCTCTAGTGATTACCTTGATTAAAACAATCGATTCATTCTCTGATGAGCTACTAGGTATCACTTAGACTATGTTTACTACGGTTTTTACCCTTGTTCAAAGGATTTTCAGGACAATCTTCCAAAAACTGTCCTCCCTTTTGCAACATTGTATGCAATAGGCTTTAACTGGTTTGAGGTTTTTTCAGGCTCTGGACATTCATTTTTCCAATGATCATCAACACCACCGTTATGACAGTTTCCTGTTCTTGGCTTCATCAGGGGTCTTACCATGGGAATTCTGACACCTTGCTTAGCTACATAATACAGTGGTGCGAGCTCTGGTGGAGCATAAGTCACGGTTTCTTCCATTGGTGGTGGATGTGAATTATACCAATCTCCTTCTACCATTATTGTAGATGGACTAGGCTCCGCATAGGGTGTAACAGGCACTAATGCTTGTTCATCTATGAATCCTTCAGAGTGCATGTACTTTACAGGCACTGCATTATGTCTTGGATACGGAGGTTGTTGTGCCAACACAGGTTGAGGTCTTTCCATACCCATTGGTGGTCTTTGAGCTTGGGCCATATTAGGCTGATATCTGTACATGGGTTGTCCTTGTGGCCTCATGGGCATGTACTGAACATTCCCATCATACTTTGGTCTGAAGTAGCACTCGTGGGTCTCATGGTTGGTCCATTTACCCTCGATTGCACACCATTTTTGTGGCATAATTGGTTATCCCTATGGAGGTATCCCTTGTTTTGGTCCCCTCATAGGTGCTTTTTGCATGTTGTTCATCATGTCGTTCATCCTTTTAAGCATATCTTCTATAGCTGAGAGTGGTGCGACAACAGACGTTCCCACTTGTGCTGGTTTAGTGGACGTTATTTTCTTGCTTTGGTTATCCTTAGGGACATCTTCTTCATTGAAAATATCACAATTGTCTCCTAAGTCAATAGCATCTAATACACACTCTTCTAGGGTTGTATGCTTTTTACTATAGAGTATAGCATGAAGTTCTTTGTTTAGCAGTCCCTCTAGAAACAAGGATACAAGTTGTTCTTCTGCAGGTATCTCTAGCACCTGGCATCCGGAAATGTATTTTTTCATTCGAGTTGCACAATCCCTAACAGACTCACCATGTTTCTGTGTAAAGCTATAGCTTTGAGCTATCATATTGTGTTTGATCCCAGTTTTGGAACAAGCAACTGCAAATCCTTGAGCTAATGTGTTCAAGTCCATGATTGACCTTGGTGGAAATTTTTGGAACCATGTTAATGCTTTTTCTTCTAATGTCATTCCAAACCCCTTGAATTGAGTATGGAAATCCAATATTCGTTCTGCTCTTAGCACTTGCTTAAAGCTTGGTAAGTGGTCGTATGGATCCCCTTATCCACTGTATTTTCTGACCCATTCTGAAAATCAGCTGGTGTGACGCGTATGTTTGGTTCAACTCCAAGTCTTCAGGCCAAATTTGAGTCAAAATTTGACTTTCAGATTCGGCTTTAGCAGAAATGCAAAGGTTTAATCTGCAACCTGGAAACTGAGTGAACATGTACCAATTTTGATCCGATTGAACCCAAAATTGCCCTGTGGCTTTATATTATGTTGGTCTAACACTATATAAGTTCAAAAGTCAAAATTGATGTCTCTGGATAGTAGAAGTAAATAATCACATTATTTACTTTTGTCAGTTTTTTGCAATTTTTTGATTGGTTTGGTAAGTATACAACTTGTTAAAGTCCCTGGACTAGTTTCAACAAGTTTGGACAAAATATGATCAAGTTTATCAACTGTTTTGTGTCCACAGACTCTGATTTTGAGAATCTGGCTTAAGTCTCATTTTTGTGATCTAATTTTCACCAAAATTGATTTGTGAAGTCTACCGGATATGCTTGACCTTGTGGTATACTCAAATTTGCAAAATGATCAAGTTTTGAAGCAAGTGTAAATAATCGTGATTATTTACTTCAGCTATATTTTTGCAATTTTTTGCCCCAACTTTGACACAGATCTGTTAAGCACCTCAAGTTAAGGTCACTAGCCAAGTTTCATCAAGTTTGGATAATTTTTTGTCAAATGGTCATCAATTATCTGTCCGCAGACTACCTTTGCAAATTTGGTCACAATTTTCAGTCCAGTGATCCAAATCTTACCAAATTTTGTTTGTGGGCTTATTACAACATGTTAAAACTAGTGGTATGCTAACTTGGTCAAAAAATTTGAAAATGGGGCAGATGTAAATAATCACGATTATTTACAGCTGAGAACTTTTTGCATGTTTTTGGTCAATTGAGCATATACACATATCATATCAATATAAGCCTATGAATCAATTTTCAACAAGTTTGGACAAATTTTCCCCAATTTACACTCAAGATTCAAAAAGTCAGTACAAACTTTAGTTTTTACCCAATTTTTTGCTAGTTTGGCGATCCAAATCTCTTGGGCCTTTACAATAGTTGTTTGTACACATGCAATGAGTCAATGGTATGAACCTTGGTCAATTGCGATTATTAACTTCAGGCTTGAAATGAGCACTTTTTTGCAATTTTTTCAAAGATAGTCTTTATATGAGCTATTTTAAGCTTATGAATCAAGTCAAAACTTAATTTGGCTTAAAATGTCAAGAAAAAGTAAATAATCTGAGTTTTGGTCAACTCTTGAAATTTTTACTTCGAAGTGTTTTTAAGCTTACCAACTGGTTCAGACAACTCTTAAGCTTACTCTCCAGTCGGATTGAGTGGTTTCGAGTGTTTTCGAGCTATTTCTAGTCGTAGACCTGAAATTCTGCAACTTCCAATAACAACTCACACTTGATTCTTTCAGAGAGAGCAATCTTCTCAAATCCACCTTGGATCCTACTTACCCTACTCCTAGTTTTTTATGCAATGGGATTGTGGAAAGTGTCCAGAAACAATCGTTTTCTTGTCTTTTATGTTTTTTTGAGCACTGATCTTAAGACTTGTCTCATCTACAAATCATTCTCAAAATCCTAATCTATTTCTACAATCCTACAATCCTAAAGGCACTCAGCAAGTACGATTACTTCCAAGCTACCTCTACACATCAAAAGACGACAATCTTAAGCTATGCGGTGTCGAGAAATTTGCGGTCTTGCCAGGAAAGCACCGGGCTTATGGCTGTGATAGTTTGTAAGAGAACTCAAAAAAAACTATATGAAGGGGTTAAAGCATAGATGCCATGAAGACTAGGGTTTGGAAAGAAGTGCAATCAAAGAAGACTCGCTCTTTCTCTCTTGCACTCACACACACAAAGAAAGAACGCAAAAGAGAATGTCAAAACAATACGAAGATGAAAACATCAAGGCTATGGTCATATCGTATCATGGGTAATATGAAAGGGTTAATGGATGAGTTAATGGCATTCAATCTTGGCTGACCAAATAGGCTACGAATTGTTCTTTGGAATTGTAGTTTTGTGCTTACCATAATATATATATTTTGTCTAGTGATTGGGATTAATTGTGTGTACAAATCCTGTTGGTTCATAGCAAGATAACTACGCTTACATCAAAAGAAAAATTATAGTCTATGAGAGGTAGTATGATGGGATCCGGTGATAGAAGTATTTCATTGAGCCTTTCAGGGCCGAAGAGAAACACTATATGTTGTTGAAAGTGTATTTTACGGCTAATCCATACGTTAATTCTAATAGATCGTAGAGAGTGAAAGCGATAGAAATGATCATCATGTGGGTTATTCATCTATGATAGTATGTGAGAAATGTAGATATGAGAGAAGTGAAGAGATGAGAAGTTTCCCTCCCAAACCCTATTCTTACCCGTAGGCAATAAGGATACTGCGGGGAGAGATGTACCTGTAGCAAAGAGAACCTTAAATTTGTAGAGAGGATGAATTACTAATAGTGAGAGAGATAGATTTGGTTAAGGAGATGAGATTAGATACAAAGAAAACAATAAGAAATCAAGAAAACATCAATGTAGAACACATCTTACTTGACAAACCCTTCGGCACCATTATTGATGGAGAGAGAAGAAGAGGGGAGCACTCCACTTTGATTGATACATCAAGTGCAAGACCTTCTTTGATTAGAGTTGATCTTCCAAGGTTATCTTGTTGCAAGAATGGCTAGTCTCCCTCTAGGAGAAAGTGTAAGCTTGGGCTTATGTTAATGGGGCTAAGTACAATTAGGCATTACTACTCACTCCCTCAAGAATTCCTCTCATCAATGGCTTGAATGCTTGAGTTCCTTCCAAGGAAGAAGAGATCCCCTTTTATAGGTGAAGGGAACCCCCAAGAATTTAAACAAGAAGAGAGGAGCCAGTGTGAACAGGAATTGGAAAAGTTGGAAATGAGCTGCCCCTGCATGATGTGGGCAGACTGGGGTCCAGTATTTTGATCATATCTCCTCAACCGTGGCTCCAAATAAAAAAGTAAAAATATGGGCAAACACTTCAGCTCATTATCTACGATTTTCATTTTAAAATCGTTTTCCAATTTGGATTGGAACCGTGTGTAAAAAATTCATCAAAATAGGGTCCATTTATGGCAGCAAAAGTCTTCATGTGGTCTCCTTAGCCTAGACTTTCATTTAATTCCAAAGGACACCTCATGCCATATGAAAGCATGACATTGCTCCTTGACAAAGTTTTGTAATCATGCTTGCAATAATGCATTAAAATAAGTGTATCTTTGAAATCATGCCACCTAGTGTCCCACTAGGATTTGATTCTTTCCTAGTAGCTATTTAAAAAAAAATATAAGAAAAGTATAAAAAATACATAGAATATATATATATTGGAGTTTACCTTAGATATAGGATCTAGCTAGGGTGTGAGATGATAATGAAATAGTAGAAATAAAGAATCAATGCTTTTTGCCCCAAGTTAAAGAGGCGGAGCTATTGATGCTTTTCCCATAGTATTTTTTGATGGTAAAGTAAGAATAGGTTACCCTTGAGAAAAATAATAGGATGAGATAGAAGGCTTATTATTATACTTAAATATGCATATGTACATTATAGGAAAGATAATTATGGATCTAAAAAATTACAAGATAACTCTTGTAGCATGCGTTCCCACTATGTACGTGTCACAGCAGGACATCCACCCCCTCTAAACCTGCACATCCTCCGGCATGTGCCAACCTCATGGTAACTTGTGAAAGCAATTGTATCCCCTGTCATCCCATGACCTCCTCCAGGATTATATGGGTAACTTAAAAACTTGTATTGTACTAAGCATTGAGATTCTCCACATATTTTAATTGCTCTCAGATCAGAAGGAATTGTTATATACATCTATCTCCAAAACATCTGTAACAAATCTCCATTATACGCAAAATCTTCATGACGTAGAGACATAAGTTCCTCATCCTCCTCTTCAAAAAACACTTCGAGGCTTCCTGTAATATACTTGAAAGATTTTTGAAACTGCACTTCAACCTTCTGACCAACCTGTAAATCCATATGTACCTCTTTCGCATAGAAGTCTGAATCTGCATCTTCATTCTCAAAAGAATCCTCTAGATAGCCTTTCTCAACATCGAGAGAAACCTCAGAAATGTGCATGGTAAACCTCTCATGAATTCTCTCACCTTTTACCAAATACCTCTCCAGCTTTATAGCATAAAACTTTGCATACCTCTCAAATATGGTGTCTAATTCCCTTTCCAAATCATCCTGGTAGGTATGCTCCCGGTCACTTGTAACCGACTGCTCAAAAACCTCCTTGGAGTTAGTCTCTGACACAATATCTTCACCCCTTCTTCCTTTTTGACTCATCGCTAAATTATCTTCAATTGAATCATGTCTCCACTCATCTAGGGAGAACCCTTCTTCATTACATGACTCTGGTGTCAGCATAGAGCTAGCATCCTCTTCTTGCATCAAGGAATCACCATGTATACCCTTCCTATCCATAGCAGATAGATGCTCACAAACCTGCTTGCAATTTATACCCTGTGACACAAGAACTAAATCCCTTTTATGCCTCAGATATTGTTTGCATACCTGCAGGAAACCGAATTTCTTAGAACCCTGTATAGTAGGCACTTTATGGCAAGCATCTTTATTTGCATCTTCACACAGATAAGAAATATCACCCCCATCACAGACCATATCCGAAGAGGTTTCTTGCTCTTCTACTCTATCCTTTAATGTCACTTCCACCTCTATAGCATAGCCAAACACTTTTCTATCTTTGATTTGTGAATCTTGAAGATTCATAGCTTCATCTGCAGAACCCCAATCCTCATGCAGAGAATCTGCATCTGTCATTCCTTCCTTTACCATGGAATTGTGAAAGCTTACTGCATCTAGCTCTAAATAAGGCACAATTTCATGAGTCATTTGCATCACATCTGCTACTCCATATATACAAGACATACATATTACTCTGTCAATGCACTCCTCTTCTTCCACCTCGTCTAACTGAGGTACTTCACAATCCGCAATGCTACTAGCAGAGCTATACTCACAAAGGAAGAGATTTTCAGTCACCCCCTCTAAATTAGCACTTTTGCAGCTAGGCATATACATTTGGGTAGTACCACATGCATCAAACTCGCATAGGAAAGCATTGATAATGGCTTCTTCATCCTGGTATATGTCTTCAGTATAGGCATCCGGCTCTTCTAAACTTGGTAAAAGTTCCTGGATCAACTCAAAAGTAGATTGTAGCACATCACTAATATAGCCGTCTTCCACCTGTTTTCCCTTCACATCCCCTGTCAAAACCATAGCATCCTCATCCTTGTATATACACTCATGTGCATCTTCAAACGAATCAAAAGGAGCGTCCAAATCATCTATCATAGCCGACGAGTTTGCATCATCCTCTAAGTCGCTTTGAGCCGTTTCAGGTGCTTGGATAGCATCATGAAAGTCATTATCTTGAGATAAAAAGGTTACAAGACCCAAACGTGCATAAATAGGTTGCACTATGTCTGCTTCATCTACATACAATAAATTTGCATCTTGCAAAAGATATGCATCTATTACTGCTTCTAAATTGGCCTGTATGGATGTGTTGACACTTGCATGGCTTACAGGAGACACCAACTCTAGCTGGTCACATCCACTTCCACTCTGCTCCATCTCTTGGTCTTGATGTTCCAAGCATACTTGTGTTATAGCTGTAGAAAACTCACCCCAGTTGCTTGCATATACACTTGCATAGTCTTGAACTTGGTGCTTGAAATCATCACTCACAAGTTCAACAAATTCTGCAATCATTCGAGATTCTGGAATTGCTTGAAGCCTCATCTCTGTCACATAGCACTCAAGATATCCCTCTGGATCATAGCCTTCGAATATATTAAGCTCATTATATACGGATTGCATAGCGCTTTCAATCGCTTTTTGAATCCGGTCTTCTTCTTCAAGCCATTTGCATCTGTCTTCAAGCTCTTTCATTTCAGCATATAGCTGCTCCACTTTGCTAACCATCTTTATGTACTCTCACCCCGGCTTGTTCGCGTCGGGTTCACCAAAAATATGTCGAGAAATTTGCTGTCTTGCCAGAAAAGCACCGGGCTTATGGCTGTGAGAGTTTGTGAGAGAACTCAAAAAAAACTATATGAAGGAGTGAAACCATAGATGCCATGAAGACTAGGGTTTGGAAAGAAGTGCAATCAAAGAAGACTCACTCTTTCTCTCTTGCACTCACACACACAAAGAAAGAATGCAAAAGAGAATGTCAAAACAATACGAAGATGAAAACATCAAGGCTATGGTCATATCGTATCATGGGTAATATGAAAGGGTTAATGGATGAGTTAATGGCATTCAATCTTGGCTGACCAAATAGGCTACGAATTGTTCTTTGGAATTGTAGTTTTGTGCTTAACATAATATATATTTTTTGTCTAGTGATTGGGATTAATTGTGTGTACAAATCCTCTTGGTTCATAGCAAGATAACTACGCTTACATCAAAAGAAAAATTATAGTCTATGAGAGGTAGTATGATGGGATCCGGTGATAGAAGTATTTCATTGAGCCTTTCAGGGCCGAAGAGAAACACTATACGTTGTTGAAAGTGTATTTTACGGCTAATCCATACGTTAATTCTAATAGATCGTAGAGAGTGAAAGCGATAGAAATGATCATCATGTGGGTTATTCATCTAGGATAGTATGTGAGAAATGTAGATATGAGAGAAGTGAAGAGATGAGAAGTTTCCCTCCCAAACCCTATTCTTACCCGTAGGCAATAAGGATACTGCGGGGAGAGATGTACCTGTACCAAAGAGAACCTAAAATTTGTAGAGAGGATGAATTACTAAGAGTGAGAGAGATAGATTTGGTTAAGGAGATGAGATTAGATATATATATAGATATATATATATATATATGTCGGATTAGAGATGAAAAAGAAAACAATAAGAAATCAAGAAAACATCAATGTAGAACACATCTTACATGACAAACCCTTCGGCACCATTATTGATGGAGAGAGAAGAAGAGGGGAGCACTCCACTTTGATTGATACATCAAGTGCAAGACCTTCTTTGATTAGAGTTGATCTTCCAAGGTTATCTTGTTGCAAGAATGGCTAGTCTCCCTCTAGGAGAAAGTGTAAGCTTGGGCTTATGTTAATGGGGCTAAGTACAATTAGGCATTACTACTCACTCCCTCAAGAATTCCTCTCATCAATGGCTTGAATGCTTGAGTTCCTTCCAAGGAAGAAGAGGTCCCCTTTTATAGGTGAAGGGAACCCCCAAGGGTTTACACAAGAAGAGAGGAGCCAGTGTGAACAGGAATTGGAAAAGTTGGAAATGAGCTGCCCCTGCATGATGTGGGCAGACTGGGGTCCAGTATTTTGATCATATCTCCTCAACCGTGGCTCCAAATAAAAAAGTAAAAATATGGGCAAAAACTTCAGCTCATTAGCTACGATTTTCATTTAAAATCGTTTTCCAATTCGGATTGGAACCTTGTGTAAAAAATTCATCAAAATAGGGTCCATTTATGGCAGCAAAAGTCTTCATGTGGTCTCCTTAGCCTAGACTTTCATTTAATTCCAAAGGACACCTCATGCCATATGAAAGCATGACATTGCTCCTTGACAATGTTTTGTAATCATGCTTGCAATAATGCATTAAAATAAGGGTATCTTTGAAATCATGCCACCTAGTGTCCCACTAGGATTTGATTCTCTCCTAGTAGCTATTTAAAAAGAAATATAAGAAAAGTATAAAAAATACATAGAATATATATATATTGGAGTTTACCTTAGATATAGGATCTAGCTAGGGTGTGAGATGATAATGAAATAGTAGAAATAAAGAATCAATGCTTTTTGTCCCAAGTTAAAGAGGGGGAGCTATTGATGCTTTTCCCATAGTATTTTCTGATGGTAAAGTAAGAATAGGTTACCCTTGAGAAAAATAATAGGATGACATAGAAGGCTTATTATTATACTTAAATATGCATATGTACATTATAGGAAAGATAATTATGGATCTAAAAAATTACAAGATAACTCTTGTAGCATGCGTTCCCACTATGTACGTGTCACAGCACGACAGCGGTTTCTAAAAGAAAATTTTAAACTCTATGCGAAACTAGAGGAAGTTAAAGGATAACTTCATAAGATGCTCGTGTTCTTCCATAGTTTAGGACTCTCGGCAATGACGCCAAATGGGACGCATGTCTAACCTCACCATCCTATCTTATTGCAGTATTAGCAAGAACCACGATTAATTTGTCAATCCATGGGATGAAGCTGACTCGGCTAGTGCATAGAGGCTACAAGAGGCTGTCAATCTCTCAAAAAACAACTAACAACTCGCATCTAACTCAAGCTACACTAAAGTGACTGAAATCACCAAAAGTCAATCGCTCATCGGCAAACAAATCACATCCGTTACAGCATCAGATGACGTCCAAACGTAACAAAACTTCTAGGAAAGGTTTATAAGACCTAAGCACACATGATTATGGTCTCAAACGTCACTTAAGGTCAAATTCCAAAATCGCAATTATTTACAGCAGTGGATTTTTGACCTAGTTGTTTCAATCCAGAATGCATCTAATTGCTTAGCAATGATGCCCCAATCCCCCGCCTATGCTTAGTTTTTGATTTGAAAGTGTAAATTCCTAGTTATGATGAAATTGAAGGAGTACGAGCGGAAGTGCGACGCGAGAGAGAGTACGAGAAGAAGAGCACGACGATATGGTGAACTCGCTCTACTGTAATGTGTAGAGCATAGTGAGTTCTTATTAGGTTTTTACAAAAGAATATGTGTACATACCTGGCGGCCCGCCCACTTACCTGGGCGACCACATTGGGCTTTATACCCCAACAACCTCCCACTTAAAGTCCAATGTGGTACTTTAAGTGTGAGAGAAGCTACTATACAAGATAATATACAAGAGATGTAGAGAAGTGATGTACTACCCTACACCTAACTGCTTGTGAAAATGCGCAAAGCTCTCTGAGGGAAGTCCTTTTGTCAGTAGATCAGCAGGATTTTCTGTGCTGTAAACTTTGACAAGCTGAAGTTGCTTATCCTCGAGCATTTCCCTGATGAAATGATACTTCACATCCACATGCTTTGTCTTTGAGTGATAAACTGGATTGCGAGCCAATTGTATAGCACTTTGACTATCACAATATAACAGAGGCATCTCTTCTTTGATTCCCAAGTCTGTTACTAGTCGATTAAGCCAAATTGATTCTTTGCATGCCTCTGATGCTGCAACATATTCAGCCTCTGTAGTAGACTGAGTAACACAATCTTGTAATCTAGAACGCCATGATACTGCTCCACCAGCCAATGTAAAGACATACCCTGACGTAGACCTTCGGTTGTCTAAGTCACCTGCATAATATGAGTCTGTAAAACCCTTTACACTTAGATCCAGACTCCCATAGCATATACGCATACTCTTTATAGCTTTCACGTATTTCAATATTCCTTTCACTGCCTCCCAATGTTTCTTGCCTGGGTTTGACATGTATCGACTTACTACTCCCACTGCAAATGCAATGTCTGGGCGAGTAGCAATCATTGCATACATCAAACTACCCACTGTAGACACATATGGAATCTTATCCATTTCAACCTATTCTTCCTCAGACACAGGACAATCTTGTTTGCGAAGTTTCACATATGGTGGCAATGGAACACTCAATGCCTTTCCCTTCTTCATATTGAAACGTTGCAAAACCTTGTCAATATACTCTGTTTGAGATAACCAAATCAACTTCTTTGATCTGTCTCTCTCAATGCGCATACCAAGTATATGACTTGCCTCACCCATGTCTTTCATGTCAAACGATTTTGCCATCTTTGACTTCAAAGCTGAAATTTCTTCCAAGTGCTTGCCAGCAATCAACATGTCATCACCATGCAAGAATGCTGTCTTGACATCCATTTGGTGCAACACCTAATCTAATATGGCAACCAATGCAAGAAAGTATCTCAATGTAGTCATCTTGACCACCGGAGAGAAGACTTCATCAAAGTCAATGCCTTGTTCTTTCTTAAAGCCCTTGGCAACAAGCCTTGCTTTGTACTTTGGATGACTATCATGAGCGGTGATCTTATACCTGTAAACCCATTTACAAGGTAGAGCCTTTTCGCCCTGTGGTAATTTAACTAGCTTCCATGTCTTGTTTTTATGCAGATCTGTCATCTCTGACTGCATGGCCAATTGCCAATTCCCGTAGTCCTTCATTTGAACTGCTTCCTTGTAACATGAAGGCTCATTGCAATCAGTCAACATGACATAGTTCATAGATGGAACAAACCTTTCAGGAGGTCGCGTGACACGTCTAGATCTACGCACAATAGGTGGCTCAAGCTCAGCCACAACCTGTGGTTCCACTCTATCCTGTCCTTGCTCCTCTTGAACCCTGACATTTTGTCTTGCACGTGCAGGTCCATCTTCTTGGAAGACAACTCTTCTAATCTCCTCAACCCTCTCTGGTTTAGAATGATATTTGGATTCATTAAAGTGAACGTCATTGCTGCGGACAACCTTTCTGGATTCGGGATCCCAAAGTCTGTACCCCATCTCACCAAAATTACCATAGCCTAGAAAGATGCACTTTCTACTCTTTGGCTCAAGTTTGTTCCTAAATTCCTTTGGAAAGTGAGTATATGCCTCACAGCCAAAGACTCTGAGATGCTTGTATGAGGGCATTCTGCCTGACCATACCATCTCTGGCACTGAATCCTTCTGCAAAACCTTACTAGGAGATCTATTTACAAGATGAACAGCGGTTGATACAACTTCAGCCCAAAACCCATTTGGCAGCTGTGCATTAGACAACATACTTCTGGCCTTCTCTTGTATGGTCCTATTCATCCTCTCAGCAACACCATTTTGAGGAGGATTGTAAGGAGCAGTAAGTTCACGTTTTATACCTTTTGACTCACAAAAGTCTTGAAAGGCCTTTGAAACATACTCTCCACCATTGTCAGTGCGTAAGCATTTAAGCTTCTTGCCACTCTGATTCTCCACAAGTGTCACAAACGTTTTGAAAACACTAAACGCTTCATCCTTGTGCTTGGGAAAGTAAACCCATACTTTCCTCGAGTAATCATCTATAAATGTTGTAAAGTAAGAAGCTCCCCCTAGAGATAGGTTAGGCATAGGTCCACACAAATCACTATGAACAAGTGCCAACTGTGTATCTCTTCTACTGCTTCTATGCTTATGTGGCTGCTGTGTTTGCTTACCATACAGACAATGTTCACAGAATTCAAAATCATTAAATGAAAAGCCAGGCAAATAACCAGAACGAGACAAGATTTCCATTCCCTTCTTGGACATATTTCCTAACCGGCTATGCCACAAAGAAACGTTCGGCTGCTCGGTTACATTGATTACATGTTTAGAGACATTTGATACATAAATCATGTAAAGTCCTCCAGACTTTACTCCATGTGCTACTGCCATAGAACCCTTGGATATCTTCCACATGTTCTGTCCAAAAGTGGTGATGTAGCCAACATCATCAAGTAAACGTGTGCTGATCAAGCTCTTTGTAATTGCGGGAACATGTCTCACATTCTTCAGCGTGAAAGAAGAGCCATTCTGAAACTTCAATTGAACATCTCCAACACCTAAGATCTCACATGTCTGCCCATTTCCTAGCCGAACGTGATCTTTAGTGGTCACATAAGAGGTAAACCACTCCTTGTTTGGAGACACATGAAGTGATTCCCCTAAGTCTATAATCCAGTCATTCAGTGCATTTCCATCAGATGCTGTAAGAAGAGCTGAGTCCATTGTATTCTTCAAGAAGTAGATGTCTCCTGACACTAGACTGTCATCCTCTGCATCAGTGTTTGTCACATTTATTTCTTGAATCTTCACTGAGGACTTGTTATTCTCACCATGGTCTTCAGCTTTCTCTTTGCCTTTTTCTGCTTTCCATTCTCTGCAGTCTCTTTTCATGTGACCCTTCTTGCCACAATGGTAGCATTCTATGTCACTCTTGCCTTTAGCACTGCAGGACTTGCTACGAGACTGATTCCTCTTTCCACCTTTGTACTTTTCTTTGGTCCTTCCCCTGAGAACTAAGGTTGTTCCTTTGCCTTTGTCCATTGTCATTCTATTGGTTTCTTCAGTAAGCAGACTTCCTTCTACACCTGCTATGTTCAAACCATCTGGAGGTGCAGAATTACTCAAAGCTGTGCGAAAAGTGTCCCAACTTTCCGGCAATGTGATCAACAGGAACATAGCTCTAACAGGTTCATCAAACTTGACACCTTGAGCTGACAACTGACTGTAGATTGTGTTGAATTCATTCAGATGATTGGACATAGGTGTCCCTTATTTCATCTTCAAGTCAACAAGCTTCTTAAGCCAGTATACCTGTGAAGCTGCACTCTGCTTCTCATAAAGATCACTCAGCTTTAACCATGCATGATAAGCCGACATCTCGTCTGCTACATTGAAGTAAACGCTTTCTGCCAAAGTCAGCATAATGGTAGAAAGTGCCAATTCATCCATTTCGCTCCATTCATCTTCGTCCATATCTTCTGGTTTTATCCCCTTGAGCTTTATAGGTTTTATCTGCTTCTTTTGTACCAACACGTGCCAAATCTGCTTCTTCCACAATGGGAAATTGGTTCCATCGAACTTCTTGATATTGTAAAGAGCAGTGTCCAGTGATCCAACCATAGCTACGCTTCACAGTGGTTTACTTTCCTGGGAAAAATTCGGCAGAGTTTCCCCTGTAAACTGACCTCTGAACCAATATCAACCTGTCAAATGAACCAAGAAAGCTTCAGATTCTGCATAAATTTCGGCAGAGTCTCCTTTGTAAAATGGCTTTGGTGTACTCAAAAAACAGACCAAAAATAGCTCAAAAAACACTGTCTCTCTAACATTGTAAGCTGCGGGTAAACGTGTCCTGTACCTGTACTGTCTCTCACTGTCCTGTCACTGTCCTGTAAGCATAGACTGTGACAATGCCTCAACGGCAATAAAGCAAAGATGCAATCCCAATTGTCTAACTCACAGTCAATACATCCTAGCTGCCTATCTAAGGGTGCTCGAGGGATCGCTCCAAGACCTGTATCACCGAAAGGATCTCAACATTCGAGAATCCCCCAGCTCAATAAAACCTCACTCGACCCTGAACAAAGGCTGCAGTAAATCTGACAGTACATAGACTTTCCACAAAGTCATACATCCACAAATTTCCCACTATATGTTGTAACCGTTGCGGCGGTTGTTTGCTGCGTGACTCACAACCAGCAAACCCTCAACAGACATACATCATCTCTGACAATACATCCCATGTGGAAGTACCTGCAATGTCAGGATGAAATCTGGAATATCAAGCAGCAAACACAAGCTACCTGATGAACCAGTGGATGTCGTCTACAGTCTGTGTGTAGATACGCCCGTGTCGTATGTGACACGCCTCCAAGAACTGTGAGCCGTCCTTTGATGTGTAGACACCCACAAATCAACACTCTGGGAGTGTCGATATCCTCATCACCTGCAATAGTAGGCGGAAAACCCCAAATTTGCAGAGTCTGATCTGCACCCGTCGAGACCACGTAGTCGAAAATGGCCTGCGCAGACCTTTGTCGAAGCCGAACGGTGGCCGAGATGACCTCAGAATGAAATTCTGACAATACTGAGCCCTTTGGGCTCACCCATGAGATTTGGGGCCGTGTCTTCGCCTGTCGAATTTCACTCCAATCTGAGTTGGTGACTCTTGCCTCCTGCAGTGCTGCCCCGAGCCTCGATCTGAGCTCTGATACCAGTTGAAGGAGTACGAGCGGAAGTGCGATGCGAGAGAGTGTGCGAGAAGAAGAGCACGACGATATGGTGAACCCGCTCTACTATAATGTGTAGAGCATAGTGAGTTCTTATTAGGTTTTTACAAAAGAATATGTGTACATACCTGGCGGCCCGCCCACTTACCTGGGCGACCACATTGGGCTTTATACCCCAACAGAAATTATGTTGCAGGTCGGCGACGCCAAAAGCTACTAGAGCTCTTACATGCGGTTGCAATGCAACACACACAACTGCAATGTGACAACCAGGGAGGGAGTAGGAAGCGCGAGAAGGAGAGGAGTGAGCGCCGTTAGCTCACGCTGTGTATTTCTTATCCAAAACATACGAAAATTGACTTTTATACCTTAGCCAAGGTTTTTGGGTGGTCAAAATTAATAATCTGGAGTTCTACCAAAGCTGAGAAATGACTGGCTGATACAATCTGGAAGCTTGTAGCCCCGGCTCATTAATTACAGAGTTTATCCAAGAAAATAGGAGCTACAATATTCTCAATTTATCAAAATAATAAAGGTTTTACAAAGAGAACTCCGAAAAATGGTGTCTGTGCTAGCTTATTGCTAAGATCCCCCCCTCCTCGCCTATGTTGTCCCTTGACACAGCTTTATGCTGAAATAATCTTTGAGTGGACGGCTGGTGAGGCGGTCTTTACGCGCATTCACTGCCTTGTGGTATCTGATTTTTCTTTCTTTGTCTGGCACTTGCAGAAATTGCATGGTCACTCTGTTCTTCAACTCCACCGTTGAGTAGCCTATAAATCTAGATGTGAGGTTGCTGATCACTAGCGCAAAGATCTTCATTCGCTAAGTGAAAAATCCAGTATAGAAAGCCTCCTCAAATGCCAACATATTATGTGATGGCAAGAACATACACCGGGCGTAGAAGCCATAGAGTACTTCTTCGGAAGGCTGACCACTAAGATCATAACATAACCCCTTATTTACCTCGAGGAATGACATCCTCGGGCTGCCTACTTGCTCTGGCTCATGAAAAGATTCAATACAAGTGAGCAGCATCCGACATATCTTGTATAACATTGCACATGAGAGATCGGGTAGACTCTTGAGGAAAGACATGGCGCCCATTAGGGTTTTCACCATGTATTCCTCTGCTGCTTGTCCTTTCTCTGGAGTTGGCAGTTTGGGGTAGTTTAGCCAGGTTGGCCGCTTCTTTGTTAGTACCTCATGCTCTTGCCACGTCCTTACTCTGGGTATATGACAAAATGTTGGCTCTCTTTGCAGGGCTGTAGGTTCTCTTGTGAGCAAACTCAAATACCACGGATTCTTGTTCAACCAGCTCAACCTCCACTTTGGGTGGTCTTTATCTGCGCCATCTTCTTGCATGTCTTTGTAGAGCCTCTCTTTTACCTGTAGTAGTTCCACTTTTATGCGAGGATATGGCAGGGATTGCTGATGCCATTGCGCATTGATCTGATTGGGAGTGAGTTGAGTGATGTTGACAGAGTGTAGAACTCTCAACTCCCAATCCATTGCGGCTTTCCACTGCTCATTCACCTCTTGGGTGATCGTTTCTTTCAGTGCGTCCTAGCTCCTCAGCTTTTGATAGCTGGACCATAGGCACTGTGTTTGCATCTGTGATGTTTATATGAAAATCCTCTTTAGCACTCGACTCTACCACGGACTGTGTCTAAAACTCAGCAAATGAGACCGAGGGTATATCTATCTACGGTGGCTCTGAAGTGTCTGCCTATTCCTACATATCCGGCTTTTCTTCCCTCAGTAGGTAGCTAGTTAACTCTCTTGAGCTCTGCTATTTCTTTTAGGCGCTCTTCTTCTCTTTGGACCCGCATCAATGCCAGGTCCCTGCGCTGTGATGGCTCAGCTTTAATTCTAACTTGAGGTCCTTGTTCTTCTTTTCTAGTGCCTTGTATGCTTCATCAGTCCCTTTGATCGAGGCCACGGCTGGATTTTCTCTGATTTTCCATAAGAAGATTGCATGATTATTTATTCTCTGTTCAAAGTATTGCAAAGAAGCATTTGCAACATCCATTGCACTTGAATTTTTTGAGCTGACAGGGTTGTCGTCAAAAGTTCGTTTGTAACATCTGTCAAATGTTCATCTTTCGCTTTGCAAGCATGTGACAATTTGGTGAGCAGATCACCTAACTCTTCCATTCTTTCTGTTGTATATCTCTAGTTAGCTGATGTTGTTCAGCTTCGGATTTCATCTCCTGCACTTGCCTCTGAAGATCGATGATGACAGTCATCCTGTCTTCCAACTCTCCTTGGAGAGCGTCAATCACCATCTCGAGCTCTTTAGCCTTTGTGCTGCGGCTAAGTGCTGCTGAACGGAGTCTCTCCATCATATCTTGCATCTGCCTTGTATATTCATTTACTTGCAATATTACCTCGTCGTTTGACTGCCAATCCTCCTATCTTGCCAGCTGAGTGGATGTACCTGTAGCCTCATGTGTGTCTTTTTGCTGCGTCGTAGCTGCTGGTTCTTCTTGCGTGGAGGTAGAGGGTTGGTTTGTTTCTTTGTCATCCTGAGGCCTTGTGGATGCCTCGGCTGTTTCTTGCTGTGTTGAAGTAGAGGGTGCTGGCTCAGACTGTGTAGTCTCTTCAGGTGCAGGGCTCACTTCCTTCTCTCGCTTAGGTTCTTTATGTTGTTGCTGCTCTTGTGTAGCAGTGGCCTCTTGTGCAGTGGTAGTCTCTTGTTTTGGCTCTGCTTCTTTATCTTTTTGTTTCTCTTGCTAGTCAGCCTCTTGTGCAGATTTCATTTCTTTGGTGGACTCAGATTCTTTAGCTCTCTCTCTCTCTCTCTCAGGTTCAGCTTCTTTAATTGGCTCTTTTGCGGTGTCTTTACCTGCAGCAGGTGATGGTGGTGGGCTTGGCATAGGGTGGTCATGTTGTTCCGTGGGCGGTGAAGTGGGTCTGGGAGACGCGTAGCCTTGTTCTTGGGCTTCTTCCCTTGTCGTTTCTTTAGCTTGTCTCTGTTCCTCTGCTTCTTTGGCTTTTCTAGCCGCTTCTTCGGCTTCTTTTAGCTTCAGGGCTTCGACTTCTTGGTACATTTTCTCCAAAGTCTCAATGGGGTCTTCCGCCTCTTTTCTTGTGTGATGCTTTGTTCTTGGGCCTCTAAGTCTGCTCGGCACCAATTTCTCTGGGTCCTTACCTTGTGCTTGTCGGTTGCGCTGATAGGCGTGTTTTTCTCTTTCAAAGCGAGCTTGTTTTTGACCGAGCTCTTCTTGGTGGGCGGCCACAACTTTTCTCTTCATTTCTTCTCTTCTCGCTCTCTTCTTCTCGTTATCAGAGCTCTCACTGTTGTGCCTTCCCGGAGAGCTTTTAGTTGATTCTTCATTGGATTTATAAGATCTTTTTTTGGACCTTCTAGCTCTCAGAGACGGTTGTGCTGCCAATATCCAGGTGTTTTGGTCACGGGCAGGTGGTAGATTGTCGGTCATGCCCATGGCAAGGTATGTTATCCTTGTCAAAACTTCTGGTGCATCCAAGTAAGTGATCTTGCCCTCTTTTTTGGTTCCCTTCAAGGTGGTCAGGATATACTGGGCGTGATCCACTGGTTGCTTGCTTGTTGATTTGAGAACTTGGGTAAATGTGGTGGCAACTGCGTGATTTGGTGTGGTGTACCTTGGTGGACTTTTTTCCAAGAAATGGAAGTGCTGGTGGTATAATCTCGCTGGCTCTTCCACCTGTTTGTGAATCAAATCTGAAAAGGTAGCTGCAGCGGTCTCTTTAGTACAAGTCCCTGCTATTTTCCTGTCTCTTGCTCTCATGGTCATTCCTTCTGTAGGCAGTCTGAGTGCCTCTGCCACTATATCTTTAGTTATGACCACTTTGACCTTGTTTCCCTGAGTGTCAGATATTTGGGCCATTCCATCCTCTTTAATTGTGGATAAAAGCACATAAGCTTTCCAAAAATCCACTCCGCAAGGCTCCTGTTCATAGAAGTCTTTGAGTCCAAGCCTACGGTTGGCTTCTTTGGTCTCGGGCTTCGTGGCAACATCATACATTTCGGCACCATTATTGATGGAGAGAGAAGAAGAGGGGAGCACTCCACTTTGATTGATACATCAAGTGCAAGACCTTCTTTGATTAGAGTTGATCTTCCAAGGTTATCTTGTTGCAAGAATGGCTAGTCTCCCTCTAGGAGAAAGTGTAAGCTTGGGCTTATGTTAATGGGGCTAAGTACAATTAGGCATTACTACTCACTCCCTCAAGAATTCCTCTCATCAATGGCTTGAATGCTTGAGTTCTTTCCAAGGAAGAAGAGGTCCCCTTTTATAGGTGAAGGGAACCCCCAAGGGTTTACACAAGAAGAGAGGAGCCAGTGTGAACAGGAATTGGAAAAGTTGGAAATGAGCTGCCCTTGCATGATGTGGGCAGACTGGGGTCCAGTATTTTGATCATATCTCCTCAACCGTGGCTCCAAATAAAAAAGTAAAAATATGGGCAAAAACTTCAGCTCATTAGCTACGATTTTCATTTTAAAATCGTTTTTCAATTCGGATTGGAACCTTGTGTAAAAAATTCATCAAAATAGGGTTCATTTATGGCAGCAAAAGTCTTCATGTGGTCTCCTTAGCCTAGACTTTCATTTAATTCCAAAGGACACCTCATGCCATATGAAAGCATGACATTGCTCCTTGACAAAGTTTTGTAATCATGCTTGCAATAATGCATTAAAATAAGTGTATCTTTGAAATCATGCCACCTAGTGTCCCACTAGGATTTGATTCACTCCTAGTAGCTATTTAAAAAGAAATATAAGAAAAGTATAAAAAATACATAGAATATATATATATTGGAGTTTACCCTAGATATAGGATCTAGCTAGGGTGTGAGATGCTAATGAAATAGTAGAAATAAAGAATCAATGCTTTTTGTCCCAAGTTAAAGAGGCGGAGCTATTGATGCTTTTCCCATAGTATTTTTTGATGGTAAAGTAAGAATAGGTTACCCTTGAGAAAAATAATAGGATGAGATAGAAGGTTTATTATTATACTTAAATATGCATATGTACATTATAGGAAAGATAATTATGGATCTAAAAAATTACAAGATAACTCTTGTAGCATGCGTTCCCACTATGTACGTGTCACAGCACGACATCCACCCCCTCTAAACCTGCACATCCTCCGGCATGTGCCAACCTCATGGTAACTTGTGAAAGCAATTGTATCCCCTGTCATCCCATGACCTCCTCCAGGATTATATGGGTAACTTAAAAACTTGTATTGTACTAAGCATTGAGATTCTCCATATATTTTAATTGCTCTCAGATCAGAAGGAATTGTTATATACATCTGTCTCCAAAACATTTGTAACAAATCTCTATTATACGCAAAATCTTCATGACGTAGAGACATAAGTTCCTCATTCTCCTCTTCAAAAAACACTTCCAGGCTTCCTGTAATATACTTGAAAGTTTTTTGAAACTGCACTTCAACCTTCTGACCAACCTGTAAATCCATATGTACCTCTTTCGCATAGAAGTCTGAATCTGCATCTTCATTCTCAAAAGAATCCTCTAGATAGCCTTTCTCAACATCGAGAGAAACCTCAGAAATGTGCATGGTAAACCTCTCATGAATTCTCTCACCTTTTACCAAATACCTCTCCAGCTTTATAGCATAAAACTTTGCATACCTCTCAAATATGGTGTCTAATTCCCTTTCCAAATCATCCTGGTAGGTATGCTCCCGGTCACTTGTAACCGACTGCTCAAAAACCTCCTTGGAGTTAATCTCTGACACAATATCTTCACCCCTTCTTCCTTTTTGACTCATCGCTAAATTATCTTCAATTGAATCATGTCTCCACTCATCTAGGGAGAACCCTTCTTCATTACATGACTCTGGTGTCAGCATAGAGCTAGCATCCTCTTCTTGCATCAAGGAATCACCATGTATACCCTTCCTATCCATAGCAGATAGATGCTCATAAACCTGCTTGCAATTTATACCCTGTGACACAAGAACTAAATCCCTTTTATGCCTCAGATATTGTTTGCATACCTGCAGGCAACCGAATTTCTTAGAACCCTGTATAGTAGGCACTTTATGGCAAGCATCTTTATTTGCATCTTCACACAGATAAGAAATATCACCCCCATCACAGACCATATCCGAAGAGGTTTCTTGCTCTTCTACTCTATCCTCTAATGTCACTTCAACCTGTATAGCATAACCAAACACTTTTCTATCTTTGATTTGTGAATCTTGAAGATTCATAGCTTCATCTGCAGAACCCCAATCCTCATGCAGAGAATCTGCATCTGTCATTCCTTCCTCTACCATGGAATTGTGAAAGCTTACTGCATCTAGCTCTAAATAAGGCACAATTTCATGATTCATCTGCATCACATCTGCTACTCCATATATACAAGACATACATATTACTCTGTCAATGCACTCCTCTTCTTCCACCTCGTCTAACTGAGGTACTTCACAATCCGCAATGCTACTAGCAGAGCTATACTCACAAAGGAAGAGATTTTCAGTCACCCCCTCTAAATTAGCACTTTTGCAGCTAGGCATATACATTTGGGTAGTACCACATGCATCAAACTCGCATAGGAAAGCATTGATAATGGCTTCTTCATCCTTGTATATGTCTTCAGTATAGGCATCCGGCTCTTCTAAACTTGGTAAAAGTTCCTGGATCAACTCAAAAGTAGATTGTAGCACATCACTAATATAGCCGTCTTCCACCTGTTTTCCCTTCACATCCCCTGTCAAAACCATAGCATCCTCATCCTTGTATATACACTCATGTGCATCTTCAAACGAATCAAAAGGAGCGTCCAAATCATCTATCATAGCCGACGAGTTTGCATCATCCTCTAAGTCGCTTTGAGCCGTTTCAGGCGCTTGGATAGCATCATGAAAGTCATTATCTTGAGATAAAAAGGTTACAAGACCCAAACGTGCATAAATAGCTTGCACTATGTCTGCTTCATCTGCATACAATAAATTTGCATCTTGCAAAAGATATGCATCTATTACTGCTTCTAAATTGGCCTGTATGGATGTGTTGACACTTACATGGCTTACAGGAGACACCAACTCTAGCTGGTCACATCCACTTCCACTCTGCTCCATCTCTTGGTCTTGATGTTCCAAGCATACCTGTGTTATAGCTGTAGAAAACTCACCCCAGTTGCTTGCATATACACTTGCATAGTCTTGAACTTGGTGCTTGAAATCATCACTCACAAGTTCAACAAATGCTGCAATCATCCGAGCTTCTGGAATTGCTTGAAGCCTCATCTCTGTCACATAGCACTCAAGATATCCCTCTGGATCATAGCCTTCGAATATATTAAGCTCATTATATACGGATTGCATAGCGCTTTCAATCGCTTTTTGAATCCGGTCTTCTTCTTCAAGCCATTTGCATCTGTCTTCAAGCTCATTCATTTCAGCATATAGCTGCTCCACTTTGCTAACCATCTTTATGTACTCTCACCCCGGCTTGTTCGCGTTGGGTTCACCAAAAATATGTCGAGAAATTTGCGGTCTTGCCAGGAAAGCACCGGGCTTATGGCTGTGAGAGCTTGTGAGAGAACTCAAAAAAAACTATATGAAGGAGTTAAACCATAGATGCCATGAAGACTAGGGTTTGGAAAGAAGTGCAATTAAAGAAGACTCACTCTTTCTCTCTTGCACTCAAACACACAAAGAAAGAACGCAAAAGAGAATGTCAAAACAATACGAAGATGAAAACATCAAGGCTATGGTCATATCGTATCATGGGTAATATGAAAGGGTTAATGGATGATTTAATGGCATTCAATCTTGGCTGACCAAATAGGCTACGAATTGTTCTTTGGAATTGTAGTTTTGTGATTACCATAATATATATATTTTGTCTAGTGATTGGGATTAATTGTGTGTACAAATCCTCTTGGTTCATAGCAAGATAACTACGCTTACATCAAAAGGATATAGGATCTAGCTAGGGTGTGAGATGATAATGAAATAGTAGAAATAAAGAATCAATGCTTTTTGCCCCAAGTTAAAGAGGGGGAGCTATTGATGCTTTTCCCATAGTATTTTCTGATGGTAAAGTAAGAATAGGTTACCCTTGAGAAAAATAATAGGATGAGATAGAAGGCTTATTATTATACTTACATATGCATATGTACATTATAGGAAAGATAATTATGGATCTAAAAAATTACAAGATAACTCTTGTAGCATGCGTTCCCACTATGTACGTGTCACAGCACGACAGCGGTTTCTAAAAGAAAATTTTAAACTCTATGCGACCCTAGAGGAAGTTAAAGGATAACTTCATAAGATGCTCGTGTTCTTCCATAGTTTAGGACTCTCGGCAATGACGCCAAATGGGACGCATGTTTAACCTCACCATCCTATCTTATTGCAGTATTAGCAAGAACCACGATTAATTTGTCAATCCATGGGATGAAGCTGACTCGGCTAGTGCATAGAGGCTACAAGAGGCTGTCAATCTCTCAAAAAACAACTAACAACTCGCATCTAACTCAAGCTACACTAAAGTGACTGAAATCACCAAAAGCCAATCGCTCATCGGCAAACAAATCACATCCGTTACAGCATCAGATGACGTCCAAACGTAACAAAACTTCTAGGAAAGGTTTATAAGACCTAAGCACACATGATTATGGTCTCAAACGTCACTTAAGGTCAAATTCCAAAATCGCAATTATTTACAGCAGTGGATTTTTGACCTAGTTGTTTCAATCCAGAATGCATCTAATTGCTTAGCAATGATGCCCCAATCCCCCGCCTATGCTTAGTTTTTGATTTGAAAGTGTAAATTCCTAGTTATGATGAAATTGAAGGAGTACGAGCGGAAGTGCGACGCGAGAGAGAGTGCGAGAAGAAGAGCACGACGATATGGTGAACTCGCTCTACTGTAATGTGTAGAGAATAGTGAGTTCTTATTAGGTTTTTGCAAAAGAATATGTGTACATACCTGGCGGCCCGCCCACTTACCTGGGCGACCACATTGGGCTTTATACCCCAACAACCTCCCACTTAAAGTCCAATGTGGTACTTTAAGTGTGAGAGAAGCTACTATACAAGCTTATATACAAGAGATGTAAAGAAGTGATGTACTACCCTACACCTAGCTGCTTGTGAAAATGCGCAAAGCTCTCTGAGGGAAGTCCTTTTGTAAGTAGATCAGCAGGATTTTCTGTGCTGTAAACTTTGACAAGCTGAAGTTGCTTATCCTCGAGCATTTCCCTGATGAAATGATACTTCACATCCACATGCTTTGTCTTTGAGTGATAAACTGGATTGCGAGCCAATTGTATAGCACTTTGACTATCACAATATAACACAGGCATCTCTTCTTTGATTCCCAAGTCTGTTACTAGTCGATTAATCCAAATTGATTCTTTGCATGCCTCTGATGCTGCAACATATTCAGCCTCTGTAGTAGACTGAGTAACACAATCTTGTAATCTAGAACGCCATGATACTGCTCCACCAGCCAATGTAAAGACATACCCTGACGTAGACCTTCGGTTGTCTAAGTCACCTGCATAATCTGAGTCTGTAAAACCCTTTACACTTAGCTCCAGACTCCCATAGCATATACGCATACTCTTTGTAGCTTTCACGTATCTCAATATTCCTTTCACTGCCTCCCAATGTTTCTTGCCTGGGTTTGACATGTATCGACTTACTACTCCCACTGCAAATGCAATGTCTGGGCGAGTAGCAATCATTGCATACATCAAACTACCCACTGTAGACGCATATGGAATCTTATCCATTTCAACCTATTCTTCCTCAAACACATGAGAATCTTGTTTGCTAAGTTTCACATATGGTGGCAATGGAACACTCAATGCCTTTCCCTTCTCCATATTGAAACGTTGCAAAACCTTGTCAATATACTCTGTTTGAGATAACCAAATCAAATTCTTTGATCTGTCTCTCTCAATGCGCATACCAAGTATATGACTTGCCTCACCCATGTCTTTCATGTCAAACGATTTTGCCATCTTTGACTTCAAAGCTGAAATTTCTTCCAAGTGCTTGCCAGCAATCAACATGTCATCCACATACAAAATAAGGATCAACCAACTACCATCCTTAGCCTTCTTTGTATATAGACAGTGATCGAACTCACTACGTTTGTAGCCTTGAGAAAGCATAAACTTGTGGAATTTATGGTACCATGCCCTCGGTGATTGTTTTAAGCCATAAAGACTCTTTAACAACTGGCATACCCAATCTTCCTTGCGTTTCTCAACAAACCCTTCTGGCTGCTGCATGTAAATTTCCACATCTAAATCACCATGCAAGAACGCTGTCTTGACATCCATTTGGTGCAACACCTAATCTAATATGGCAACCAATGCAAGAAAGTATCTCAATGTAGTCATCTTGACCACCGGAGAGAAGACTTCATCAAAGTCAATGCCTTGTTCTTGCTTAAAGCCCTTGGCAACAAGCCTTGCTTTGTACTTTGGATGACTATCATGAGCGGTGATCTTATACCTGTAAACCCATTTACAAGGTAGAGCCTTTTTGCCCTGTGGTAATTTAACTAGCTTCCATGTCTTGTTTTTATGCAGATCTGTCATCTCTGACTGCATGGCCAATTGCCAATTCCCGGAGTCCTTCATTTGCACTGCTTCCTTGTAACATGAAGGCTCATTGCAATCAGTCAACATGACATAGTTCATAGATGGAACAAACCTATCGTGAGGTCGCATGACACGTCCAGATCTACGCACAATAGGTGGCTCAAGCGCAGCCACAACCTGTGGTTCCACTCTATCCTGTCCTTGCTCCTCTTGAACCCTGACATTTTGTCTTGCACGTGCAGGTCCATCTTCTTGGAAGACAACTCTTCTAATCTCCTCAACCCTCTCTGGTTTAGAATGATATTTGGATTCATTAAAGTGAACATCACTGCTGCGGACAACCTTTCTAGATTCGGGATCCCAAAGTCTGTACCCCATCTCACCAAAATTACCATAGCCTAGAAAGATGCACTTTGTACTCTTTGGCTCAAGTTTGTTCCTAAATTCCTTTGGAAAGTGAGTATATGCCTCACAGCCAAAGACTCTGAGATGCTTGTATGAGGGCATTCTGCCTGACCATACCATCTCTGGCACTGAATCCTTCTGCAAAACCTTGCTAGGAGATCTATTTACAAGATGAACATCTGTTGATACAACTTCAGCCCAAAACCCATTTGGCAGCTGTGCATTAGACAACATACTTCTGGCCTTCTCTTGTATGGTCCTATTCATCCTCTCAACAACACCATTTTGAGGAGGATTGTAAGGAGCAGTAAGTTCACGTTTTATACCTTTTGACTCACAAAAGTCTTGAAAGGCCTTTGAAACATACTCTCCACCATTGTCAGTGCGTAAGCATTTAAGCTTCTTGCCACTCTGATTCTCCACAAGTGTCACAAAGGTTTTGAAAACACTAAACGCTTCATCCTTGTGCTTGAGAAAGTAAACCCATACTTTCCTCGAGTAATCATCTATAAATGTTATAAAGTAAGAAGCTCCCCCTAGAGATAGGTTAGGCATAGGTCCACACAAATCACTATGCACAAGTGCCAACTGTGTATCTCTTCTACTGCTTCTATGCTTATGTGGCTGCTGTGTTTGCTTACCATACAGACAATGTTCACAGAATTCAAAATCCTTAAATGAAAAGCCAAGCAAATAACCAGAACGAGACAAGATTTCCATTCCCTTCTTGGACATATTTTCTAACCGGCTATGCCACAAAGAAACGTTCGGCTGCTCGGTTACATTGATTACATTTTTAGAGACATTTGATACATAAATCATGTAAAGTCCTCCAGACTTTACTCCATGTGCTACTGCCATAGAACCCTTGGATATCTTCCACATGTTCTGTCCAAAAGTGGTGATGTAGCCAACATCATCAAGTAAACCTGTGTTGATCAAGCTCTTTGTAATTGCGGGAACATGTCTCACATTCTTCAGCGTGAAAGAAGAGCCATTCTGAAACTTCAATTGAACATCTCCAACACCTAAGATCTCACATGTCTGCCCATTGCCTAGCCGAACATGATCTTTAGTGGTCACATAAGAGGTAAACCACTCCTTGTTTGGAGACACATGAAGTGATGCCCCTAAGTCTATAATCCAGTCATTCAGTGCATTTCCATCAGATGCTGTAAGAAGAGCTGAGTCCATTGTATTCTTCAAGAAGTAGATGTCTCCTGACACTAGACTGTCATCCTCTGCAACAGTGTTTGTCACATTTATTTCTTGAATCTTCACTGAGGACTTGTTATTCTCACCATGGTCTTCAGCTTTCTCTTTGCCTTTTTCTGCTTTCCATTCTCTGCAGTCTCTTTTCATGTGACCCTTCTTGCCACAATGGTAGCATTCTATGTCACTCTTGCCTTTAGCACTGCAGGACTTGCTACGAGACTAATTCCTCTTTCCACCTTTGTACTTTTCTTTGGTCCTTCCCCTGAGAACTAAGGTTGTTCCTTTGCCTTTGTCCATTGTCATTCTATTGGTTTCTTTAGTAAGCAGACTTCCTTCTACACCTGCTATGTTCAAACCATCTGGAGGTGCAGAATTACTCAAAGCTGTGCGAAAAGTGTCCCAACTTTCCGGCAATGTGATCAACAGGAACATAGCTCTAACAGGTTCATCAAACTTGACACCTTGAGCTGACAACTGACTGTAGATTGTGTTGAATTCATTCAGATGATTGGACATAGGTGTCCCTTATTTCATCTTCAAGTCAACAAGCTTCTTAAGCCAGTATACCTGTGAAGCTGCACTCTGCTTCTCATAAAGATCACTCAGCTTTAACCATGCATGATAAGCCGACATCTCGTCTGCTACATTGAAGTAAACGCTTTCTGCCAAAGTCAGCATAATGGTAGAAAGTGCCAATTCATCCATTTCGCTCCATTCATCTTCGTCCATATCTTCTGGTTTTATCCCCTTGAGCTTTATAGGTTTTATCTGCTTCTTTTGTACCAACACGTGCCAAATCTGCTTCTTCCACAATGGGAAATTGGTTCCATCGAACTTCTTGATATTGTAAAGAGCAGTGTCCAGTGATCCAACCATAGCTACGCTTCACAGTGGTTTACTTTCCTGGGAAAAATTCGGCAGAGTTTCCCCTGTAAACTGACCTCTGAACCAATATCAACCTGTCAAATGAACCAAGAAAGCTTCAGATTCTGCATAAATTTCGGCAGAGTCTCCTTTGTAAAATGGCTCTGGTGTACTCAAAAAACAGACCAAAAATAGCTCAAAAAACACTGTCTCTCTGACATTGTAAGCTGCGGGTAAACGTGTCCTGTACCTGTACTGTCTCTCACTGTCCTGTCACTGTCCTGTAAGCATAGACTGTGACAATGCCTCAACGGCAATAAAGCAAAGATGCAATCCCAACTGTCTAACTCACAGTCAATACATCCTAGCTGCCTATCTAAGGGTGCTCGAGGGATCGCTCCAAGACCTGTATCACCGAAAGGATCTCAACATTCGAGAATCCCCCAGCTCAATAAAACCTCACTCGACCCTGAACAAAGGCTGCAGTAAATCTGACAGTACATAGACTTTCCACAAAGTCATACATCCACAAATTTCCCACTATATGTTGTAACCGTTGCGGCGGTTGTTTGCTGCGTGACTCACAACCAGCAAACCCTCAACAGACATACATCATCTCTGACAATACATCCCATGTGGAAGTACCTGCAATGTCAGGATGAAATCTGGAATATCAAGCAGCAAACACAAGCTACCTGATGAACCAGTGGATGTCGCCTACACTCTGTGTGTAGATGCGCCCGTGTCGTATGTGACACGCCTCCGAGAACTGTGAGCCGTTCTTCAATGTGTAGCCACCCACAAATCAACACTCTGGGAGTGTCGATATCCTCATCACCTACAATAGTAGGCGGAAAACCCCAAATTTGCAGAGTCTGATCTGCACCCGTCGAGACCACGTAGTCGAAAATGGCCTGCGCAGACCTTTGTCGAAGCCGAACGGTGGCCGAGATGACCTCAGAATGAAATTCTGACAACACCGAGCCCATTGGGCTCACCCATGAGATTTGGGGCCGTATCTTCGCCTGTCGAATTTCACTCCAATCTGAGTTGGTGACTCTTGCCTCCTGCAGTGCTTCCCCGAGCCTCGATCTGAGCTCTGATACCAGTTGAAGGAGTACGAGCGGAAGTGCGACGCGAGAGAGTGTGCGAGAAGAAGAGCACGACGATATGGTGAACCCGCTCTACTATAATGTGTAGAGCATAGTGAGTTCTTATTAGGTTTTTACAAAAGAATATGTGTACATACCTGGCGGCCCGCCCACTTACCTGGGCGACCACGTTGGGCTTTATACCCCAACAGAAATTATGTTGCAGGTCGGCGACGCCAAAAGCTACTAGAGCTCTTACATGCGGTTGCAATGCAACACACACAAATGCAATGTGACAACCGGGGAGGGAGTAGGAAGCGCGAGAAGGAGAGGAGTGAGCGCCGTTAGCTCACGCTGTGTATTTCTTATCCAAAACTTACAAAAATTGACTTTTATACCTTAGCCAAGTTTTTTGGGTGGTCAAAATTAATAATCTGGAGTTCTACCAAAGCTGAGAAATGACTGGCTGATACAATCTGGAAGCTTGTAGCCCCGGCTCATTAATTACAGAGTTTATCCAAGAAAATAGGAGCTACAATATTCTCAATTTATCAAAATAATAAAGGTTTTACAAAGAGAACTCCGAAAAATGGTGTCTGTGCTAGCTTATTGCTAAGATCCCCCCCTCCTCGCCTATGTTGTCCCTTGACACAGCTTTATGCTGAAATAATCTTTGAGTGGACGGCTGGTGAGGCGGTCTTTACGCGCATTCACTGCCTTGTGGTATCTGATTTTTCTTTCTTTGTCTGGCACTTGCAGAAATTGCATGGTCACTCTGTTCTTCAACTCCACCGTTGAGTAGCCTATAAATCTAGATGTGAGGTTGTTGATCACTGGCGCAAAGATCTTCATTCGCTAAGTGAAAAATCCAGTATAGAAAGCCTCCTCAAATGCCAACATATTATGTGATGGCAAGAACATACACCGGGAGTAGAAGCCATAGAGTACTTCTTCGGAAGGCTGACCACTGAGATCATAACATAACCCCTTTTTTACCTCGAGGAATGACATCCACGGGGTGCCTACTTGCTCTGGCTCATGAAAAGATTCAATACAAGTGAGCAGCATCCGACATATCTTGTATAACATTGCACATGAGAGATCGGGTAGACTCTTGAGGAAAGACATGGCGCCCATTAGGGTTTTCACCATGTATTCCTCTGCTGCTTGTCCTTTCTCTGGAGTTGGCAGTTTGGGGTAGTTTAGCCAGGTTGGCCGCTTCTTTGTTAGTACCTCATGCTCTTGCCACGTCCTTACTCTGGGTATATAACAAAATGTTGGCTCTCTTTGCAGGGCTGTAGGTTCTCTTGTGAGCAAACTCAAATACCACGGATTCTTATTCAACCAGCTCAACCTCCGCTTTGGGTGGTCTTTATCTGCGCCATCTTCTTGCATGTCTTTGTAGAGCCTCTCTTTTACCTGTAGTAGTTCCACTTTTATGCGAGGATATGGCAGGGATTGCTGATGCCATTGCGCATTGATCTGATTGGGAGTGAGTTGAGTGATGTTGACAGAGTGTAGAACTCTCAACTCCCAATCCATTGCGGCTTTCCACTGCTCATTCACCTCTTGGGTGATCGTTTCTTTCAGTGCGTCCTAGCTCCTCAGCTTTTGATAGCTGGACCATAGGCACTGTGTTTGCATCTGTGATGTTTATATGAAAATCCTCTTTAGCACTCGACTCTACCACGGACTGTGTCTAAAACTCAGCAAATGAGACCGAGGGTATATCTATCTACGGTGGCTCTGAAGTGTCTGCCTATTCCTACATATCCGGCTTTTCTTCCCTCAGTAGGTAGCTAGTTAACTCTCTTGAGCTCTGCTATTTCTTTTAGGCGCTCTTCTTCTCTTTGGACCCGCATCAATGCCAGGTCCCTGCGCTGTGATGGCTCAGCTTTAATTCTAACTTGAGGTCCTTGTTCTTCTTTTCTGGTGCCTTGTATGCTTCATCAGTCCCTTTGATCGAGGCCACAGCTGGATTTTCTCTGATTTTCCATAAGAAGATTGCATGATTATTTATTCTCTGTTCAAAGTATTGCAAAGAAGCATTTGCAACATCCATTGCACTTGAATTTTTTGAGCTGACAGGGTTGTCGTCAAAAGTTCGTTTGTAACATCTATCAAATGTTCATCTTTCGCTTTGCAAGCATGTGACAATTTGGTGAGCAGATCACCTAACTCTTCCATTCTTTCTGTTGTATATCTCTAGTTAGCTGATGTTGTTCAGCTTCGGCTTTCATCTCCTGCACTTGCCTCTGAAGATCGATGATGACAGTCATCCTGTCTTCCAACTCTCCTTGGAGAGCGTCAATCACCATCTCGAGCTCTTTAGCCTTTGTGCTGCGGCTAAGTGCTGCTGAACGGAGTCTCTCCATCATATCTTGCATCTGCCTTGTATATTCATTTACTTGCAATATTACCTCATCGTTTGACTGCCAATCCTCCCATCTTGCCAGCTGAGTGGATGTACCTGTAGCCTCATGTGTGTCTTTTTGCTGCGTCGTAGCTGCTGGTTCTTCTTGCGTGGAGGTAGAGGGTTGGTTTGTTTCTTTGTCATCCTGAGGCCTTGTGGATGCCTCGGCTGTTTCTTGCTGTGTTGAAGTAGAGGGTGCTGGCTCAGACTGTGTAGTCTCTTCAGGTGCAGGGCTCACTTCCTTCTCTCGCTTAGGTTCTTTATGTTGTTGCTGCTCTTGTGTAGCAGTGGCCTCTTGTGCAGTGGTAGTCTCTTGTTTTGGCTCTGCTTCTTTATCTTTTTGTTTCTCTTGCTAGTCAGCCTCTTGTGCAGATTTCATTTCTTTGGTGGACTCAGATTCTTTAGCTCTCTCTCTCTCTCTCAGGTTCAGCTTCTTTAATTGGCTCTTTTGCGGTGTCTTTACCTGCAGCAGGTGATGGTGGTGGGCTTGGTATAGGGTGGTCATGTTGTTCCGTGGGCGGTGAAGTGGGTCTGGGAGACGCGTAGCCTTATTCTTGGGCTTCTTCCCTTGTCGTTTCTTTAGCTTGTCTCTGTTCCTCTGCTTCTTTGGCTTTTCTAGCCGCTTCTTCGGCTTCTTTTAGCTTCAGGGCTTCGACTTCTTGGTACATTTTCTCCAAAGTCTCAATGGGGTCTTCCGCCTCTTTTCTTGTGTGATGCTTTGTTCTTGGGCCTCTAAGTCTGCTCGGCACCAATTTCTCTGGGTCCTTACCTTGTGCTTGTCGGTTGCGCTGATAGGCGTGTTTTTCTCTTTCAAAGCGAGCTTGTTTTTGACCGGGCTCTTCTTGGTGGGCGGCCACAACTTTTCTCTTCATTTCTTCTCTTCTCGCTCTCTTCTTCTCGTTATCAGAGCTCTCACTGTTGTGCCTTCCCGGCGAGCTTTCAGTTGATTCTTCATTGGATTTATAAGATCTTTTTTTGGACCTTCTAACTCTCAGAGACGGTTGTGCTGCCAATATCCAGGTGTTTTGGTCACGGGCAGGTGGTAGATTGTCGGTCATGCCGATGGCATGGTATGTTATCCTTGTCAAAACTTCTGGTGCATCCAAGTAAGTGATCTTACCCTCTTTTTTGGTTCCCTTCAAGGTGGTCAGGACATACTGGACGTGATCCACTGGTTGCTTGGTTGTTGATTTGAGAACGTGGGTAAATGTGGTGGCAACTGCGTGATTCGGTGTGGTGTACCTTGGTGGACTTTTTTCCAAGAAATGGAAGTGCTGGTGGTATAATCTCGCTGGCTTTTCCACCTGTTTGTGAATCAAATCTGAAAAGGTAGCTACAACGGTCTCTTTAGTACAAGTCCCTGCTATTTTCTTGTCTTTTGCTCTCATGGTCATTCCTTCTGTAGGCAGTCTGAGTGCCTCTGCCACTATATCTTTAGTTATGACCACTTTGACCTTGTTTCCCTGAGTGTCAGATATTTGGGCCATTCCATCCTCTTTAATTGTGGATAAAAGCTCATAAGCTTTCCAAAAATCCACTCCGCAAGGCTCCTGTTCATAGAAGTCTTTGAGTCCAAGCCTACGGTTGGCTTCTTTGGTCTCGGGCTTCGTGGCAACATCATACATTTCTTTAGGTAGGAGTTGCAACTCCACCTGATGTCCCTCTTCACTCTTGAATCTGCCGGTAAAGACTGTCATGTGATGCTCTTCTAGTTGTTCTTTGGAGAGGTATGCTACCTTGGCTGCTTTGACTAAATCGGGGTCTAGTTGATATGCGGGCAATTTCTACAACTTCTCCTTTTGGTTGAGCTTCTTCTTGGCCCTCTCTGCTGCTTGCATGGCTCCTGTTCAGTGAATAGAGTGCAAAGTTAGCAGATTTGTCGGATATTTCTCTAAAATGTCCGTTAGTCTAAAATGCTGACAATTTTGGTCCAATTTGCTTCAAATCAATTTCTGAACAAGCAAAGATGTATAAAAAACATGCAAGGAACAAAACTGTAAAGTCAAAACAAATTTTTGCAACTAAAGTAAATAATCACGATTATTTACAGCTGAGCAAATTTCCAACTTTTTGCAAACTTGGCTTCATAGGCTTGAAGTATATATCAAATACATGCTCTGAGTGAAATATGGGTTTATTTGGATGCATAGGGTGAAAATGGTACCAAATTTTGGCTTTAGGTCTGACGGTAGATATATAAAGGAAATTTGAGATTTTGAGCTCCAAATTGGTTCAAACTTGGCTAGTGGGCTTAACACATCATGTACTTTGGATGTATGATGGCAAAATATCAACACTCCCCAATTTTGGTTAAAAAGTAAATAATCGCGATTATTAACTTTTCTACCAAAAGCCACATTTTTTGGTACAAACTGGTTCTAGGCGTTGTATAGACCTTGTGTATGAGATATAAGGTGATTTGGATTAATAATTGTTGTCCATAACCCAAAAATTGGCTTGCAAAAACTTCTTTGCGTTTTTTGGCAATTTTCCAAGTTATAGGTGATCATTTTGGCTCATACTTGATTTTTGGCATGTAATAGGTGTGTACACATGATGGATGAGGTGATGCGACAATTTCCAAGCAAAAATGATGCGAAAGTAAATAGTCGTGATTATTTACAACAGTGACAAATTCTTTGCAAAACTTACAACTTTTGTCCTAGACATATTCTATACACCTAAAACAAGTCCTAAATTGAATTTGGTCAAGTTTGGTCATGCCGGCATCACTTTGTGCTTTGTCGACTCTGAAATCACCGTTTCTTGTGACTACACTACCTGTTGGGTTGGTCAATCAACTTTGAGGATTTGGACTTGTCCGCAACATAGTCGTGAAGCAACTTCTCCAATTCTGGCTCATTTGGAGTCAGTTTGACCCCGTATGTCGAATTTGACGCTTTTGTAGCCTTCGAGCCATTTTTTTCTTTTTGAGGGCTTTGCTTGATTGATTTCACCAAACCAATCATATACATTGTATATGGACCTCATAAGCAAGCCATCTGTGGAGTCAGATCATAATTTTGGCATTTGCAAAAACCTAGCTTTTTCTACTGGGGACCCCCTCGACCCCTGCCTAATGGTCAACTGATAATATAGAAAGGTTCTATTAGGTTAGGGCATGCTATGGTTCAAATATCATCTGATTTGGTCGAGCTAACAGACCGCTATGGTCAGCGTTTGGTCGTAGGTCTTTGTGCACTGCTCGATTTCTAGGGTTTTTTCTAGGGCTTTAGACTAGCTACCGGCCGTACAAAATGGATCATTGACGAGTAAAGAACTTACCCCTCATGTCTCATGTGAGACGACACTAAAAACTGTCAACTATGGACTCCAGAAAAGTCGCGCGAAAGAGGTCGAAATCTCTCTCTGCAAAGGCTGCAACTGGAAATGAAGTGATTTTAGCCTACCTTGGATATCTATACTCGAACTTACCGAACCAATTTTCCCCAGATTCCCTTGTTAGTCCTACTAGGCCGTGAAATTTATGTTAGACTCAAAAAGTTCCCTGATCGGATTCCTGCAGCTCATTCTGCAAGAATTTTGCAAAAGTAGGTCTGTTTATTATTAATTTTTGACCTGTTTATTTAAAAAAATAAAAGAAAATAGCAAAATGCTCTAAAAAAGTAAAGTAAAAATCCAATAATTAAGAAAATCCATTAAAAATATAAATTTATTATTTTTTGTTTTTTTAACCCTCATTATCAATAAAAATGATAAAAAAATACCCAAAAAGGACTATTTTTTATGATTTTCTAATAGTATACATTATTTACACTCATCGGAAAGATATTATCATTGAATTCTCCCTTGATGATAAATTATAAGGGCATTATTAGGTAATTTTGTAAAAAATCACACGTTAACATGGAACTTCATTCCTCCCGCTTCAAACATTGCCCTTAATTACTTAGTACTTAGTGCCCTTCCACCCCTCCTAGATGGCATACTCCGAGATGACTGTGTGCATGGGTTGAGAAATCATATCTATGCATAGCCGTGGTTGGATCTACCATGCTATGAAGGCCAATGCAATTCAAACCAATATGTTGTGCAAGAGCTGGGTCTTGAGTAATTAACTCAAGGGTTTTTGATGTCGAGGTTTGTTGTTGATGTCTTCCAAAGAGCAAATCTTGTAGCTTGTGTGCTCCCTGTTTGATTGTACCATCAAGATGCTTCAACACACTGATTGCTTGAGCTGCTGGTAGTACTCTTGACTATTGTCGAGCTTTTTCTCGCCATTGGTATCTTAGTCTGTTTGGTGTTGTATGGTGTGATGGAGTCTTTTGAGACTTAACTCGCCATTGCTTGATTGGTTTTACAGTTTATGGAGAAGTTAAGTGCTCTTTTTTTCTTCCAAACCAAGTTCATGTTAGGTTCCTTGCTCGGAGATGCTCGTCTCTGTGTTTTAATCCTTGAAACCTTCTTTTGTTTTGTCGGGGTGAAGTTTTAGGCACCCAGATCTGAATCGGTTTATCCTTAAGCTGTGCTTTTGGTACCCAAATTTGCCTGAATCCTTGCATGCTACTTGTAGAATTTTCTTGTGGAGGGGATGGAGAAGATTAACTACATCGTGGTTTGGTCTGTTGATTGCTTCTTTTCCATTCCTCCTTGCTTGGTGCAATTGGAACAATGAGTTTCCCGCCTTTAGGTGATAACTTTAGCTGATTTGTATCCCAATCTGGTACTGCTCTGTATATCCGCATCTAGGGAATTCCAAGAATCATCGTCTCATTCATTGTTCATCTGGTAAGCATACAAACTGATGAGGACATGAGCATCCATGTACTATCATGTTCAAGTTGACTACCCCCAATGTTGGGGTTGGGTTCTTGTTGTATCCTTTGATTGTCGCTATTTCTGTTGTCAATGCTTGACTTGTTGCCTTCTTGTACCTGGAATAACTGACTGCATTTACTCTAGCTCCTGTGTCGACCAAAGCATTAGTACTATGATTGTTGAGCTATATTTTGATGCGCAGATCCATTCCGTCTAACCAGTCATCATCTGTTGAAACTGAGTCTTTAGGTAATTCCCATTGTCGGTCATCTATTTCCAGAGTCTTGATGGGAATTGATATCTATTGATTCTTGAGAGCAGATTTTCGCTTGAGTACCCAAAGCCGAGCTTCCTCTTGGGATTCATCAATAATCTGTTGTCGTTTAATCTTTCTTTGTTTGACTGCATGCATTCTTTCTAGCAATTCATTGGTTAGCGGTAAATTTTATTTCTTTAAACAACATCCACTAATCCAATTAGCCATTGGTTCACCATTAGGGTGGAAAATTTTACTGCTCCACTTGGAGATACATCTTCAATGATAAACGGTCCGTTTCCCTTTTTCTTAAACTTGAAAATGTGTTGCTTAAGGGAATAGACTAAAACTAAGTCCCCTTTTTTGAAGATTTTTGTGATTAAGTAGGAATCAAAAACTCTTTTTGTTTCCACTTTTGTGCATATATGTGAGCTACAACAGTTAGCCTTTTCTCATCTAGCTTTTCTAAGTCTTCAAGTCTTTTTGGCAATTCATGTCCAATCCATGCAAGATTCTGTGCTACCCTTAATATCGGCAATAGAAATTATATTGGAAGTATGGCATCAAGATCATAAACAAGGTTAAAAGTTTTAGCATTTAAAGCTATTTTGAATGAAACTTGATAAGCCCATAGAGCAACATGGAGATTCATTTCCCACTTTGTTCTTCTTGAACTAACCACTTTAGTCAGCACCGAGCTAAGAATTGTATTCGTATGCTCAGCTTTTCCGTTTGCTTGTGGGTGATAGGGAACTGATTTTTTATGGATAACTAAGCAAATACTCGATTACCTTATTGAGGAAATGAGTTCCCTGATCACACTGACAATTTCTATTGGCAATCCATATCTCGTGAATACATACTCATATAAGAATGCAGTAGTGGTTCTGGCATCATTCTTTTGAGTTGCTTTAGCCTCGGTTCACTTGGTCAAATAGTCCATAGCTACAATGATATATTGAGCTTGGGTTCTATAAGCAGGTGGTTGTATTAGTCCAACAAAATCTATACCCCATTTTTCAAAAGCTCTAGCCCCCATCATTGGTCTTAAGGGCATGCTATCTACACGTGTTGGCATTTTTGCTCGTTGACAAGCATCACACCTTCGAACATATTCTCTGGCATCTGCAAAAAGTGTTGGCCACCATATGCCTACCATCAAGATTGCTCTTGCGGTAGTATCACTAGAAAAGTAATCCAGCATGTGCTTGTTCTATAATCGGAATATATTCGTCTTCATTTGCAAAAAGATGCAATTGTTAATCTTTACCTCTCCGATATAATTGGTTCCCAATAAGAGCATAGTATCTTGCTTCAATTTCAATTGCTCTTTGACGTCATTTACTCATATCCTCAGGGAATGTTCGGCTCGATAAGTAAGTAACCAAATAATTACTCCACTTAGGAACATGTGACATTTGAAACAATGTTACATGAGGTATGGGTGTTTGTTTTTTACATTGAGGACAATCCTTTACAAAATATATAACATCTCTCCTCATAGTTGGCCAAAATACTCCAAGTTTCAAGATTTACTGCATAGTTTGGTCTTTCGCAAAGTGAAGCCCTACTATGGTAACATGTGCTTGACTTAGATAGTGTTCTTTTTCTTCAGGATTAATGCATAAGAGCAATATCCCTTCTTGATTCTTTTGTATAGCCTACCAACTAGTAATTGATACGTAGCCGATTGCTTGATTAATTTGATTGTGATAGGAAGTGGTATTTGTGAATCCACTTGAGCTATTGTCATCAATGACACAACGTTTTTTGACCATCGAGGTATCATTTCCACGGAGAACAAATAGGCATCTGGTAGATCATCGTCTACCCCTTTAGGTGATTCTCCTAAAACAACCCTTGACAAATGATCTGCTCGTTGATGTGTAGTGCCTTTTTTACAACCACAATGAAATCAAATTCCAGAAGAATGATGAACCATCTCACTATTCTTCCTATGCTACATGTCTTGTTGACCAAATGCAACAAAGATTGGTGGTCCACAAAGAACACAAACTTGTTGGCTAATAGGTAATGTCTATACTTTTAATGGCATAGATCATTCCTAATCCTTCCCTTTCGGTGGTGGTGTAATTATTTTCTGCCATGTTCAATTGTTGGCTAGCTTAAAAAATAGGAAAGTCAATTTTCCCGTCTCCTGGTCGAGCTAGTATACAACCGATAGCAAAATTGGAAGCATCTACATGTACGTGGAATACCTTATTCCAATCTGGTGTTTTCAATATTGGTGTTGAGGTGAGATCTTGCTTAAGCTTCATGAAGGATTCTTCACATGCCTTGGTCCATTCAAAGTGTGTAATCAAGCTATACATGGGTTTTGCAATTATAGTGTACATGTAGATGAACCGTCGGTAATATCCACAATGCCCCATGAAGGCTTGTACCCCCTTGACTGTTGTTGGTCTAGGCAAATTAGCAATGACATGAATCTTCTCAATATCAGTGGCTATGCCCTTTTTAGACACTATATGTCCAAGAATTTTTCCTTGTCTACCCATGAATGTGCACTTTTCAAGATTTAAGAAAATCCTATAAAGTCTACATTTTCCGAATACTTTTTGAGGTGTTCAAAATGATCAGTCCGGATTGATGAATGTACGCATAGATCATCCATATATACTTCTAAGGATTTCCTAAGATACTCTTTGAAGGCATGGCTCATCAACCTTTGAAACATGGCTGGAGCATTAGTTAACCCAAACGGCATAACCCGATAGGAAAATATACCCCATTTTGTTGCAAAAGCAGTTTTATGTTGATCTTTTGGGTCAACCAAAAGTTGATTGTATCCCGAAAATCCGTCTAAGAAACTGTAAGCTTCTTTTCTTGCAACTTGTTCTAAAACATGCTCAGTGATTGGAAGAGGAAAGTTGTTGCTAATGATAGCTACGTTCACCTTTTTGAGATTAACACACACTCGAAATTTTCCATTCTTCTTAGGGACTACCACAATTGGAGACACCCAATCTTTCTGTTCAATTTCATAAATGAATTCGTCTTCCTTTAGTTTTACAATATCTTATTTTATCTTCCTGGAGAATGTTTCATTATACGTGTATGGCCTTTGTCTACTTGGTTTTGCATCATCTCTCATAGGTATGACATGTTGACAGATTTCTGGATCAACATCGTTGAGATCCTTGTAAGACCAAGCAAATATATCTTGGTATTCCTTTAACAAGCTTAGAAAAAGCTCTTCTTCTTCTTCTATTAGGTCATTTGCAATGTAAGCAGGTCTAGGCTCTTCTCCTGGTTCAACCAAGTCTATCCTTCTAGTGTTTTCAGGTCCTTCGTATGACTCACCATGTTTTCGTAGTTTCCTAACAGGTTGTTTGACTATGATTTTCCGATCTGGAGAGTATACTTTTTGTAATGGGATGGAACACCCATTACATCCTTACCATCCTCTTCCGTGGTTTCCATTTCGGTAGTGTATATCTCCTTTAGAGCTTTTTTTAACTCTTGATATTTGTTTATCTGCTCGACTCGGGTCATAAGTGATTTCTTATCCTGTGGGGTTGCTTGAGTATCCTTCCTTGTTTTTCTTGATGTTTGAGACATTTCTGAGTTTTTGTTTGAAGGATATTTGCCAGTTATTTTGTCCTTGACACGATCATTTACATCTATCTGCATCAGGAATTGTGTTCTAAGGGAGACTGATGGCATAGGTCATGTATTCACGTTTCTGGTGTCTCTTTTTCGTCGATACCATTTTTGTCTTCTTGATTTCTGGTTTGGAAAGTCAAAATACTTTACCTCCCCTCCTTTTGAGAGTATCTTAGCTCTCATATGTTCTTTGACCCCGAGTCTTCTGAGGTAGCTGAGTGTTCATCTAACTCATCAGTTGCATCGTAATAGAGGTCTGAAAAGACTTGTTGAGCTTTCATTAAGTCCTTGGATTCCTCATCTTCATCTTCAATGTTGATGATTGAAATCATTTGGATGGGAATTATGTCGTAGCTATCCTCATTGCAAAATTGAGTAGGCATAGAAATATTCACACATACATCCATGGTCGCTAAAATTTGAGTCCATTTGAATGGCTCAAACAAATGCTCTGGAAAGGGTTCAGGTACATAGGCTTCGTTTGTGCAATCCCTTTCTAGGACACATTCTTCTCGTCTTAAGCTTCCATTTTTTGAACCTCCACACATCCAAAAAGGAGTGTTTTTGTTTAACCAGGATGGGAGTTTAGTTTCAGCTAAAGAGACTGAATCAAACTCTTGGATGGGTGTTTTCAAGACATCTCTATAAGTGTGATCTTTAGATTTACTTTTTTTATAGATCCCACTTTCTTCAAATACAGATAATTGGTTTCCCAATCTTGGATAAGCTGTACCTGTCGCATGAAAGATCTTCCCAATATGATTTCATAGTTGAGTTTTTTCCAAAGTCTACTATGGCAAAAGTATGTTGATATTCAATTCCACAGGAATTGACTATCACTTTTTCAAGAAGCCCTAATGGTCTCTCAATGTCTCCGTCAACCAATTGCAATTTCATTCGCGTTTGTCTAATGGTTGTTGTCCCCATGATTCCCATATTGCTTTAGTGGCTATGGCTATGCCAGCTCCACTATCCAGTATCACCATGGTTTTAATGTCATTATATTTCACTGGGAGGGTGTTGTTTCCTTCTTCCCTTCGTAATATTCTCCGACTTTGTTCATAGGAATAGATTGAATCTCTTTGTTGTCCATTTTCTTCTTCAATTTTCCCAAATTTTTTGAGATTAATCCCGTTATCCCACCTTCTCTAGGGTTTTCTGTAAATCATTCCAAAAGTATGGTCTGAGTTTTAACAGTTTTGCCAAGGTAAGAGTGTATTGGATGGGTGTAGACATGATTGAATGAATGTTGTCTACTTCTAGGGTTTGTTCAGCTCTTTCTACTTGAGTAGTCTTACACACGATGGATTTATCTTCGTTATCTCCCAAGTAATAAAGGTAATGTTTTCAAGGTCAATGGTTTTGACAGTCCTGAAGCTTCAGATTCGCAATCCCCGTACAAGGATTGTACATCCATGTTCATATCAGAAGGTAGGTTATCCAGCCATACTTCTTCTATAGGAGCTGACTTTAGAGTTAGGTTCCCATCATTGATCTCTCTCACTTTTTTCCATAAGTGTCTTGGCCACTCTTCCTCCGTCTAAGGCATCTTCGCTGTCAAGCACTATAAGCTCCGGTTCTTTTGTTTCAAGGTGGGGTTCTACCACCACATCGGATTTTTCTTTAGTGTCTCTTACCACAAGCTTTGCAGGTTTTGCGATACTTTCAAACTTGGGTTTTTGTTGTTCTAGCATTTCTTGTGTAATTCTTACCAGATTTTGATAAGCTTCAAGCTTAGCTGCTTCATTGTCTCGATAAGGATACTTTTTCCATTTGTTTTCCATGTTTTGGCCTGCTTTAAGTTGTGCTTGGTAGGCTTCCAAGGCGGCCTTAATAGGCTCAAAAATTTTAATCCTCTAGATTTCACGGTTGTTTCCTTGAATTCACTTTCAGTTTCTTTCAACTTTTCCTGGAGTAGCTTTTTTGCTTTCTCCTCGAATTCTACCCGTTGTTTTTGTTTTCTCGTCTCATATCTTTTCTTCTGCTCCTTTTGATTATTTGAGAGGACACTTTCGTATTTTCCAAATCATCAGAGAAGTTGTGTTTCTTTTTCTTGGCCTGGGCTCTATTGATTACCTTGATTGGAACAATCGGTTCACTCTCTGATGAGCTACTAGATATCTCCTAAGTCAATAGCATCTGACACACACTCTTCTAGGGTTGTATGCTTTTTACTATAGAGTATAGCATGAAGTTCTTTGTTTAGCAGTCCCTCTAGAAACAAGGATACAAGTCGTTCTTCTGTAGGTATCTCTAGCCTTGTGCATCTGGCAATGTATTGTTTTATTTGAGTTGCACAATCCCCAACAGACTCACCATGTTTCTGTTTAAAGCTGTAAATTTGAGCTATCGTATTGTGTTTGATCCCCGTTTTGAAACAAGCAGCTACAAATCCTTGAGCTAATGTGTTCAAATCCATGATTGACCTTGGTGGAATGTTTTGAAACCATGTCAATGCTTTTCCTTCCAATGTCATTCCAAACCCCTCGAATTGAGTATGGAAATCGAATATTCGTTCTGCTCTTAGCACTTGCTTAAAGCTTGCTAAGTGTTCGTATGGATCCCTTGATCCACTGTATTTTCTGACCCATTTCTGTCTGACGCATGTGTTTGGTTCAACTCCAGATCTTCAGGCAATTGTTCATGTTCCGAGTCCTTCAAACCAGTCTATTGGAAATAGTGACTCATGTAGCCCTAGACTGGCCTTAGTGTCACCCGGTTTTCTACGTGATGAGGTGGTTTCTGGTTTCTTTACATTACTCTCAGATGATCTCTTACGGTGTTCATCTCTTGAAATTGTTTTTGGTCCTTGTCCCAATATCCAATCCCGTATAACATACCCTTGGTATTTGGTTTGTTCTACCTCCTCAGGAGTCATCATAACAAAGTTTTTATTATAACAATCCCTAAATAGATAGGTTGATAGGTCTGCCGATCACTTATCTTTGATCTTGAAGATATATATGATCTTCATGGCCGTTAGTTGTCCTTGTTTGGCATACAAAGTCCACAAAAGATCTTTCATGTTTCTATCTTCCCAACAATAGACCATGATCCTAGGATTATCCGTACTAAGCCGTTTCAAAGGCTTCAAGTCTACTTAATCATATCCCTCGAATTCTAAAGTTGGTGGTCCTTCTTTGCTGAGATATTTGGGGTTATGGTGTTTACTTGTAACCCCCGTTTGTCTACCACATCAAGGTTTTCCACTTGTACATATTGAGTTCCGTTTTTGTCCATGTACATTTTTCCTTGTTTATTTGCCCTAACCTCTTCTTCGAACTCAATACCATGGTCATCCATGCGAATAGCATACTCCTCGTTAGGGTCCAAGTAAACCTGGGCTCCATGGCAGTTAGTCTTGTAAAATGAGAGTATATTTGTCGTTCCGATTTTTTAGTGAGTCAAGTAAGAAGACATTTTGGATGTTGAATCTGAAAAAGTGTCTGAGACTTCTTCAAGAATTGTGTGCAAGGAATTGCCTTGATTCATGCTTTCTTCGATGCATACTCTACTGGAGGTTTCTCCGAGTATGTCCTGATTTCCTAGTACACGACCAGATCTAAGGTTCATATAGACTTATGAAGCCCTCAATAGATTACTCACCTTGGGATTGACTTGTCGTCAATTTCCACTTGATTCGATTGCAACTTTGTGTCAAACCACTGATTCCTCATTTGCAACCTGATTCCTCTACAAATTTGATCAAGTTAGCTATTCTCTTATAAAGACACTAGTGTTTTTGCTAACTCACGTAATTGGTCTCTCTGTATCACTTCAAATCAAACTATTGGAGTCAAAATTTGACTTTCTGATTCGACTTTAGCACACATGCAAAGGTTTAATCTGCAACCTAAAAACTGAGTGAACATGTACCAATTTTGATCCGATTGAACCCAAAATTGCCCTGTGGCTTTATCTTATGTTGGTCTAACACTGTATAAGTTCAAAAGTCAAAATTGATGTCTCCGGATAGCAGAAGTAAATGATCATGATTATTTACTTTTGTCAGTTTTTTTGCACTTTTTTGATTGGTTTGGCAAGTATACAACTTGTTAAAGTCCCTGGACTAGTTTCTACAATTTTGGACAAAATATGATCAAGTTTATCAACTGTTTTGTGTCTGCAAACTCTGATTTCGAGAATCTAGCTTAAGTCTCACTTTTCTGATCCAATTTTCACCAAAATTAATATGTGAAGTCTATTGAATATGCTTGACCTTGTGGTATACTCAAATTTGCAAAACTATCAAGTTTTGAAGCAGATGTAAATAATTGCGATTATTTACTCCAGCTATATTTTTGTAACTTTTTGCCCCAACTTTGACACAGATCTGTTAAGCACCTCAAGTTAAGATCACTAGCCAAGTTTCATCAAGTTTGGATACTTTTTGGTCAAATGGTCAGTAATTATCTGTCTGTAGACTAACTTTACAAATTTGGTCACAATTTTCAATCCATTGATCCAAATCTTACCAAATTTGGTTTGTGGGCTTATTACAACACGTTAAAACTAGTGGTATGCTGACTTGGTCAAAAAAGTTGAAAAATGGGGCAGATAAAAATAATCACGATTATTTACAACTGACAACTTTTTGCATCTTTTTGGTCAACTGAGCATATACACATGTTTATCACATCAATATAAGCCTATGAATCAATTTTCAACAAGTTTAGACAATTTTTTTTCCAATTTACACTCAAGATTCAAAAAGTCAGTACAAACTTTAGTTTTTACCCAGTTTTGTGCCAGTTTGGTGATCCAAATCTCTTGGGCCTTTACAAAAGTTGTTTGTACACATGCAATGAGTCAAGGGTATGAACCTTGGTCAATTTAGAGCACAACGTTAATAATCGCGACTATTAACTTCAGGCTTGAAATGAGCACTTTTTTGCAATTTTTTCAAAGACAATCTTTATATGAGCTATTTTAAGCCTATGAATCAAGTCAAAACTTGATTTAGCCTAACATGTCAAGAAAACGTAAATAATCTGAGTTTTGGCCAACTCTTGAAATTTTTACCTCGAAGTGTCTTTGAGCTTACCAACTGGTTCAGACAACTCTTAAGCTTACTCTCCAGTCGGATTGAGTGGTTTCGAGTGTTTTCGAGCTATTTCTAGTCGTAGACCTGAAATTCTGCAACTTCCAATAACAATTCACACTTGATTCTTTCAGAGAGAGCAATATTCTAAAATCCACCTCGGATGCTACTTACCCTACTCCTAGATTCTCATGCAATGGGATTATGGAAAGTGTCCAGAAACACTCGTTTTCTTGTCTTTTATGTTTTTCTGAGCACGGATTTTAAAACTTGTCTCGTCTACCAATCATTCTCAAAATCCTAATCTATTTCTACAATCCTACAATCCTAAAGGCACTCAGAAAGTACGATTACTTCCAAGCCACCTCTACACAGCAAAAGACGACAATCTTAAGCTATGCGGTTTATAAAAAAAAGTTTTAAACTCTAGGCAAACCTAAAGGAAGTTAAAGGATAACTTCATAAGACGCTGGTGTTTTTTCATAGCTTAAGTATCTTCAATCCTCGGCAACGGCTCCAAATGTGGGATGCATGCCTAACCTTACCATCCTATCCTACTGCAATATTAGCGAGAACCACGATTAATTTGTCAATCCATGGGATGAAGCTGACTCAACTAGTGCATAGAGGCTACAAGAGGGTATCAATCTCTCAGAAAACAACTAACAACTCGTGTCTAACTCAAGCTACACTCAAGTGACTAAAATCACCAAAAGCCAATCGCTCATCCGCAAACAAAGCATGTCTGTTACAGCATCAGATGACATCCAAATTAACGTAACGAAACTTCTAGGACAAGTTTATAAGACCTAAGCACACATGCTTATGGTCTCAAACCCCACTTTAGGTCAAGTTCCAAAAACACGATTATTAACAGTAGTGGGATTTTGACCTAGTCGTTTTCGACCCATTATGCATCTAAATGCTTAGCAATGATGCCCCAATACCCTGCCTATGCTTAGTTTTTTATTTGAAAGTGTAAATTCCTAGTTATGATGAAATTAGTCCGCGGGTCAGCGACGCCAAAAGCTACGAAATACTGTGAACTGCTTACGTCAATGCTAGAGCTCTTACCTGCAGTTGCAATGTAACAAACGCAACTGCAATGTGACAACCGGGGAGGGAGTAGTAAGCGCGAGAAGGAGAGGAGTGAGCGCTGTTAGCTCACGCTGTGTATTTCTTATCCAAAACTTACAAAAATTAGCTTTTATACCTTAACCAAGGTTTTTGGGTGGTCAAAACTAATAATCTGGAGTTCTACCAAAGCTGGAAAATGACTGGCTGATACAATCTCGAAGCTTGTACTCCTGGCTCATTAATTACAGAGTTTATCCGAGAAAATAGGAGTTACAATATTTCCGATTTATCAAAATAATAAATGTTTTACAAAGAGAACTCCAAAAATCGTGTCCGTGTTGGCTTATTGCTAACACTATACATAATTCAACTCAGCTATGAGACTGCATACTAATCATATGGCCTCAAAATGCATACATAAATAAGGCAACCAAGAGCCAATAAATAGAGTGTAACATCAATATTGTTCCAATGGAAAGCTTTTAGTAGTAAATAAATTTACCATTTTTAGTAGTAAATAAGTCTATCCTTCCATGAGTAACTAGAGTAATGCAAAGAAGTCCATTCTTAAAGGAAGTATAAAATTCTTGAAAATAGCAAAGATTTGGCTTTCAAGTACAAGTGTAAAGGGTTTTCGCCTGCTTTCCCTCTTTCAAGATAATAAGTAAATAATTTTTTAAAGATTTTTTTAAAATTTCTCCGGATAAGTGGTAAAGTATCCCATCATGCGAAATTTTCATTAAGCAAATCATTCCCCAAATCTCAGCAGAAAGATCAAAACAAAGTACTATCAGGTATAATAAGTCTAGGAGGACACAATACCCTAAGTAAACCAACACTAGCATAAGGTGTTAAGAGACAAAAGAAGAGAGCTTAAGCACTTGCAAAAGCACCCAAACACACTCACATAGATGGAGGAAACCCCTATTCTTCTTGTTCTTCACTAGCTCAATATATGAGGTCTACCAAACAAAAAAAAAAAAGGGGGGGGGGGGGGGAATAACAACATAAAGAAAAATTAGTACAAAAATCTAGTGTGAACTGCTAGTGTGTGAGGTGAATGGATAAGTGTTCCATCACTCCGATAGGTAGAACAACTTAGTGTAGTAAATCCGTAGTATCACTAACAAAGATATGCGTATCCACCAAGGTATGCCAATGATGATGACTATCGATGATAGTCATACAGGAGTCGTACATGTTGAGCTTGACATCTCAACACTCCTCTTTAAGCTCAATGTCATCTCTTGTATACCAATCATTACTTGAAATCTCTATATCGGTGATAGTCATCTAGGAGCCGCACATGATGAGCCTTCTCTTCTCCAACGACCTTTGTGAACATAATTGCAACTTGCTCATTTGTTGCCACATACTCAAGGTCGATGTTGCATGCTAAGACTCTCTCTCTGAGTAGTAATGCACCTCAATGTGATTTTATCTTCCATGAAACAATGGGTTTTGAGCCAGTTGTATGTTGTTGAGGTTGTCACAATAGATGACAATCAGCCTCTATACATGTACTCCAAAGTCATGAAGTAGAAATCACAACCATGCTACCTCACATGCTACTATTGTAGCACCCATGTACTCTGCCTCTATACTTGATAGAGAAAACATAGGTTTCTTCTTCCTTCTTCATGTGGTAGCAACACTCCCAAGTGAAAACAAGAATCTGTTGGTAGACTTGCAATTGTATGTGCTGCAATCCCAATCCTCATATGGGTAACCATAGAGCTACAACTCCATAATAGCTCTATAAAAGAGTGCCTAATCCAAAGTAGCACTCACATAGTGCAATGTGCACCTCACTGTATCCAAGTGTGGTTTCTTGGGAGAATGCATAAATTGACTCACCAATCCAACTATGTAGCTCAAGTCTAGTCAATAGATCAAGCTACCCACAAGTACATGGTAGAATTTTCAAGTACTTGACCTACATCATTCCTCAACCTTTAAGGGAGGTGCAATCAGCTTACAATCATCCATACCATATTTTTTTCAACATGTCCAAAGCATATTGTCTTTGTGATAACCATACACCCTCTTCTCTGTGAACAATCTCAATGCCCAAGAAACATGAAAAGTCTCCTAAGTCTCTCATCTCAAACTTTTTCCTATACATTCTCTACTTCAACCACATTATCACCTCCAAAAATCAAGTCATCTACATGGATGCATATCACAACAATTACTACCTCATTCTTCCACACATACAGTGAATGATTTGCATCAGACATCTCAAAGCCCAAAGAAATGAGGAATGCCACAATCCTCTCATACCAAGCTCTAGGTGTTTGCTTCAGCCCAAATCATGCTTTCTTTAACCTACATACGAGGTCACATAGACTCATATTCTTATAACCTTATGGCTGCTCCATATAAACTTTCTACAAGTCTCCATTCAACAAAGAATTCTTTACATCCATTTGTTTCAACACCCATCCTAAAGTTGCAACCACTGCAATAACCACACGAACGGTATCCATCTTGGCTACGGGGTTGAATGTATCCTCATAATCAATCCCATAAGTCTAGGCATAAGAGTTGAGGGGTTCCAAAATATCAAATGATTGTAGCTTTTGTAAGAAATGTGGAATACAATAAGGACCTAGTAGCAAGGAGAGTACAGAGAGATATGATGCATAGTAGATTAGTGGAAAATCAAAAACTTTAGATTAACACACTATTACAAAGTGATGGCATCATCCACCCATGCGCTCTCAAGGTAGAGCTTAGATGACCATTTAGACAACTAGAGCAAGTAGGAATACAAGGGACTAACAATCCTTCAACAAGGATGTGCGTATGTGTGCATCAAGTGTGCACACTATTCTACCAAATTACTCATGAGAAGGCCTCCTTATATAGATGTAAGGGAGCCTCTAAATGCTCCTTATATAGATGTAAGGGAGCCTCTAAATGCCCATGTGTATCCGCCCATTATATAGCCAAGTCTAAGTAGAACTCATCCATGTGTCCATGTGTGTGGCCGCCTATGTGTAACCAAGTCCAAGTAGGACTCTCTCATGCGTCCATGTGTAGCCACTTTTGGGTAGACAAGTCCTAGAACTCGGGCACTGGCTAAGGAGATCTAGCCACCGGCCAAAGACCACCGGTGGCCGACCATTGGCCAAAGACCACGGAGAACCATCCACCAGCCACTAGTGGATGGCCATTTTCCGATTGTCTTTCGATTGTCGATGGCCAAGATATTCTAGCAAAATGAATATTTTGACGAATAAAAAGCCCCAAAGTTGGTCATGAATTTGCTACGTACCATCCACAATCACAAATAGAGATCTCATCAACGTGCAAAGCTGGAATCCACCAAATATATGTGCACCATTGGCTTCTCCTCATATGTGGGCCTTACAAACTGTGCAATATATATTATAGTGGAGAAACTTAGAGAGGTGGTCATTGCAAGTATATCAACACCCCCCCTCAATGAAGACCCAAAGATGCTCTATGTTGATCGTGTGTCAACTCCAAGTTGATGAAGATGTTGAAGAAGTTGGTCTTTCCCTAGAGCTTTGGTGAAGATATCTGCACACTTATCTTCAATAGGGCAATACTCTAGCCTCCACAATTTCATCCTCAATTAGCTCTCAAACATAATGATATTGAACCTCAATATGCTTTGTGTGTGCATAGAAGATGGGGTTCTTCGTAAGCGCCATGCAACTCTAGTTGTCGCATTGAAGTGTTGTTGTTGAATCAAGAGGAGGACTCACCTTAGCTATTTCACAAGCTGCAAAACAAGTAACTTTATACTCTACTTCTGGTAAAGAAAGAGCGACGATTGGCTGCTTCTTGCTGATCCAAGAAAACAATCTAGAACCAAGTGAGAAACAAAATCCAGAAACTGACTTTATGAAGTCACAATCTGCTGCCCAATTGGAGTCATAATACCCACTAAGAGTATTTGTGCCAATGCCATAGGCTATGTCATGGCCCAAAGTACCTTTGATGTACTTAAGAACTCTCATACCTACCTTCTAGTGAGATTCTCTTGGTTGGTTGGAAAACCTGCTTAAAACACCTCCTGCAAAAGAAGCATCTGGCCTAGTGCTACACAAAAAAATTAAGCTTCCCACAAGCATCCCACAAGCTTTCTATAATTTTTTAATGTTTACTAAGGGAGAAGAATCTGGCCTAGTGCTACACAAAAAAATTAAGCTTCCCACAAGCTTTCTATAATTTTTTAATGTTTACTAAGGGAGAAGAATCTTCTAGGAGAGTTTTGCATTTGCCTCCATTGGAGTGCTCTCACAGGTTTGCAATCCATCATGCCAAAAGCTTTTAGGATCTATGTTAAAGAATATGGCCGGTGTGCTATAGGCGGTTGGACACTGACTATACTATGTTGTAAATATACTTTGGATAATAGTTCAAAAATGAAGAAGAGTGAGAGCAGCACGTTGAATGGCTGCTACTGCTGCAGGGTAACGATTGTGTGTGTGTGTGTGTCTCGATGTGTGTTAGTGCGTGTGTGTAGTCTTCTTTCCTACCTTCTCCATCACCTGCGCACTCTACAAAGTGGTATCAGAGCTCAGTTTAAGGAGCTACAATTGATACACAGATTTTTGCAGCTCTGGAAAACAACCAAAAAGAGAGGTTTTTTTGTCATAAGTCCCTCACCTGAACTCGGAATACAGTGATCCAGGAGTCCATCTTTATGTTTTTGGGCATTCCGGACGCATTGGTATATTCAGATTTGCCAAAATCTGCAATAGAAATTTTTTGCAGCAAACAGTCAGCTCACACAGGCATAGGAGATTTCCAGTTTTGCACTCGACAGTAGATTTACAGGTTACAGGTGAAGATTTCAGCATTTACACAGGTTTTGGAGAGCGACATAGAGCTTTTGCATCATGATGTTGTGTTATTGAAGATTATGTTTGGTTGTTGTGGGTCCGTTATGGACAGCCCCCTATGTAAGAAAGCCGCCTATGTAAGAAAGGTTGTGGAAGAAGTTGAGGCGGTTATATTGTCAGATTGAGTACTTTGTGGTTATGTATGGATATGCGGTTAATGTATTTTGAAACACTGCAGCCTTTGCGAGGGTCGACAGAGGCTTTTTTAAGCCTTACCTTGGGAGCTTTGGCACCTTGGCAAGGTGGATTAGGTACTGGAACGAACCCCCGACTGGCCCCGCTAAAGACCTCATATGTCGTTTACAACTATGGGATGAAGGTGGATGAATGGATATGTGGTACAAGACAGCGTATGGATTGCATTTGCATATAGGTCCATGTGGACATTGTTTTAGAGTATTTATGCATATTATTGAGTAAGTCTGTGGCAAAGCGAATCAATGGATTTTCCCTTGGTAGTGAGAGATTTTATGTCAGTGTTTATGAGCACTTTGGTTGAGATTGTCACTTGAGATATTGTCCAAATACAAATGGAACTTTGCCAAAATTTTGTCAAAATCCTTTGGAAGCAATTGAGAGAGTGAAGATGGCAGAAAGTTCAACTCAAGTCACACAGATTGTTGGAGAGAAGCTTACCAGAGACAACTACAGCATATGGTCTTACAGGATGGAGAACTTTATCATGGGCAAAGGTTTATGGGACTACATTACAGGTGAACAAGAGTGTCCCGAGGTTGGTTTGGAACCAAACAGAGAGAATGTTGAAGCATATAAAACATGGCAAGCAGGAGTGGAGCTTACAAGAAGTGGATCGAGAATTCAAGGAAAGTGATGCATTGGATTTCACTATGCATTAGTGACTTCTTTATACCACATGTGAAGAAGGCTCAATCTCCAAAGGAAGCATGGGAGATACTAGCAAGGATGAACAATTCTAATACAAAACCACGAAAAGTTCACTTTGTCACCACAGGTGATGATACTATGCATAGTATTACGCATGTTGATTCACTTCCATTGCTAGAAAAAGACGGGACATACAACACATTGGGCGATGTTCTATATGTGCCTTCAATCACAAAGAATTTAGCATCAGTTGCACAAATGACAGATCAAGGGTTGCAAGTCCGATTCAATCATTATGGCTGCTTCATAGAGGAGTTTCACAAAGGCAAACTAGGCAAGATATTGGCACGTGGAAGGAAGAAAGGTCGCTTGTTCTCATTGGAAGCTGGAGATCTACGTTTACACAGTGGTGGGATGGAAAAAATGGAACAACACACATGACACAAACTCGATGCCTCTCTATAGCCCAACAGGTATCCAACACCCCAAACCACACAGAATCACGTACACACGCACACTATCTGCCAACCTTGCACCATGGACTCGCCTATGAACAACACTACCCACAGTCACACATGAGCACTCCAGTAATAAATCCACCAACAAACCATCATAACCGACACCAATGGATGCATACAACTCCTCAATCTATAAATGCACTCATACAGGGAGGCTACACACGCCTCGAACACACACAAAATACCACTGAGTCTGCAACCACAATCAATCAATCTCTCTCTCTCTCTCTCTCTCTCTCTCTCTCTCTCTCTCTCTCTCTGTGTGTGTGTGTGTGTGTGTGTGTGTGTGTGTGTGTGTGTGTGTGCACACACACACCAAAGACCCGGGGCCACTGCTACCACGGGCAACGGCACAAGACGAGATAGACGAGATTAAGACTGAATTCAGGCAATCAAAAACATTTAAACAAGCTGTGCATCATCACTAAAAACTCTCTGGGATAATGATGGTGTCAATAAGCTTTAAAGCAATCTTGTCTCCTCCCTTTGCTGCTTCAACGGCCTCTTTATTTTGCTTTGCACATGGCAGCGTCTTTTCATGCATGAACGACCGCCTGCAAATGACGCTCCACCTTCTCTTCGATGCGACACACGCATCTGCTTGCAGCCCTGGCGACCTCCTTTGTCACCACTGTTGTCTTCCTACTCAAGTAGATCAGCCCATCGGTTTTTGCTAACCCTCCAACCTCTGCATCACTTGCTCACGTGCCAACCAGTGACGCCTCCTGCAACTCCTCAAAAGCTCTCAGCCACACCTTCTTCCCACATGGCGATCCTCTTAGGCCTTCTTACACAGCGCTGGCCACCCCCTCCTGTCTTGCCGCCCTAGCGGCTCTTCTTCTCAACTGGCGGCTCAGCAGCCGACCACCCTCCTTAGCCTATAGCCGGCCTCCCTGTCTTTCTTCCTTCCCTTTCCCAACTGCCTCACCTGATGGTCATCATCACCTTGCAGCCCGCCACTGCAATCTATTCTCCCTTCTCTGTGGGGCTCAACCACCTTCTGCATATCGGGTTGTCCTCCTCGTCTCCTTCACACAAGCCCTCCGCATATCAGCGCTCTCCCCTTCTCTTCATGCAAGCTAGCCCCTAGTGGCGGTCCTCCTTCTGGCGCTTCCTCTGCATGCGCCTCCAAGTGGCTCGCTTTTCCTGGCACGCCACCAGATGGCCCCCACACATACAGTCGAGTACAGACTGCAGTGTTTTTTTTTTGTATATAGCTTGGCCATCTTCTTTTTTTAAAAAAACTTACCTCGCGACTTAGCCGCCATTCCCACGAGAGGCACCCCGTATGCTTCTTTGCACTCGGCCTTCCTTTGTCTTGCCACCCTTGACCCACTGCCTTATGGTGCTCAGGCCCACAGCCTTGCCTCTTGTAGCGACTCCCCCCACTGGCAGCGCTCCTTCCTCCTTCAATTGGCTGGCCCCTGGCTCCTTCGTCCACTGCACAAGGCCTCAAGCACCCCTTCCTCTCCGCGTCTACTGCAGCCCTCGCGGCCTTCTTTTGTCACCCCTTCTCTCCTGGCAGTCCTGCAACCCCCTCTTTTCCTCCTCCTGTATAGCATTGGCCTGCAGATCCGGCCCTCTCCCTCTTGAGGCCACCTCTTGTAGCTCTCGACCTCTGCCAGCTTTCCCTTTCTCAACTGGCGGCTCTGCAACCCCCGCCACCTTCTGGCTCCATCCTCATGGCCCCCAACTTGCCCACCACCCCTGCTAGCTCTTCTTCCAACTCGCGCCCCCCCCTTCTCAACTGGCAGGGCTCCCTTTACGCCATGCAAATTGGCCCCCTGCTTTCCCTCCAGATGGCCCGCTTTTCTGCATGCAGGGCCTCCCTAAAAACACTCTCCTTGCAGTCGACTGCAGCTCCCTCTTGCTTTTTTTTTTAGCATGGCAATCCTTTTTTTAAAAACAAACCTAACTCGCGACTTGGGTCACCTTCCCACGGCCCTCATTGTCGATCATATTCCACCGACATCCAGGGCAGGGCTTCAATGTCAATGACCAAAAGTTCACGTAATTCCCTCCAATTGTTGAGAAATGTTGGAATTAGGGTTGCAGAGAAACACACACAGCTTGGAGAAGACGAAGGAAGCTCAAGGCACACAATAGAGAGTGTATTACTTAGTGTGCAATGGAAAGATAGATAGCCCTAGAGTGATGGGCGTATATACAATGCACGGGGGAAAAAACCTCCTAAAGAGGGAAAAAATGCCCCGGCGGTCCTAGTGTGTTCACACACATCACTACCACATGTATATGGTAACAAGAAAGTGCCTGTCGATTCGAACAGTGCCTCCATTGAGAAGGCAACACGGCCACAAACCAAACATCCAAACCACTAAGCCACCATAATTAGGGTCCAGCTTGACAAGGTTCTTCAAGCACAAGGTAGCTTTGGCGTACGTATCACAGCAAGACTTCGCAACTATTTCCATCGAGCTTCAACACTTTGAAGCCTCTCAACCTGGCAAAGCTTCGGAATGGCCTTCGACCAACTTCGAGCCACATTTAGCAAACACATCATGATCAAGCTTGACGCTATCGGCATCTAGCACCGACTCCACCGCTTTGACCTGTATCTGCATGATTCCATAGCAAGGCTGTAGCCATTATTCTGGACCGACATAATTCAGATGTACCATCATTGCCCAACCCCTCGTTGAGCATTTATGCTCAACCATAGTAGCATTTAAGGAAAGTAGCATTTCATAAGAAGAAATTGATAGATAATATGTACAAGAAGCATTAGATATATAAAGAGAGATATGCAACTGCTATTGAGCCCGCCCGGGTCAAATGGAAAGCTGCAGGCTTCCCGAAGCATGCTGTAATCTCCACTGGATCAAAAACATGGCATTGATCACCACCATCCAACTGTAACACATAGACAAGTATTTCCTACTTTGCACCTGTAACTTTGTCAGCCAACCAGTCTCGTAGACCTTCATAGAAACACCCTTCAAAAAGTTGTATACATGGACCATCTTCACGCCATAAACACACCTGCACATCGTAGAAATCCTTTGCATCACACGTCTCCCCGCCAATGGCTAGAGAGATCTCCATAGCATCACCGTCTTTGAAAAACACTACCTGTGGCAAGCAGCGTAGTGGCACTTGCATAGCAACCTTTATCAACAAATCCATCAGGAGCATGGCACCAACCTGCGGCATCCGATCATCCAAAGAAAACACTGGAAAAACCTAATCTGTAGGCTCTTCAAGCAGTAATGGAGCAGGCACATAGCCTCACATGTCCTGTATCCTCGCCATAGCTTTAGCAACCAAAATCTATGACTCGTCATTAACATCGACCACTGGATCGTTGAATCCCCAATCTTCTTCATCGACGCACTCTTCTTCAGTCAACATGGCCTTACCATCGCAACGCAAGAGAGAGGGTTGCCCAACCCCCTGGTCTTTGCAAACTGGCTCTTCACCGACAACCTGTCGTTCTTTGACCCAATTATTGACATACATAACATCATAGGTCTCATACCTTGAGAAAGCAGACTCTGTTTCCCATGTGCTGTCTGTATCCAAGGCACTGCTATCATTCAAATACAGCTCGGTTTCAAAACTCACCGACTTTGGCACTTCAGCTATCTTCCCCACTGCTTGCTTTTCAGAAGGCACTTGGTCAAGCACATCAGGTGGTACTTGGTAGACTCCTCTCTGCAGCTGCTAAGGCCTCATAGGCCCACATGCTATCGTCTCTACTCTGTCATCACACCTATTCGCTGCTACCACATGTGCATCAACAAAGGGTCAGACTACCTGAAGCTCTTCCCTAGCAATTGGCCTTGGCACTAATGGACTCGACAGAACCTGCTTTGCTTGTTGCTTCTTTAAAATCTTCTTCGTCCTGCTCTGTGCATAGGCTATTGCCTCCTCGTATGTGCACGGTCCATCCATCTTGACTTTATCTCGAACTTTGACATGCAAGCAGTCCATAAACTTGGTCAACTTCAAAAAGTCGGCATTCTCTATAGCAGTTACCTTCACCAACTTGCCCCATATGGCCTCGAACTCCCACACGAATGCTCGAAAATCACCATCAAGGCTTTGCTTTAGGTTGTCCATCATCTGCTTCACTTCACTCCACTGCGGGTTCACTACAAGAGGCTATTCATATTAGCGACGCTCACACAGCAACGCTCAAAAAAAAAATTCCCGGCGTCGCTATGAGCGTCGCAAATTTCTTTGTAAATTTGCGACGCTCATAGCGACGCCGGCTGGGCTAAAAAAAATAACCGAGCACGCCCAAAAACTCAGATCTCAGATCTGAGTTTTTTGGCGCCCTCAAGCAAGGAGCAGGTAACGCTCTCCCTCTCTCTCTCTCTCTCTCTCTCTCTCTCTCTCTCTCTCTTTCTTCTCCACACACACACACACACACACACACGAGGAGAGGAAGGAGAGCCAGGTATGCTCCTTCCCTCTCCTCATTCTCATGTTCCCTTCCCCTCTTTCTCTCTCCCTCTCTCTCTCTCACACACACACACATACACACACACACATAGTGTTTTTGAGAGAGAGAGAGAGAGAGAGAGAGAGAGTACAAACAAAAACAAAAACGCACACACACATACATAAACAAAGAATGCACACACACATTGAGAGAGGAAAAGAGAGAGAGAGCATGCATAAACAAAAAACGCACGCATTGAGAGAGGAAAAGAGAGAGAGAGCATGCATAAACAAAAAACGCACACATTGAGAAAGGAAAAGAGAGAGAAGACATGCATACGATCCAAAAAAAATGCACACACATTGAGAGAGAAAGAGAGAGAAACTAATTTAACGTCGTAGGAAACTAATTAAAATTAAAAGACCTAAAGATCTAGCCGACGAGGAGTTGAACTCAAGACCTATTATTCAAGAGGGAAATGGCATAATCAATCTATCATACTTGGCATGGGTGATAGAAAGGTTATACCATTTATCTCTTTTTATTGGCACACACATCCACACACGTGCACACACACAAGAAGAAGAGAGTTATAACGTCGTAGGAAACTATCTTAAAAGACGTTAAAGATTAGGTTATATGTAGACTTACATTAAATTAGATTTAGGTTTATTTTTAACTAGATTTACGTTTATTTACGCTAGATTTAGATTTACGTTATAGTAGATTAGATTTAGGTCTCCATAGACTGCGATGCCTGCATGAAGCGGGTGAAGAAAGCCCTCAATGGAATATAGGGTATTGCTGTCTTCACTCATGGTGGGCTCCGTCGATCCAAAAGTACTGGTGAAATGTCTTCAGAAGATAGGGAAGAAGGTGGATCTTCAGGGCGGCAAGAGTCACTACATCCCCGACAATGACCATCTAGACAACCTCTAGTCATTCAACAGCAACTTCAAAGTTAGTAACAAGAGCAAGAACGGTCCAAAGGGCCAATTGTTGTCGTCAGATGTGGATGGAGATGAGGCAGCGTCACCGCCGGAAGTTAACTCTCACATCTTTAGTGATGAGAATGCCAACTCTTGCCGAGTTATGTGAAAAATTATGTGTTAAATCAGTTTTAAGGTTCTTATAATCCCTGTTAGTTTAGTTCTTTGTTTTTAATATAACATAATTTACGTTAGATTTAGATTTATATTATATTAGATTAGACTTAGGTTTATTTAGGTTTACCCACACACACACACACACACACACACACAAGAAGAAGAGAGTTTTAACGTTGTAGGAAACTATCCCAAAAGACGTTAAAGATTAGGTTAGATGTAGACTTACGTTAAATTAGATTTAGGTTTATTTTTAGTTAGATTTACGTTTATTTAGATTTACGCTTATTTACGTTAGATCGAGTCCACGCAAGAATTACTTACGGTTTAGGGTTTAGAGTTAGACGAACAGTGAAAAGATCTACTGTGAAAAGATGTTAAGATGCTGTGAAGTGCTACAGCTAGAGAAGAGGCAAAGGGGTTTTGTCCACTACATGCAATATCATGTAGACGTGGGTGTGTAGATTTCTTGTACCCACAAATATAGGTATTGACCAATAAAGACGAGATTATAACCCGGTGGTTCTGATCTCCGTGCACCTCTAGACCGAGGTGTGCGGGGATTGGACATGACTAGAGAATGTGAGGTAAAGAGAGAGAGAGAGAGAGAGAGAGAGAGAGAGAGAGAGAGAGAGAGAGAGAGAGAGAGAGAGAGAGAGAGAGAGAGAGAGAGCGAGAGAGAGAGAGAGATAAGACGAAGAATGCCAATAGAATATTAAATTTGTTGTCCAGGTTATAAGTTTTTTATCCTCATTATGAGTAGTGACGAGGATGTGGGACTGTCCAACCGAAACACCTATCTCTCAACGAGGGTCTTATGTCCTTGTAATAAATGCAAGCATGCTGTGCGACGGACAAGACGTGTTTCTTTGTAGCACGTTCGCGAATTTGGCGAGTTCGATCCATCTATTATAGATCGAGTTGTTGCCAATTATAACTCGTCGGACTCTGACGCTGGCCAACAAGCAGCAATCTTGCAACCCAATAGAGGTGTTCGCAGGCTCTTTAGTCAAGCAGCATATGTGAGGCCACAAGATGTAGCCTCTGACAGCTCGGGGGATGATCATGCACAGCACATTCCCAACGAGGCAATGTTTGAGCCCGAGATTGATGAAATGATCGAGACGATCATGGATTCAGAAAGGCTTATCTATGATGATATGAAAAGTGAAGCCGATACGCCATTGTATAATGGAGCACGTATGTCTAGATTGAAAGCACTCCTGGTTCTTCTCAACATGCAGGCAAAGTTTGGATGGAGTGACACTAGCATCACAGCGCTTTTCAGGTGATCTATTACAATTAGTTTACTTTAATAAAACTCTAAATGTATAATGATCTGATAGATTTTTACACGACTGTATCATATTTTTATGTTGTGTAGATTGCTGAAAGAGCACATACTACCAGCTGACAATGTGATGCCAGATTCCCGAGATGAAGCAAGAAAGATTTTGCGAAACTTGGGGATGGATTACAATTCTATCCACGCTTGTCCTAATGACTGCATTCTTTTCAGAGGGGAATACATAGACATGGAGAAGTGTCCGAAATGTGATTCCGAAAGATATCGAGTAGATCTCCACGGGACAAAAATTCCACAAAAGGTTTTGCGACATTTCCCTCTGCTTCCTCGCATCAAGCATTTCTTCGAATGTAAGTCCATGGCCGCCCTAGCATCATGGCATGAGGAGAATAAATCTTCGGATGGTGTGCTACGAATTCCTGCAGATTGCGTAGCCTGGAAACATATAGCTGAAACATGGTCGGATTTTGCCAGGGAAGCTCGAAATTTGCGCTTAGGCCTGGCTATGGATGGCGTAAATCCATTTGGTCAAAGATCAACATCTTACAGTGTATGGCCCGTTGTCATCGTCAACTACAACATTCCCCCGTGGTTGACTACGAAGAAGGGGCACCTATGGCTAAGCTTGATTGTGCAAGGGCGATATAAAGTGGGGAATATGGATGTGTATCTTCGTCCACTATTGGAAGAGCTACAACAATTGTGGATTGGCATAGAGGTGGTGGATATGAGCCGACACACAGGACGACGGAATGCTTTGATCAGAGGCATTCTAATGTGGACCATGCATGACTATCCTGGGCTAACAGAATGCTCAGGTGATCTATTGACACTCCTCACTCAGACACTGTAAATCTTGTTTTTTCCCATAGTTGATCTATTATCATGTGTATACATGCAGGGCTTCAAACAAGCGGATATAGAGCATGTGTCACATGTGGACCTAGACTGAATGCACGTAGGGCACCCTCACTGAAGAAGCAAATCTACGAAGGTCATCAAGCGTATCTTCCAAAGAATCATGTGTTACGCGACGGCTTTTTGGGAAGAGAGCCACCAAGGATGTCTGCACAAGCATGGTTAGAGCAGAAGGAGATGTGCGATGACGGATTGCCTCCAGGGATGAAGAGACTATCTCTATGGTACGAGTTACCATACTAGCCCCGACTCATGATCAATCACTTGCTCGATCCAATGCACATATTCAAGAATGTGGGTAATCTACTATGGAACCATCTGACCGGCAAGAAAGATACTTTGGGAGCACTACAAGAGGTTATGTGCTCTTGTGACGCTCTTAGCGACGGAAATACACTGGGTTTTTATAACCCCCGGCGTCGCTATAACCGTCGCTAAAAGCGTCGCTACCAGAGCGTCGCTATATGCGTCGCTATAGGCGTCGCTATAGGCGTCGCTATATAGCGACGCCTATAGCGACGCTTATAGCGACGCTCTCACAGAAGAGTATAGCGACGCATATAGCGACGCTACAGAGCCATAAATAGCGACGCTTATAACGATGCCTGAGAGAATATTTTTTTGGTGGCAGGGCATTGAATGCCCTGCCACCCATCAACCATATTGTACTTGATTCACTTTTTAAAAAAAGTGCAAAGGTAAATAATAGACCCAAAATAGTCACCCACAAGACGCATTGTTTGCAAAATTGACAATTGTACACATCATAGACAAACTGAATTGATTGGCAAATGTAATAATGACAATTGTACAACATCATAGGCATAAAGAATTGATTGGCAAAAGGAATTGCGGTGACAAATGTAATAATATACATGGTTCAAAAAGACGTATAAAATCCGTCTCATGATACATAAGCTATGAGAAACCCTAAACTAATGCTATCTAGCTACGGCTAAACTGACGTTGTCTAATCAGACGTCTCATCGCGTCCAAGCGGCGTATCTGTCGGATTCTGCAAAAAAAGACAATAAGACAGTTTTCAGTAAGTATAAACATATAACGACATTTATAAAACAATACAAAAAATAAAAAAGAGTAAACCCTAATACTAACCATGCCGCCGCGAGAACTGAGAATGTCCATCAGGGCGTTTAAGCCCTTCCTGCCTGCGTACTCGCGCTCGTACGGTGTGGGATCACGTCCTGTCATCGACCACTGTCAAAACATACAAAGATTTCATTATGTTAGAACTAAAAAACTCATAAACCCTAAACTATCGAACATGCATAAAGAGCAATGTGAAAAGACTTACAAAATCGGCCTCAAATGATGCCCATCCACCGCTCCCCAAGTGGTGCGAGCTCCCTGCCTCTACTCGCGCTCTGGCTGCATCCTTTTGTTGCTTCCACTTGTCGGGATTCTCGCGCGCTGCTTTCTTCGCATTCTTCCAATCTTCTTTGGCCAGCCAATCTGGCCTATTCCACCCATTCTTGATTGCTTTTTGCACTTCGGAACGCTTGTGTTTGCAGTATTCGCGCATTCGAATCTTCATCAGGTCTTCATTGAAGCGCTGATCCCGTGTTGGAACGGGAAACTCATCATGAAGTATGCTGATGACTCTGTTTTTTAAATCACTTGGTACTTCACTCCATTTGTTTAGTATATAGTGTCTAAACAGCTGAGAGCAAAGACCACGCATGCGCGAGATCACCTTCTTGCCGTCATCATCCATGATGATGCCGCCGCTGATGTCGACGGAGTAAGGCAAGCCCTCTGGCCGGTGACGCGTGAACCTGGGTGTCCCGGTAGGGGTCTCTAGCGGCGTGTCGATGGGGGTACGGACGTCAGGTGTCTCCACCGGCGTCTGGGCCCCGAAGCGAGGAGTGTCGAGTGGGGTGGCTCCTGGCGGAGTAGGTAGAGGTGTGTAGCTTCTAGGAACAGTCAGCCGTGCAAAACCTGGCGTAGACGGCGATGCTGTGGCTGGTGTGGGGGCGGGCAAAGAAGGGGAGGGTAAAGAGCCTCGTCGAACACGAGGCGGTGTGGAGGCATCGGTGGCGGAATCCCCACAACAACCGCCACCGCCACCACTAGAGCGCCGGTGTCTAGACGAGTGTGACGCTCGTCTCGTCGACGCCGAAGCTTCGGAGCGCGCCGAATGCTCCGAAAGAGAGGGAGATGCGGATGGTGTAGGAACGCGCGATGATGCGCCAGAGCGATGACGCTCCACGTACCACTGTCTCTGCTGCGGTGACAAAGAAGAAAGAAACTCCTCATCATCCATACCTGCATTAAACACACGAATATTTAAACTTAATATTGAATGAATAGAGTAGACAATGACGCAAAGACCATTAAATACAATGACGTAATGACGCATATAAATACAATGACGCAATGAATCGAGTGTAGAAGAGGCAAGTCGAAAACTCAGAATTTTCAATCAAAAGATGTGAGCGCGAGTAGAAAAGAGCGTTACACACCATGGAAGCTACTTAGAGAGCTAGAGCTTTTACAGCACGGAGCAAAATTGTTCAAATACAATATTTGTGGCTTTAAGAGATCTCTCTCTCATCCTCGCATAACTCAGCATAACTTCCTATATCTATATAGAGCTCTCCGTTTAAACACATATCCTCTGTTTCATTTTGTAGCTCCTCTGCATGCACCCCATATAGAGTAGTAGCATCTTGATGCTCGTCTGGCACCACCGCAGCGGCTTCTGATTGAGCATCTTCTCTGATCTCCTCCATTGATGTCGTTGTGATTGGCACATGGTAGCCTTCATACGTCCTTGCACTACGAGGGGCTAACTCTATGACGTACCACCAGTTTGATGTAGACTTTGTAGGATGAAATACTACCTGCCAGAGCCACATAACTTACATGAGAGCTTTCAAGCACATAACTTGTAAAAGGGGGATGTTAACTATTTATATACTTACTTGTTCACAATGCTCGGGTAGTACGAAAGTGTCTCTTAGGTCAGTCCATTTCTTAGTAGAATCCACCTCAAGAAAACCAGACTCTCCTCTACGCACAGTAGCGTTTCGACCCTCCATGATTATCTTGAACCATTGCACGTCGAACAAGTCGACAAAAAATCCTCTGTAATCGATCCTCAAAATCTCTTGCAGCGTGCCGAAGTAAGTGAGTTCCGCCACCACGGGATCTGCATCAGAGGAACGTCGTCGACTAGACTGTTCAAATTTTGCCATGATTCCACAATCTTGAGTAAAACGCTTTTTGTCGATTCGTTCCACCCTAAAATGTCGACCTTTACACCATGCTGCTGTGTATGACTTATACTACAACGAACAAAGATTATGAGTGGCCGTTCAAACGTTTATAAATAAAGTCACTTGCTAGTCGTACATTGCAAACTTACCTTGGTCGCGCAACCCCGAGAGTACTCCCACTCTTCTTCAGTCACTTCGTCACCGCATTGTTGTGCGCTTTTCAATTGGTTGTGCAACCATCTTAAGCTCATGAAGTTTGGTAGGCTCTCCAGAACCGCTGGATAGTGCATCGGTGGTCGTCTTCCCCGTCTCCACTCGATTCGTGCCCTTTGTCGCTCTTGCTTTGCATCCTCATATTGTGAAATCCACTTTTGCATCACTGGATTGTGAAGCATGCAAAATCGGTTGATTTTAGCCTCTAGATCTTCCGTCATCTTCTTCTCAACACCGAGATTGCACATGACAATCCCAGATATGCGCTCATCATCTATGGTTCGCCATAGCGTGTCCCGGGATTTATCAAATCCGTCTAGCCACTCTCCAATGTACACTAGGGACTCTGATACCAACCAACCTTCTGCCATGCTACCCTCCGGACGTGCCTTTTGACGCACATATCCCTTAAGCGTTTTCATGAAACGCTCTAAGAAGAACATCCATCTGGAATGAACTGTGCCAGCTATTTCCACCTCATCAACTATGTGAATAAGAAGATGCACCTGAATGGTTAGCATTGTAGTAGGAAAATGTTTCTCAAACATGCACACAAGCTCCGCAGCATTTAGTTTGGCGAATGGTATGGAGTCTACGTCGATCTCCTTTTGTGAGATCCATTGCACCAGCTTTGCAAGTTTGTAGATTGTGTTACGGATGTCGAGAGACAAACATCCCTCAATGGCAACCGGTAAAATAAACTGTAAAGTATGTGCAGCAATGATATTAAAGTCCACATTTTATGCAATGATATTAAAGTCCACTATGAACGTACCTGACACATTTTATGCCAATCGTGTGACTTCAAACCGGTAAGCTTTCCTTCTTTAGTAAAACACGTTCGGAGCGAGTGCATTACGCCAGTGGGGGTCCGCAAAGATCGAATGGCCTCTTTTACTTTGCGTTCTTGGGCTCCTGTGAAAATCCATGGTGCTTTAGGAAGTTTTATCGATCCATCAGACGCTGTTTGCGGCCAATATTGCTCCATACGATCCACATTTCTAAGGTCAACTCTGGCTCCCAAAGTATCTTTCTTGCCGGTCAAATGGTCCCATAGTAGATTACCCACATTCTTGAATATGTGCATTGGATCGAGCAAGTGATTGATCACGAGTCGAGGCCAGTATGGTAACTCGTACCATAGAGATAGTCTCTTCATCCCTGGAGGCAATCCGTCATCGCACATCTCCTTCTGCTCTAACCATGCTTGTGCAGACATCCTTGGTGGCTCTCTTCCCAAAAAGCCGTCGCGTAACACATGATTCTCCGGAAGATACGCTTGATGACCTTCGTAGATTTGCTTCTTCAGTGAGGGTGCCCTACGTGCATTCAGTCTAGGTCCACATGTGACACATGCTCTGTATCCGCTTGTTTGAAGCCCTGCATGTATACACATGATAATAGATCAACTATGGGGAAAAACAAGATTTACAGTGTCTGAGAGAGG